>NC_084478.1:113893025-114234606 GCF_027409185.1 Cynocephalus volans
CCTTATACCTCCTGATGGAAAAACAAAGAAGCTCCTATGGAGTATTTTTGTCCAAAAATTGGAATTTGAATCTGATTAAGCCTCTAAATACAACCACAAATTTTTAGGAAAATACAAGGTCAAAGATGTTAAATAACATAACAGGTATGTGAGCAACAACATTCAGACTTGGGTTTAGGGTACACGTGTGTGTGTGTGTGTGTGTGTGTGTGTGTGTGTGTGTGTGTGTGTGTAGGAGGGAACAGTACAGAACAACAGCATTATTCCTTCAACAAATAATTGCAAGAGAGAGTCCAAAAACAAATAAATTGCTAGAGGGAATCTAAAAAGTAAGAAAAAGATTACATTTACAATAACATCAAAAAGAATAAAATACTTAGGGGTACATTTTAAAAAGAAGTGCAAAAGTAATGCTCTTAAAAACTACAAAGCATTGTTGAAAGAAATTAAAGAAGATCTAAGTAAATGGAAAGATATCCCATGTTCGTGGATTGGAAGTTTTAACATTGTTAAGATGGAAATACTCTCCAAATACATTTACGGATTCAATGCAGTCTGTATAAGAATCCCAGCTGGCTTCTTTGTAGAAATTTACAAGCTGATCCTAAAATTTATATGGAAACCGAAAGGACCCAGAATAGCCAAAATAATCTTTTTTTTTTTTTTTTTTTTTCGTGACCGGCACTCAGCCAGTGAGTGCACCGGTCAGTCCTATATAGGATCCGAACCCGCGGCGGGAGCGTCGCCGCGCTCCCAGCGCAGCACTCTACCAAGTGCGCCACGGGCTCGGCCCAGCCAAAATAATCTTGAAAAAGAACAAAGTTGTAGGACTCACACTTCTCAATTTCAAAACTTACTACAAAGCTATAGTCATCAAAGCATGGTACTGGCAAATAAATTGACATGTAGATGAGTGGACTAGAATTGAGAACCCAGAAAAAACCAATGTGCTTATGGCCAATTGATTTTCAACTAGTGGACCAAGGCCATTTAAAGGAGAAAGAATATTTTATTTCAACAAATAGTGCTGGGACAACAGGATAGCTACATGCAGAAGAATGAAGTTGGACCCCTACTTCACAGTGCATACAAAAATTAATTCTAAATGGATTACAGTATAAAACTCTTAGAAGAAAGCGTGCTAGTAAATCTTCATGGCTTTGAGTGAAGCAATGGATTCTTAGGTATGATACTAAAAGCAAGAGCAACAATAGAAAAAACAATTGGACTTTATAAAGATGAAAAAACGTTTGTGCTTCAAAGGACACTATCAAGAATGTGAAAAGACAACTTAGAATGAGAGAAAATATTTGCAGTAATATATCTGACAAGGGACTTATATCTAGAATACAAAAATTCTTACAACATCATAAAAAGACAACCCAATTAAAAAATGGGCAAAGGATTTGAATAGACTTTTCTCCAAAGAGATACAAATGACCAGTAAGTACAAGAAAAGGTGCTCAGCATCATTAATTATCATGGAAATGCAAATCAAACCCACAGTGAGATAACACTTCATACCTACTAGGGGGGCTGTAATAAAAAAGTTGTATAATGCCAACTGTTTGTGAGAATGTGGAGAAAAAGTGGAGTTGTAACCTTCATACGCTGCTGGTGGGAATGTAAAATGCTGCTGCCACCTTGGAAAACAGTTTGCAGTTCTTAAAAAGTTTAGCATAGAGTTACCATATGATCCAGAAATATCACTCTTAGATATATACCTAAGAGAAGTGAAAACATATGTTCACTCAAAAACTTCTACTTGATTGTTTATTGTAGCATTATTCAAAATAGCCAAAAGATGAAAACACCCAAATTTCCATCAACTATGAATAGCTAAACAAAACTTGATGTATCTATACAATGGAGTATTATTCAGCTATAAAAAGTACAAAGTACTGATACGTGCTACATGTATGAACCTTCGAAACATTATGCTAAGTGAAAGAAGCCAGTCAAAAAAGACTACATCTTACGTGATTCCATTTATATGAAATGTTCACAATAGGCAAATATATAGCAACAGACATAGATTAGTGATTGCTTAGGACTGGGCGTTAGATGGAGATATTGGGGGGTGACAGCCAAAGAGTATGGAGTTTCTTTCTGAGGTGATGAAAATGTTCTAAAATTGATTATCACAATGATTGCATAACTCTGTAGGCATTCTAAAACCTAATTGTACATTTAGAAGGGTCAAGGGTATGGTATGTGAATTACATCTAAATGAGTTTGCACCAAAAAATTGTGACGAGGAAAATAAAAGATCTGGAAGGTGAACCTATAGAGAAATCTATAGATTAACAAAAACCTAAATCATCTCCTAGAGTCTTCATTTAAAGCTAGACTAAACACTGCCTCTCTATTAAGCTCTGTAAGCCATTGAAATGATAACAACTGCCACCTAAGAGACACATCCACAATTGCAGTGTCATTCCGTTTCCTGAAGAGTCTTAATCCTTATTTGGATATGAATCGGACAACTATAAAAAAATTACAGTCAAGGAAATTTAAACACTGGGCTACATTGTATGATGTTAAGTAATTGCTAACTTTCTTTCAATTGTGATAAAGGTATTGTAGTTAAGGTTTGGAAAGAATCCTGATCTTTTAAAAAATTTATTTATTTAAGTTTTAATTGGAACATAATTAATTATACATATTTTTGGGTGACTATCATCAACTTGGTACGATGTGATGATCAAATTAATATTATTAGCATATTCATTATTACAAATCGTAATTATTCTTTGTGCCTCTTACCCAGTATGTTCCCAATCCCCCCTCCCTCCCCTCCTCCCACATCTAGTAAACATAGATTTGTTCTCTCCTTCTGAAAGTTCAGCATATTATTGTGGTCTTTCCTTCTTTCTTTCTTTCTTTCTTTCTTTCTTTCTTTCTTTCTTTCTTTCTTTCTTTCTTTCTTTCTTTCTTTCTCTTTCTTTCTTTCTTTCTTTCTTTCTTTCTTTCTTTCTTTCTTTTTCTTTCTTTCTTTCCTTCCTCCCTTCCTTCTTTCTTTCTTTCATTCATTCTTTCTTACCACCCATTTATGAGTGAGGACTTATGGTATTTCTCTTTCTGTGTATGGCTTATTTTACTTAACATAATTATCTCCAAGCTCATCCATGTTGCTGCAAATAGCAGAATTTCATTCCTTTTTTTGGCTGAGTAGAATTGCATTGTGTATATATACCACATTTTCCTTGTCCAGTTGTCCATCGATACACATTTAGGTTGGTTCTATATTTTGGCTATTGTAAATAGAGCTGTGATAGACATGGGAGTGCAGGTATCCCTTTGACATGATGATTTCCATTCCTTTGTGTAAATACCCAGTAGTGGGATTGCTGGATCATATGGAAGCACAGTTTGCAGTTGTTTTGGAAACTTCCATACTGTTTTCCATTATAGCTGTACTATTTTACAGTCCCACCAACAGTGTAGAAGAGTTTCCCTTCTTCCACATCCAGGTACAAGAATCCAGATCTTTTAAAGATGCATACCCAAATGTTTATGGTTTAAGTGTTACAATATCTTGGATTTGCTTAAAATAATCTGGTGGCTGGAGGTGGGTTGGTGGAGATTTAGATAAAATAAGACTGGATATGAGTCGAAGCTGTGTAAAGGCCACATACAATACTATATATACTGTACTCTCTCCTTTGATATATATTTGAAATTTCCATACTAAAGCTAAAAACAAAAAAAGAATGATTTGATTCTGTTTGCTTCATTATATGTTTGCAAGAGCTCCTCTGATTATTATTTCTTTAGTACTCTGGTCCTGGGATGGATTGTCAAGAAAGTGGACATGAGAATCCAAGTCTCTATAGAAGACAATTCCCCATTGTAAGTGGATAAATTGGGCACATGACCGTCATGAGTTTGATTAGCATTGTTTGGTCTCCTTTAACGTTTTGGGAACCTGTAAAACCAAGAACAATATCCAATACCTTATCCATTTGCCACAGTTCTCTTATCTTTTGAAGTCCCTCTTTAATAGAAAACATACTTCCTCCTGAAATCTTCAGAATTCACCATACAGACTCTTGGTTTTGGCAGGGATATTAGAGATCATCTAATTCATTCATTCCCAAACCAAGTTGCACATCAAAATCACATACAGGATTTATCAAAAGTACAGATTCCAGGTCTCTGTCCTTTAAACATCTGCAGTGGGACCCAGGAATCTATATTTTTAACAATTTCCCTAGGGAATTCTAATAAACTGACCCATGTACAAGCATTTAGGAACTATGAACTCTTTCTGGCCTCTCACTATTGCAGAAATCCCTCTACAACTCCTTGACTTGTGGTCACTCAGCTCTGTTTGAATAATGCCTTCATGGGTATCTTATTCCATTATTTGGAAATTTTATTTTGCTAGAAAGTTCTTCCCTATAGAATGATGAAATCTTCAAACTCTGACTCCCATCCATTGTGGTACTAGTTCTGGTCTCAGAGATGGCAGATAGGTTTTGTAGAAGTCTCTCTTAACTTAAGGAAAAATTAAATTAGAAATACAACTTTCTCCTTAGAGGATGGTGAATAGCTTCTAAAAAGAGGTTACTTGTCAGCAAGAAAGAGGGTTAAAAGAAAAGAATTCAAAGCAAATACAATGCTCAGCATGTCTGTGCAAGAAGTCATTGCTCACTAAGATACTAACAATTTCTCTTGTAAAAGATAAGAATTTTTCTAAGGCTAAAAGATTCAATATTTTACTTTCTTTTTCTTCTGAGACCATTACAGATGTTGTCTTATAGTTCTTCCAAATGCTGCAAAACATTGTTCAGATGAATGTATATGTCGTAATAGAATAGTTTCTATAAAAATCAATATTTTAAAAATTGTGCTGGCTAATGAAAAACCCAAAATAAACTCAAAGCATTATGTTCAAAGCCTATAAAAGGTCAGTTTATCCTGACAGTAAAATTAAAGATCTTCCTATTGCCTTAGAAATAAAAATAGTTTCTATAAATCTTATATATAGCATAAAAGTTTGTTTTTTTATTAATATCTTTGACAATTTCATCTCATTTGCCAATTTAGATCAGTTGATATATACTGCCTAGATCAAAATAGCAAAAAAATATTGTGGTGCCTGCTGTCTGGACAGGAGTGGAACAATGGCATTCTGCACACCATGTACTAGCCAATGCAATCCCTCTTCAACATAACAGACCTCCAAATATCTGGGTTGCTCTCATATACCCTTTAAGTTTTCTTTTCTCCAGATTACTCCAC
This sequence comes from Cynocephalus volans, assembly GCF_027409185.1. Taxonomy (NCBI): domain Eukaryota; kingdom Metazoa; phylum Chordata; class Mammalia; order Dermoptera; family Cynocephalidae; genus Cynocephalus; species Cynocephalus volans. The sequence goes on from NC_084478.1 coordinate 113,898,273, forward strand.
ATGTCCTTTAACCAGTCTTCATGTGGACCTGGCGTTTAAGTGGTTCATTCTTCTCTTCCTCACCAAAACCCCACAACTTTGTCACTGTTCCTCTAGAAATATGGTGTCTAGACATGAAATCAATGTAAACATGCTTCAACCACATTTATAGTATTAACAATCATTTTTAAAAAATAGTTACCCATTTTGCCCTATCAATGCTCTTTTTTTTTTTCTGGCTATTTCTCCCATTTTTCGTGGTCATGTAAAATTCTAACTATGTATTTAAGATGCTAGCCTACTCTCCTAATTTGGTTTCATTTACAAATTTAGTAAGCATGTTCTTGATTCCATAATTCAGGTAATTAATTCACTCATCTAATCAACAAATATGAGTGCCAACTCTGTGCCAGGCTTGGCTCTAGAACCTAGGAGTATGTTGGTGAGCAAAACCAGACATGACACCTGATCTCATGAGCTTGCAATTTAGTCGATAAAAATCTAAACGCCATGATGTGTATAGGATATCAACAACATCAATGACATCAATTATTAGAGAGGGGAAGCTGGTACAGTCATTTCTTGGAAAACCACAGAAGTACTTCAGAGGAGAAGCAGCTCTGTTTAGATGGGGAGTGTTTGAAATGCCCTGTAATTCCCTGTAAAATTTAACATTTGCTGAAAGAAAACAAGGCTTATTCCCTCATCAAGAAAAATGTATTTGATCTTCTGTCAGTATAATAATCTAAGCACTCACTATGTATAGATTCTATACTGTAGATGAGCAGCAAATCTATTAAGCCAAAGACTAGAAGGGATGCTGAGGAATTCATAATTATTGTTAGTTAAATATATAGAGAGGGCTAGAGTAGTATGTATGGGTGAGATGTGTTTCTATTACTATCTGCAGGAGACAGTTGACATCCTGGGAAGTTCATGGAACCAGTTGTTAGCATGCCTGGGTCTTGGTGCTGGCTGACTCTGCCATGCCAGGATATATGAGTACTCTGCTAAGTCACTTAATCTCTTGGCCAAAATTTCTTCATCTATAAAATGAGGGTAGTATTACCTACTGTGCCATCATCATAGTGTTTCTGGGAAAAACTAAATGAGATAAAGTTTACTAAGCACTTTGAAAAATGAAAAGCAACATACAAATATATAAATTTCTTACATTAATTAGTCATTTTTCTTTAATTCTAGATAGAGTAGGAAAGATTATCCCCTCATATAGTTCTGTAATTCTTCCATAAGGGAATTACCACAATTTTCATATTGCTTTAAACATTCAAAAGCCATTTTTAACAAAAAATATGCCCCCCTAAAAAACACATGCCACTACATGACCAAATGAAGAGTCAAGTAGAAAGTTGTTTTTTTGATGAATTTTAGTCAAAGGGAAAGTAAAATAATGAAAGACCCCACCTCTTCAAATAGCTCTTACTACATAATCAGTCCAATATTTAGAGAAAGTTCATGTCATGTTTTTGCTAGTATTTCATGTTGTCTATAAACTTCCACTGCATTTTTATGAAGTTCTTCTAGGGCCTACATAAACAGAAACATCACGTGAGTATTTTTTGAAATAAAAGTAAATTTAACATTTAAGTGATTACGGGAGGACCCCTGGGTAGTACTGAAATTACTGATCATCCTTATCACTACAAGGATAATTCAGTTCATGGAAAAATTCAAAGTCTTTTAAAAAACCCAGAAAACATTCAAGGTTTAGACGGTATAACCAGTGGCCTTCAAATGCGTTCATCTTTTATGATTATCTATCTTTATCACTCTGAGTTATGGGCTCCATGTACTTCTTGTTCACTTACAAGGTATCAGGCAATCAACAGCATCAAACACCAGAAAATATCCCACACCTACTTTCAACTTGTGCATTATGTGGCATTAGTGCTAGAACAAGCAATGCAGAGTTTTTGAAATGATAACTATAACCTGAGCGAGTTGTTCTCAAAGTTTGGTCAGCATCAGCCTCACCTGGAAATTAATCAAAGACTTGCAACAATTTAGGGAGTATTTATTAAAGAAAATCAGCTTAGTCTCCGTAAGAATAAGTTTTGTGACATTTTAAATTGTCTTATTCCTATCTGCTTTAATCACTTGTGTGATAGACTTGAAAACCAATAGCCCACAATCACAGTGAAAATCAGCAGTCTTGTAGTCACTGGAGGGGACAGAATGGGTTTGGAGCTTTTTCAAAGCCTCATCCTAACTGTCATTATTTGACCTGTCTGGTAGTTTACTAAAAATTCCCACTCTGGAACTTCTCTTTAATTTATCTTATTTAGAGCGTGTTCACAGCGGAGAACTCTTTTCCTCAGGGCATTTGCCTAAAACAATCAATGACAATTGTGTAACATTGAAGCTGCCTGTGGCAATGATAATAATTAGCAAAACAAGAAATTGACCATAAAAACTTAATGGAAAAACTAAGTGAGATGTCCATAGGTGGCATCATTGATTATTTCAATACACACAGAAAAAGTAATTGGCAAAATCCAACACCATTTCATTGATTAAAAAACACTCAGTATATTAGGAGTATAAGGGAAATTCCTCAACTTGATAAAGGGCATCTACGAAAAACTAACATCTAGCATGATACTTAATGGTAAAAGACTGGAAGAAAAATCAGGAAGAAGTCAAGGATGCCCACTCTTGTCAGTTATATTTAACATTGTATTGGAGGTTCTTCCCAGGGCAATTAGGCAAGAAAATGAAATAAAAGGCATCCGGATTGGAAAGAAAGAAGTAAAACTGTCTATATTTACAGTTGACATGTTCTTGAATGTAAGAAATCCCAAAGAATTCATTAAAAAACCATTAAAGCTTGCAAAGGGCCTGAATGGACATTTCTCCAAAGAAGACATTTTAAAATGGCCAACAGGTACGTGAAAAGGCGCTCAACATTACTAATCATCAGGGAAATGCAAATCAAAACCGTTATAAGATATCACTTCATATCCATTAGGATGGCTATTACGAAAAAAACAAGAGGTAACAAATGTTGGTGAGGGTGTGGAGTAAAGGGAACCCTTGTACACAATTTGTGGGAATGTAGATTGGTGCAACCATTATGGAAATCAGTACAGAGGTTCCTAAAGAAATTAAAAGTAGAACCAGCAATCCCACCTTTGGGTATATATTCAAAGGAGATGAAATCACCACCTCATAAGATGTCTGCACTCCCATGTTCATTGCAGCATTGTTCGCAATAGCCAAGACATGAAAACAACCTCAGTTTCCATTGATGGATGAATGGATAAAGAAAAGTGTGGTGTATATATACAATGAAATATTATTCAGCCATAAAAAGGAGATCCTGCTATCTGCCACACAGCATGGATGGACCTACAGGACATTATGCTAAGTAAAATAAACCAGACACAGGAAGAAAATTGTTGCATGATTTCACTTATACGTGGAATCTAAAAAAAAGATCAAATATACAGAAACAGGAAATAAATCAGTGGTTGGCAGGGGCAGGGGGTAGGGGAAGAGGAAATGGGGAGATGTAGGTCAAAGGATACAAAGTAGCAGACATCTAGGATGAACAAGTCTAGATATCTAATGTACAACATGAAGACTATTGTTAATAAAATTGTATTGTATTAGAGATTTTTAATTAACTAGAATTTTAGCTGCTCTTGTCGTGCACACACAAAAAAGTAGCTATGTGAGGTGGCGGATATGTTAATTTGTTTCACTACAGTAATCATTTTACTATCTATATGTAGTCTACAACATCATGTTGTAAACCTCAAATATACAAAATAAAATTTAACAACTATCAAAGCTAATAAATGAGTTCATAAAGGTTTCAGGATAAAACAATCAATATACAAAATTGGTTGTATTTTTATACATTAGCAATGAACAATCCAAAAAGGAAATTAAGAAAACGATTTCATTTACAACTGCATCAGGATGAATAAAGTACTTAGAAATAAATTTAACAAAAGTTCAAGATGTGTACACAGAAAGCAACAACGCATCATTGAAAGAAATTAATGAAGACCTAAATAACTGAAAAGACATCCATGTTTATGAATTGGGAGATTTAATATTAAGATGGCAATACCCCCCAAACTTTATTTTATTTATTTATTTTTTTACAGAAATTGAAAAGGTGATGAGAAATTGAAAATCTGATGCTAAAACTTAAAAGGAAATGCAAGGGACCCAAAATAGTTAAAACACTCCTGAAAAAGTAAAACAAAGTTGGAGGACTCATGCTTCTCGATTTCAAAACCTACTACAAATCTACAGTAATCAAGACAGTGTGGTACTGACATAACAATAGACATAGAAATCAATGGAATAGAATTGAGAATTCAGAAATAAATGCTAAGACTCATGGTCAATTGAGTTTTGTCAAAGATGCCAATACAACTCAATGTAGAAGGAATAATCTTTTCAATAAACAGTGTTGGGACATCTGTATATGTACATAAAATGAATGAAGTTGGACCCCTTACGTGCACCGTACACAAAAGGTAACGCATGAGGATCAAATACCTAATTACAACAGCTAAAACTAAAAAACTCTTAGAAGAAAACATAGTGGTAAATCTTTGTGACCTCAGGTTAGACAAAGCTTTCATAGATATAGCACAAAAAGCACAAGTGACAAAAAAAAAAAAATTAGATACATTGCACTTAGTCTAAGTTTAAAACTTTTCTGCCTCAAAGGGCATAATCAAGGAAGTGAAAAGGCAACTCTCAGTGGAAAATATTTTTCAAATCATATATATATATAACAAACAGCTATTATACAGAATACATAAAGAATACTCACTCAACAATGAAATATAAATAATTCGATTAAAAATGGGCAAATGGGCAAATGATCTGAACAGACATTTTGCCAGAGATGATATATGAATGGGCAATAAGCCCATGAAAAGATATCCAAACTCATTAGCCATTAGGGAAATGCAAATAACAACCATAATGAGAGACCACTTTATACCCACTAAGATGGCTATAATCAAAACATGGACAATAACAAGTGTTAACAATGATGTGGAGAAATTGGAATGTTCACGTATTGCTAGTGGAAATGCAAAATGGTGCACTCACTTTGTTTTTTTTTATTTTTATTTTTATTTTTATTTATTTATTTATTTTTAATTTTATTTTGTCGATATACATTTTGGCTGATTATTGCTCCCCATCACCAAAACCTCCCTACCTTCTCCCTCCCCCCCTCCCCCCCGACAATGTCCTTTCTGTTTGCTTGTCGTATCAAATTCAAGTAATTGTGGTTGTTATATCTTCTCCCCCCCCCCCCCCGGTTTTGTGTGTGTGTGTGTGTGTGTGTGTGTGTGTGTGTGTGTGTGTGTGTGTGTGTGTGTGAATTTATATATTAATTTTTAGCTCCCAACAATAAGTGAGAACATGTGGTATTTCTCTTTCTGTGCCTGACTTGTTTCACTTAATATAATTCTCTCGAGGTCCATCCATGTTGTTGCAAATGGCAGTATTTCATTCGTTTTTATAGCTGAGTAGTATTCCATTGTGTAGATGTACCACATTTTCCGTATCCACTCATCTGATGATGGACATTTGGGCTGGTTCCAACTCTTGGCTATTGCAAAGAGTGCTGCGATGAACATTGGGGAACAGGTATACCTTCGACTTGATGATTTCCATTCCTCTGGGTATATTCCCAACAGTGGGATAGCTGGGTCATATGGTAGATCTATCTGCAATTGTTTGAGGAACCTCCATACCATTTTCCATAGAGGCTGCACCATTTTGCAGTCCCACCAACAATGTATGAGAGTTCCTTTTTCTCCGCCACCTCGCCAGCATTTATCGTTCAGAGTCTTTTGGATTTTAGCCATCCTAACTGGGGTTAGATGGTATCTCAGTGTGGTTTTGATTTGCATTTCCCGGATGCTGAGTGATGTTGAGCATTTTTTCATATGTCTGTTGGCCATTTGTATATCTTCCTTAGAGAAATGCCTACTTAGCTCTTTTGCCCATTTTTTAATTGAGTTGCTTGTTTTCTTCTTGTAAAGTTGTTTGAGTTCCTTATATATTCTGGATATTAATCCTTTGTCAGATGTATATTTTGCAAATATTTTCTCCCACTCTGTTGGTTGTCTTTTAACTCTGTTAATTGTTTCTTTTGCTGTGCAGAAGCTTTTTAGTTTGATATAATCCCATTTGTTTATTTTTCCTTTGGTTGCCCGTGCTTTTGGGGTCGTATTCATGAAGTCTGTGCCCAGTCCTATTTCCTGAAGTGTCTCTCCTATGTTTTCTTTAAGAAGTTTTATTGTTTCAGGGTTTATATTTAATTCTTTAATCCATTTCGAGTTGACTTTAGTGTAAGGTGAAAGGTATAGGTCTAGTTTCATTCTCCTGCATATTGATATCCAGTTCTCCCAGCACCATTTGCTAAAGAGGCAGTCTCTTCCCCAATGTATAGGCTTGGTGCCTTTGTCAAAGATCAGATAGCTGTAGGTGTGTGGGTTGATTTCTGGATTCTCTATTCTACTCCATTGATCAGTGAGTTGGCTTTTATGCCAGTACCATGCTGTTTTGGTTATTATAGCTTGGGAGTATAGTTTAAAGTCAGGTAGTGTTATGCCTCCAGCTTTATTTATTTTGCTCAGCGTTGCTTTGGCTATGCGTGGTCTTTTGCTATTCCATATAAATGTCTGGATAGTTCTTTCCATTTCTGAGAAAAATGTCTTTGGAATTTTGATGGGGATTGCATTAAATTTGTATATCACTTTGGGTAGTATGGACATTTTCACTATGTTGATTCTTCCAATCCAAAGGCATGGGATATCTTTCCATCTTCTTGTATCCTCCCTAATTTCTCTCAGCAGTGGTTTGTAGTTCTCATTATAGAGATTTTTCACCTCCTTGGTTAACTCAATTCCTAAGTATTTTATTTTTTTGGTGGCTATTGTAAATGGGCAGGCTTTCTTGATTTCTCCTTCTGCATGTTCACTATTGGAGAAAAGGAATGCTACGGATTTTTGAGTGTTGATTTTGTATCCTGCTACTGTGCTGAAGTCATTTATCACCTCCAAGAGTTTTTTTTATAGAGGCTTTAGGTTGTTCGATATATAGGATCATGTCATCTGCAAACAGGGACAGTTTGACTTCATCATTTCCAATCTGGATGCCCTTTATTTCCTTCTCTTCTCTGATTGCTCTGGCTAGTACTTCCAACACTATGTTGAATAGGAGTGGTGAGAGTGGGCATCCTTGTCTAGTTCCTGTTCTTAAAGGAAAAGCTTTCAGCTTTTCCCCATTCAGGATGGTATTGGCAGTGGGTTTGTCATATATGGCTTTAATTATGTTGAGATACTTTCCCTCTATACCTAACTTATAGAGGGTCTTTGTCATGAATGAGTGCTGAACTTTATCAAATGCTTTTTCAGCATCTATAGAGATGATCATATGGTCCTTGTGTTTGAGTTTATTAATATGGTGTATCACATTTATTGATTTGCGTATGTTGAACCAACCTTGCATCCCTGGGATGAATCCCACTTGATCGTGGTGAATAATTTTACGTATGTGTTGCTGTATTCTGTTTGCTAGTATTTTAGTGAGGATTTTTGCATCTATATTCATCAAGGATATCGGCCTGTAGTTTTCTTTTTTGGTTATATCTTTACCTGGTTTTGGTATCAGGATGATGTTTGCTTCATAGAAAGAGTTTGGAAGACTTGCGTCTGTTTCAATCTTTTGGAATAGTTTGTGAAGAATTGGTGTCAATTCCTCTTTGAATGTTTGGTAAAATTCTGCTGTGAATCCATCTGGTCCTGGGCTTTTCTTTGTTGGGAGCCTTCGGATAACAGCTTCAATCTCCTCTATTGTTATTGGTCTGTTCAGATTTTCTATATCTTCACGGCTCAGTTTTGGGAGCTTGTGTGTGTCCAGAAATTTATCCATTTCCTCCAGATTTTCAAACTTGTTGGCGTATAGTTGTTTATAGTAGTCTCGAATGATTCCTTGTATTTCAGATGAATCAGTTGTAATATCACCTTTTTCATTTCTAATTTTTGTTATTTGAATCTTCTCTCTTCTTTTTTTTGTTAGCCATGCTAATGGTTTGTCAATTTTATTTATCTTTTCAAAAAACCAACTTTTTGATTCATTGATCTTTTGTATTGGTTTTTGGGTTTCAATTTCATTCAGTTCTGCTCTGATCTTAATGATTTCTTTCCGTCTGTTAACTTTAGGTTTGGATTGTTCTTGTTTTTCTAGATCTTTAAGGTGAAGTGTTAGGTTGTTCACTTGCCATCTTTCTATTCCTCTGAGGTGAGCATTTAATGCAATAAATTTCCCCCTTAATACTGCTTTTGCAGTATCCCACAGGTTTTGGTATGATGTATCATTATTTTCATTTGTTTCAATAAATTTTTTGATTTCCTGCTTGATTTCTTCTTGGACCCATATGTCATTAAGTAGAATGCTGTTTAATTTCCATGTGTTTGTATAGTTTCCAGAACTTCGTTTGTCATTGATTTCTAGTTTTAATCCATTATGGTCTGAGAAAATACATGGGATAATTCCAATTTTTTTGAATTTGTTGAGACTTGGTTTATGACCTAATATGTGATCTATCCTGGAGAATGATCCATGTGCTGATGAGAAGAATGACTATTCTGAGGTTGTTGGGTCGAATGTTCTGTAGATATCTGCCAAGTCCAATTGGTCTAGAGTATTGTTTAGATATTGTGTTTCTCTGCTGATTCTTTGCCTAGATGATATGTCCAATATTGACAGTGGAGTGTTCAGGTCCCCTGCTATTATGGTATTAGTGTCTATTTCCTTCTTTAGGTCTAATAGAGTTTGTTTTATAAATCTGGCTGCTCCAACATTGGGTGCATTCATATTTATGATTGTTATGTCTTTTTTCTTTTTTTTTAATTTTATTTTGTCGATATACATTGTGGCTGATTATTGCTCCCCATCACCAAAACCTCCCTCCCTTCTCCCTCCCCCCCTCCCCCCCAACAATGTCCTTTCTGTTTGCTTGTTGTATCAACTTCAAATAATTGTGGTTGTTATATCTTCTTCCCCCCCCGTTTGTGTGTGTGTGTGTGTGTGTCTGTGTGTGTGTGTGTGTGAATTTATATATTAATTTTTAGCTCCCACCAATAAGTGAGAACATGTGGTATTTCTCTTTCTGTGCCTGACTTGTTTCACTTAATATAATTCTCTCAAGGTCCATCCATGTTGTTGCAAATGGCAGTATTTCATTCGTTTTTATAGCTGAGTAGTATTCCATTGTGTAGATGTACCATATTTTCCGTATCCACTCATCCGATGATGGGCATTTGGGCTGGTTCCAACTCTTGGCTATTGTAAAGAGGGCTGCGATGAACATTGGGAAACAGGTATACCTTCGACTTGATGATTTCCATTCCTCTGGGTATATTCCCAGCAGTGGGATAGCTGGGTCGTATGGTAGATCTATCTGCAATTGTTTGAGGAACCTCCATACCATTTTCCATAGAGGCTGCACCATTTTGCAGTCCCACCAACAATGTATGAGAGTTCCTTTTTCTCCGCAGCCTCGCCAGCATTTATCGTTCATAGTCTTTTGGATTTTAGCCATCCTAACTGGGGTTAGATGGTATCTCAATGTGGATTTGATTTGCATTTCCTGGATGCTGAGTGATGTTGAGCATTTTTTCATATGTCTGTTGGCCATTTGTATATCTTCCTTAGAGAAATGCCTACTTAGCTCTTTTGCCCATTTTTTAATTGGGTTGCTTGTTTTCTTCTTGTACAGTTGTTTGAGTTCCTTATATATTCTGGATATTAATCCTTTGTCAGATATATATTTTGCAAATATTTTCTCCCACTCTGTTGGTTGTCTTTTAACTCTTTTCATTGTTTCTTTTGCTGTGCAGAAGCTTTTTAGTTTGATATAATCCCATTTGTTTATTTTTCCTTTGGTTGCCCGTGCTTTTGGGGTCGTATTCATGAAGTCTGTGCCCAGTCCTATTTCCTGAAGTGTTTCTCCTATGTTTTCTTTAAGAAGTTTTATTGTTTCAGGGTGTATATTTAAATCCTTAATCCATTTTGAGTTGATTTTAGTATACGGCGAGAGGTATGGATCTAGTTTCATTCTCCTGCATATGGATATCCAGTTGTCCCAGCACCATTTGCTGAAGAGGCAGTCCCTTCGCCACTGAATAGGCTTGGTGCCTTTGTCAAAGATCAGCTGACAGTAAGTGTGTGGGTTGATTTCTGGATTCTCTATTCTATTCCATTGGTCAGTGTGTCTGTTTTTATGCCAGTACCATACTGTTTTGGTTATTATAGCTTTGTAGTATAGCTGAAAGTCAGGTAGTGTTATGCCTCCAGCTTTATTTTTTTTGCTCAGCATTGCTTTGGCTATGCGTGGTCTTTTATTATTCCATATAAATGTCTGGATAGTTTTTTCCATTTCTGAGAAAAATGTCTTTGGAATTTTGATGGGGATTGCATTGAATTTGTATATCACTTTGGGTAGTATGGACATTTTCACTATGTTGATTCTTCCAATCCAAGAGCATGGGATATCTTTCCATCTTCTTGTATCCTCTCTAATTTCTCTCAGCAGTGGTTTGTAGTTCTCATTATAGAGATTTTTCACCTCCTTGGTTAACTCAATTCCTAAGTATTTTATTTTTTTGGTGGCTATTGTAAATGGGCAGGCTTTCTTGATTTCTCTTTCTGCATGTTCACTATTGTAGAAAAGAAATGCTACTGATTTTTGTGTGTTGATTTTGTATCCTGCTACTGTGCTGAAATCATTTATCAATTCCAGCAGTTTTTTGGTAGAGGTTTTAGGCTGTTTGATATATAGGATCATGTCATCTGCAAACAGGGACAGTTTGACTTCATCTTTTCCAATATGAATGCCCTTTATTTCCTTCTCTTCTCTGATTGCTCTGGCTAGTACTTCCAACACTATGTTGAATAGGAGTGGTGAGAGTGGGCATCCTTGTCTAGTTCCTGTTCTTAAAGGAAAAGCTTTCAGCTTTTCCCCATTCAGGATGATATTGGCTGTGGGTTTGTCATATATGGCTTTAATTATGTTGAGATACTTTCCCTCTATACCTAACTTATAGAGGGTCATTGTCGTGAATGAGTGCTGAACTTTATCAAATGCTTTTTCAGCATCTATAGAGATGATCATATGGTCCTTGTGTTTGAGTTTATTAATATGGTGTATCACATTTATTGATTTGCGTATGTTGAACCAACCTTGCATCCCTGGGATGAATCCCACTTGATCGTGGTGAATAATTTTACGTATGTGTTGCTGTATTCTGTTTGCTAGTATTTTAGTGAGGATTTTTGCATCTATATTCATCAAGGATATTGGCCTGTAGTTTTCTTTTTTGGTTATATCTTTACCTGGTTTTGGTATCAGGATGATGTTTGCTTCATAGAATGAGTTTGGGAGATTTGCGTCCGTTTCAATCTTTTGGAATAGTTTGTAAAGAATCGGTGTCAATTCCTCTTTGAATGTTTGGTAAAATTCTGCTGTGAATCCATCTGGTCCTGGGCTTTTCTCTGTTGGGAGCCTTCTGATAACAGCTTCAATCTCCTTTATTGTTATTGGTCTGTTCAGATTTTCTATATCTTCACGGCTCAGTTTTGGGAGCTTGTGTGTGTCCAGAAATTTATCCATTTCCTCCAGATTTTCAAATTTGTTGGCGTATAGTTGTTTATAGTAGTCTCGAATGATTCCTTGTATTTCAGATGAATCAGTTGTAATATCGCCTTTTTCATTTCTAATTTTTGTTATTTGAGTCTTCTCTCTTCTTTTTTTTTGTTAGCCATGCTAATGGTTTGTCAATTTTATTTATCTTTTCAAAAAACCAACTTTTTGATTCATTGATCTTTTGAATTGTTTTTTGGGTTTCAATTTCATTCAGTTCTGCTCTGATCTTAATGATTTCTTTCCATCTGCTAACTTTAGGTTTGGATTGTTCTTGTTTTTCTAGTTCTTTAAGGTGAAGTGTTAGTTTGTTCACTTGCCATCTTTCTATTCTTCTGAAGTGAGCATTTAATGCAATAAATTTTCCCCTCAATACTGCTTTTGCAGTATCCCACAGGTTTTGGTATGATGTATCATTGTTTTCATTAGTTTCAATAAATTTTTTGATTTCCTGCTTGATTTCTTCTTGGACCCATATGTCATTAAGTAGAATGCTGTTTAATTTCCATGTGTTTGTATAGTTTCCAGAGGTTCGTTTGTTATTAATTTCTAGTTTTAATCCATTGTGGTCTGAGAAGATACATGGGATAATTCCAATTTTTTTGAATTTATTGAGACTTGATTTGTGACCTAATATGTGATCTGTCCTGGAGAATGATCCATGTGCTGATGAGAAAAATGAATATTTTGAGGTTGTTGGGTGGAATGTTCTGAAGATATCTGCCAATTCCAATTGGTCTAGAGTCTTGTTTAGATCTTGTGTTTCTCTACTGATTCTTTGCCTAGATGATCTGTCTAATATTGACAGTGGGGTTTTCAGGTCCCCTGCTCTTATGGTATTAGTGTCTATTTCCTTCTTTAGGTCTAATAGAGTTTGTTTTATAAATCTGGCTGCTCCAACATTGGGTGCATACATATTTATGATTGTTATGTCTTTTTGATGGATCAGTCCTTTTATCATTATGTAGTGTCCCTCGTTGTCTCTTTTTATGGTTTTTAGTTTAAAGTCTACTTTGTCAGATATAAGAATAGCTACTCCAGCTTGTTTTTCTTTTCTGTTTGCATGGTAAATCTTTTTCCATCCTTTCACTCTTAGTCTATGTGAGTCTTTATGGGTGAGGTGGGTCTCTTGAAGGCAGCATATTGTTGGGTCCTCCTTTTTAATCCAGTCAGCCAGTCTGTGTCTTTTGATTGGGGAATTTAAGCCTTTTACACTGAGTTGTTGTTGAATAGTGTTGATTTATTCCTAGCATTTTTTTGATTGTTGTTTGGTTGTCTTAGGTGTCTTTTGTTCCTTGCTTTCTGATTTACTGTTTGGTTTCTGTGTTTGTTGGTTCCTTAGGTTGTAGATAGCCTTTTTGTTTGTTTGTTTTCTCTTCATGAATGCCATTTCTATTATACTAGTGGCTTTAGATTTTTCTTGGGTTTTTATGGTAGTGGTAGTTATTTTTCAGGAACCAAACCCAGTACTCCCTTGAGAATTTCTTGTAAGGGTGGTCGTGTGGTGGTGAACTCCCACAGTTTTTATTTGTCTCAGAAATATACTATTTGCCCTTCATTTCGGAAGGATAGCCTTGCAGGGTAGAGTATTCTTGGCTGACAACCTCTGTCTTTTAGTATTTTGAATATATCATCCCATTCCTTTCTGGCTTTTAGGGTTTGTGATGAAAAGTCTGATGTTAGCCTGATTGGGGCTCCCTTGTAGGTGATTTGACGTTTCTCTCTTGCAGCTTTTAATATTCTCTCTTTGTCTCTGAGTTTTGCCAATTTGACTATAACATGTCTTGGAGAAGGCCTTTTTGGGTTGAATACATTTGGAGATCGTTGAGCTTCCTGGATCTGAAGATCTGTGATTTTTCCTATACCTGGGAAGTTTTCTGCCACTGTTTCGTTGAATATGTTTTCAACACAATCTCCGTTTTCCTCCCCTTCTGGAATGCCCTTGACTCGGATATTTGAGCGCTCAAGGTTGTCTGATATCTCTCTCAGATTTTCTTCAATTTCTTTGATTCTTTTTTCTTTTTTTTTTCTGCTTTTTTTATTTCAAACACCCCATCTTCAAGTTCAGAGGTTCTCTCTTCAACTTCGACAAGCCTGTTGGTTAAACTCTCCGTTGTGTTTTTTATTTCGCTGAATAACTTCTTCAGTTCGGCAAGTTCTGCTACATTTTTTTTCAGGACGTTGATTTCTTTGTACATTTCCTCTTTCAGGTCCTGTATACTTTTCCTCATTTCATCTTCATGTCTAGCTGAGTTTTCTTGTATCTCATTCAGTTTCCTTAGAATTATCACTCGAAATTCCGTGTCAGTCATTTCAAGGGCTTCTTGTTCTATAAGATCTAGAGTTTCAGATTTATTAACTTTTGGTGGTGTACTTTCTTGATTTTTTGTATTTCTGGTATCTTTTTTTTGATGTTTATCCATTGTGGCAGGGGGTTTCACAGTCCACCGGTTTGAGACTATTGACTGACTAAGATGTTGCTGTGGTTGCCAATTTGGTATGGCTACCTCCTTGACTGCTCAGTTGGCCTTTAGTGCCTTGTGTGTGTGGTTGCCTCGGGTCTTGGGCCTCTCCGGGGAGCCACCTCTCTGGTCAGCTTGGACTCTCCTGGGCTGCTCGATCATGGGGCAGTACCGCAGGGTGTGTGGTCTCTGCTGAGCTTTCACTTCCTGTGCAGGACTTCTCCCTGTTCCGTGTGCTCTGGCCGGGGCTGCTGGATCATGCAGTGGCGACCACACAGGGTGTGTGGTTTCTGTCGAGTCTCCGCCTCCCTAGCCAAACGTCTCTCCACTCTGTGCGCACTGGGCTGGGCTGGGACGTGTCTTCTGCAACCTTCATCTATCAGCCAGGACTTTAAGACCCTGCTCGGCACCACCTCGCCCAGGAAGTCTACCAGGTTTCTGCTAGGCGCAGACGACCAGTCGCTCTGGGTGCCTTTGTAGCACTGTGTAGATCTTTCTCGGGACTTATCACTTTCATCCTTGTATCGTGGTTATTTGTGTACTTGTCTTATTTCCCACACCAGAGCGTGAGCTCCTCAGGGGAGGAGCCCGCAGCACACGGTTCACCTTTGTATCCCCCCTGTGTGGACCAACTCAGGTGCCCGCCCACAGTCAGCTCTCTGGCAGGTTCAAGCAAACTTGGGAATGCTCCGACCACACTATTCCTAACCAGAAATCAGTTAGGTGTTTTTCCGAACTGGTGGCCGCAGAGATGGTATCTGCCTTCTGGGAGCCCAGGGTGCGGTGGAGTGACAGTTGGCCCAGCCCGTTTCTCCTTGCCCTCCTGACACTGGCCGGGGATGCCCCACGCCACCAGCCCCGCCAGAGAACCGCGGAGGGTGTGGGAGGGGAGGCCAGCCCGCAGGCCCCGGGAAGCCCCATGACGGGGCAAGCAAGTGGGAAGGCTCAGTGAGGAGCCGGGCCAGGCGAGGAGGACAGGCTTGGCCGAGCCGGGCCGCAGCCGCCACCACCTGAGAAAATGGAGGCAGCCCCGGGGCCGGTGAGTGGTCCGGTGGGGCGGGCGGAAGCTGGGCGGGCATCTGCCCCTGGAGCAGGGCCGTGCCGGGGGTCACTCACGGGGCTGGGCCTGGCCGGGCGGCTCCCTCTCTGCCTCCGCGTCATCGCCATCCTGGTCCTCAGCCACCGCTGCCTCGGGCTGCTCACTCGGTCCCGCGGTGTGGCTCGGGTGCTCCCAGGAATCTTCTTTTATGCCGGCCTGAAACCTCGAATCCTGAATAGGGCAGCTGGCCGCTGCAGCTAAGAAACAGTTCTCTTCCTGCTCCACACTTCAAAGCTGTTGCCTGTAAATGAGGCAGCCTCTCCTGCCAAGGGCAAAGTGGCGGTCACCTCCCATGACCGGCCACCAGCAACGGTCCTCCCTTAAGAGACGGCAAGAGGAAGGTCCACAAGTTTCCCGGCTGCCTAAGGCCCAGTGGCTACTTTTTCCACCTCAGCTACTCAGCGCCAACTGCCGCAGCCACCGCCCTCTTAGGATCCTCTTCTCCATCATTGACATTTTTTTTTTTTAATGTGAATGATCAATGGTCATTTTTTTAAAAAAAATTTTATTTTGTCGATATACATTGTGGCTGATTATTGTTGCCCCTCACCAAAACCTCCCTCCCTCCTCCCTCTCCCTCCCCCCCACCAATGTCCCCTCTGTTTGCTTGTCATATCAACTTCAAGTAATTGTGGTTGTTATATCTTCTCCCCCCCTCCCCCTGGTTTTTTTTTTTTTGTGTGTGTGTGTGAATGAGCTCCTGGTATATTAAAAGAAAATAATAAAGACATGCTAAAACAGGATTTAAACACTGTGAGATGTTTTACATGTTTATATTTGACATATTGACACTTTTAACACCACCCAAACTCCCACATAATATAATATATCCTCAAAATAAAAGATTTTATATGTAATCAATAATGTTCCATATGGCCTATGGTTCAGTAATAAAACACCAGCTTAAAGTTGTCTGGGCAATTTTATTCTCCTTAATCTTGTCAGTTTATGTCTGCGATTTAAACTGGATTTTCTGGATGTACAATCTTATGTGAAGAAAATATTATAAGTTTAAATGGAGCCCTCGAAGAATGTGAGAGTGGTCAAAATGGTTCTTCCTTTTTAAAGATGTGGGATTTATGAAACAGGGATAAAAGAGATGAGGGAATGAGTAGATTAGTATTTTTTCAGATACATATTTTTTTGAACATAGTATATAGATTTTTAGATCTTAAAGGAGCCTTAAAATCTGGTAACCAAACTAAATCTGGCAATTCAGCTTCTCATTTTATAGGAAAGGAAACTGAGAGAGCTTATTATTTCCCCAAATTTATGCTACTAGCAGTTGCCTAGACTCAAGATCAGACACAAAGTTCTCTTCAGAGTTTTCCAAACTTACAGATCATATGAATCCCCTGGGGGCCTTGTGAAAACTGATCAAACAAATTCTATCCACCCCAACCTACTGAATCATAATCTCAAGGGATGAGGCCCCACAGCAAGATGATTAGTTAATTTTGGGAAATGTTGCATCTGGCTTGCAACTCATTTGTTTCCATCTTGACATTTGACTCTCACAATCTCCACAATTTATGACATTTTAAAAATTGGAAATGTTTGTATTTCATAAAATTTATTAGGCAAAGGGTTTTGAATAACGAATGAAGGCAAAATTGTGAACTTAGCCTTAATCATCCAATTTGCTCTAATGTATGTTCAAGCTGAAATACTCCATCTTCTTAGTCTGTGTCAAATTGTCCTGAGGCTGATTTTCATCAGAGTTCTTCCTAGTATGGCATTAGTTACCATGAAATCTGAGGACCTCTGGGCTGTAGTTAACTCAGAGTATGCTCCGTAACCTCTTCTTCGAGAATTTAAACATTCTTTTATTTAGCTTGTCTTTCACCACAAATAAGCCACCTCTGAATAAGGATTACTTTTACAAAAATAGAGCCTCAAAACTTACATTTTATAGGTGAGGATATGGACATTCAGGGAAGCAAGTTGATTCATCAAAGATGACATAATCGTTCAATCAGCGAGGCCAAGTACAAACTTATTCATCCACCCTATGGTGACTGAGCACCTATTCCATCTGGAGAATGTACTCACCGATGGGGATACAACGATGCAGAAGAAATAGTCCCTGCCATCAAAAAAGCCCAGGTCTTCAGACCTCAAAATAAGTCAGACAGCCTGAAGATGCTAGGCTACAGCTAATGTCACTTGAACTCCATCAGAGCAAATTGCTTTGAATTTAGACTCTTGTATTTATCAAAACAGTCCTTGGGAATGTTGCAAGAGAAAGAGAGGTTGCAAACTATCATCCTAGAGACCTGTTTTGTTTGGTCTGTATGTCCCTCAGGTATCTTTAAATTGTCAGGTGAAAATTGGGAGAGTTCACATTTAAAAATCTTTGATTTCTGGATTATCTTGAAAAGAAGAAAAGCTAAAGATCTGGTCTTACTGAACCAGTGTTCCCTTATGGTGATAATTCTCTGGAAGTAAGGAGCTGCTGCCTACTTTATATGGGCTGGTGCTAGCCAGTTCAACATAGTTCCTAATCAGCATCTTTCACTCACTCCTACTGCCTACCCAATCCCTGAAATACGTGTTCAAGTTTGCTTAGCCTGGCAACTAACTTCTGAGACTACCAATTGTTGTCGGAACTGTGCCTGACAGCAGGTGGCAGCAGTAACCTATGTTATTACCACTTCTCCTCCAAGTAAGAAAGATGTACTATACCACCAATTGACTTCAGGGCTTTTTTTTCTACAGAGGAAATAAAACCCCCCAAAACAAAGTCCCTAGACTTTAGCTGAGTTATATTTGAACAAAGTAAGTATGAAAAAGAGATTTACTGCTAGTAGTGAGAAGCAGCCTACTGTGTGCAATAGGAATCTACAGATTCCTACAGGCATGAGTAGAATAGCTGACTATCAACAGAAACAAATCCTGTAGCTGAGAGATAGGGCAAGCAGGCTTATAGCCACTAGTTGAGGAACCTCCTCCTCACATATTAAAAAAGTGAACTCAAAATGGATCACAGACCTAAATGTAAGAACTAAAACTTGGAAGCTCTTAGAAGAAAGCATAGGTGAAAATCTTTGGGACTTTGAATTAGGGAATGATTTCTTACATAAGACACCAAAAGCACAAGCAACAAAAGAAAAAATAGATAAATGGGATTTCATAAGAATATAAAACTTTGATGCTTCAAAGTACACGTCAAGAAAAGTAAAAGACAACCTCCAGAAAAGGAGAATTTTTTTGCAAATTATGTATTTCATAAGGAACTTGTACACAGGATATAGAAGGAATGTTTACAACTAAACAATAAAAAGAAAAATGACCCAATTAAAAAATAGTTAAAAGATCTGAATAGACATTTTTCCAAAGAAGATATACAAAAAGTTAATAAGCATATGAAAAGATGTGCAACTTCATTAGTCATCAAGGAAATGCAAATCAAAATCATGATGAGATACCACTTCATTTCCAATAGGATGGATAAAATAGAAAAAGACAGACAATAACAAGTGTTCGCAATGATGTGGAGAAATTGTAACCTTTATTCGTTGCTGATGGAATTGTAAATGGTGCAGCTGCTCTGGAAAACAGTTTGGCAGCTCCTCAAAATGTAATCCAGAAATTCCACTCCTAGGTATATAGCCAAGAGAAATGAAAACATGTTCACACAAAAAAAATCTTGTACATGAATATTAATAGCAGAATTATTAGTAGCCAAAGATGGAAACAACCCAAATGTCTATCAGTTGGTGAATGGATAAACAAAATGTGGCATAGCTATAAAATGGAACATTATTCAGCCATGAAACATAAATGATGCCAGTCACAAAATTATTCCATTTATATGACATATCCAGGATAGGTAAATACGAGAGTACTTCAAAAAGTTTGTGGAAAATAGAATTAAAAGATAATACAAATATTTCCACTATCTTTTTGAAGTAGCCTCATATATAGAGACAGTAAGTAGGTAAGTGGTTGCCAGGGACTTCAAGGAGGAGAGATCACAGTGCCTCCTAATGGGTGCAGGGTTTTTTCCTAGAGTGATTAAAATGTTCTGAAATTACATAATGGTGGTGGTTGCACAACATTGCGAATATACTAAAAACAACTGAATTATACACTTTTAAAGGGTGAATTTTACAGTATGTGAGTAATACATCAATAAGGTTATTTTTCAAAAAGACAATTAGCCCCTTTACAGTGCATCAGAATCAACTGCAAGAAAATCAGTTTTTTAACGCTATGGGAATATGTTTTAGTGTGGGTGATCTATAGGAGATGGGATAAGTTAAAGCAACTGTGACTGTGGTCCAGACCCCTTCCTCTTGCTTCTGGAGGTCAATAAACTGGGGGAGAGGATAGCCGGCACCACAGAAAAGTGGGAAGTTTGGAGAGAAGGAGACCAAAGAGAGAGGCCTAGCCTGGGATAGAAACTACCTTACTCTCAATAGATGCAAAAGGTGAGGTCATAGAGCTTCCATATGTCTTCGCAAGAGATCAGAAATCAGCCTCATAATAATCTCCTTCTAACAGGGACAGAGCATGAAAAAAGTACAAGTTTCAGCAAGGCAAAGGATAGACGGGTCTCACTGCTAGGACTTGCCTCACCAGAATTTTCTCATTTCATGATAAAACCAATGAGTACACACACATGCACGCATGCTCACACACATGCACACACAAAGAACCTCATGTTTCATGGTGGTCAGCTTAATCATTTGCTGGAGAATATGATGGCGTGGCTCTCAGCAGGATGCAGTAAAGCTAAGCCTGAAGCATCAAGACTCTCAGTCACCCAGGCAGCAAACCCTGTTGGTGAATAGCCCTCTTTCCTCTCCTGGACTCTCATCCATATTTAGATAGTCATCATGGTTTGTTGATTTATCTTTCTCATCTATTGTACCTCACATCTGTCCCTTTATTTTCAGTCCTCTTGTGACCCCATCAGACCATGTGCTCATTAATTCATGCCTAAAAACAACATGAACCAACTAATGGGGAGAAAATAAAATTGTCAGTTAAAGAGCTAACTGACGGCAAATTTCCTTTTAGGGGAAGAATCTGTGCTTGTTTTAGCTAAACACCTTGATGGGTCATTTTGATTGCTCACAGATTACCCTTGGGGTATGGTTGGAATAAACCTGAAGCTAAACTGCTCTGCTTGAGAAATTAGCAGTAAGGGCTTGGTTTGGGGATTTGTAATCTGAGGGAAAGTAGGGAAAAGATCAAAGGAGAGAGAAGTAGAATTGAGCAAAATGGGGAAAACTCAAGCCCTAATATGATGGCTAAAGGACTGTAAAGGTGACAGATGTCTAATATTTAATTTTAAGTTGTTTGCCTTTGCTCTGTTCAGTAAAATCTGTGCACACACAGCTAATGGAAGTATATAGGGAAGAAGTGGAAACAAGGAGTGAGTAGGATGCCAACACTGCAGAAAGGGAACCACATACCCAGGAGGTATGAGAAGGGAATGAGAACATACTGGAAGCAGAAACTCATAGGTAGAGGTAACCAGAAGAAACATAAGCATCAAACCTTCCCTGGAATCTCCTAAATTCTAAAGGGCACGATGACTCCAGCAAGCCAGAGGCTTGGGGCCATGCAGGGCCTGAAACCTAAATCACACTGCCATTGGTGATTGGGCACTTACTGATCTTTCAGTTTTACTTTTCATCCTTCCCCATACTCTTCTCCTGGGAAACTGATTTGTGTTGACATCATTAATGGGCTTTCTTATATTCTGGCTTCCTGTTGGATTCCACCATTGAGAAGCCATGAGAAGATATGAGGGAGGAAGCAGAATGAGGTCCGAGTGTTTATTCACTCATCTCCCTCAGTACAGGGTCGCTGTAGGATGGCTAAGTTTACATGACTTGATAGATGACAGTATTAGTTCATTTCTGTTACTTAGAATACCTGAAAGTGGGTAATTTATAAAGAAATGAAATGTATTTCTTACAATTTGGAGGCTGGGAAGTCCATGGTCCAGGAGCGCATCTGGTGAGTGTCTTCTGGGTGGGAACTCTCTACAGAGTCCTGTGGTGACCAGGGTGTTATGTGGTGAGAAAGGGCTGAGCAAAGAGAGCTAACCACCTCACTTACTCTCTTTTTAAAACCATCAGAAACACACCCATTACTTCATGAATGGATCGATCCATTCATAAGGGCAAAGTACTCACAATCTAATCACCTCTTTTATATTTTATTTTAATTTATCAATATATAATGTAGTTGATTTTCATGTCCCTTTACCAAATCCTCCTTTTCCTCCCCCACTCCCCTCTAATCAATTCTTAAAGGCCCCATCTTTCAAATACCATAATTGGATTTCCCACCCTCTTAGCACTGTTACAATGGGTGTCAAGTTTCCAATACATTAACTTTTGGGGGACACATTTAAACCATAGTAATGACCCTCTAAACATCTCTCTCTTATCAGCTAACTTCTCTCATTTCATCTCTTCCTTCATACAGGAATAGAAGTGGTAATAACCCCACTGTTATTCACCCTGGGGTCCTATACTTGGGATTTCCTTACACCCTAACCTCATCTTTCTTAGTAGACCTTTTGTTAAATTCTCTTAAATTCTCTAATATGAATGTGTCATCTCTTTTTTTGTTAGTACCCTGACTAATAAACTCATTAGGCCTTTACATCCATTATTTCAGTTAATTCTTGTTGCAACCCTATTGTAATGAGATAGATACTACTATTGACCCTATCTTACAGATGTATAAATATGAAGCAGCAACATTAAATAACATATCCAAGGACATTGTGACCTCAGAGCTTTGGCTTCTATACACTATGTGTTTTTACCACTCTGGTGGTATCCCTGCATTTAGATTCCAAGCCATCTGATACACTATTGCCAGATTATTCTTCCTAAAACATTTATCCAAGGCCCTCTAGGATATGCCTCTTATCTAACTTTTATCTTCCCTATACTTCTCCCTTCTACAAGTCTTCCAATAAAGCTAAACTGGGTGACTCCATTTTCTCCTTAACACATCTTATTAGTCCTAGCTCATTCTTATATGATTCCACAAGCCTGGATTTACCTCCTCACTCTCATTCCATCTTCTTCTTTGCTGGTTTCAATCTCCCCTTTTCTTCAAGGTCCAGCCGAAATCCTCCCTCCTCCACAGAGTCTGGCTAATTCTAGTTCTGCAACTTTCTAGTAAGTGACCTTCAGCAAGTCATAATAACTTCTCTGAGTCTTAACTGTAAATTTTTTTTTTTGACCGGTAAGGGATTGCAACCCTTGGCTTGGTGTCGCCCGCACCATGCTCAGCCAGTGAGTGCACCGGCCATCCCTATATAGGATCCGAACCCCGTGGCCTCGGTACTACCAGTGGTGCAGTCTCCCGAGTGAGCCACGGGGCCGGCCCCTTAACTGTAAATTTTTTATCAATTGCTGGTTTACTGATCTCAAAATACTAATATTTAATGATCTCAAAATGGCTCAGCAATGAGGCCACCCAGCCGAGGGACTGTTTTTTTTCCTCACCAACATGATCAAGCTTTCACAAGTGATATCTTGTGGTAAATATTTCCCGACCGTTTTACTGCTGCATGGCATTTGAACCCCCTTCTATGTGGGGTACTTGCTGTTCATTGTGTGCATCTTGGTGGAAGAATGCACACACTCCTGAAAAGGTGATTCATCCCTTTGAATACATAGCCATGATGCTATCTTCTTGCTATATCTCATGTCTTTTTGTTATTCTTGTTGCAATCTTAGGTAAGTTAAAATATTAACTTTGCTCTCTGTTTCCTACTCTGTATAAGAAGAAGACTGAAATCAAGACTCTTTAAAGGACCTTTCAGATAGTCTATGCCTACAGAGGATTGGGTAGTTAGACATCAGCACTGGGCACTTGAAAGCAAATAAGAAAGTTTCAGTAAACCAAACACTCTTAAATGTTATAGGGCAAGATTTCTGAAACTTGCCTCATACAGAGAATATCCTTAAAAGATTGCTTTTGGTTTTTTTCTTTTTAAAAAATTATATCTGTATTTATTATTAGCATATTCATCATTACAAATTGTGGTTTTTCTTTATGTCCTTTACCTTATCTATCACTCCCCAAACGGCCTCCCTCCTTACCCCACATCTCTAGTATCCTTAGGTTTGTTCTCTCCTGATGAAAATTCAACATACTGTTGTGGTCCTTCCCTCTTTCCTTCCTTTCTTCCTTCCTTTCTTAAAATGATAATTCTAAGCACTCTCCCACCCCTAGAGATTCTGATTCAGTAGATTGGGGTCGGGACTGGAAATTTATATTTTAAACAAGGGCCACAAGCAATTTTCATGATCAGGCAAGTTTAGGAGACATTACTAAAAAAATGGAAGATGCTGCAAAGTTTTGTTTTTTGTAAGCTTTTTAAAATTGAAGTATAGCATACATACAGAAAAGCAGACAAGTTGCATTTTAACAAAGTGAACACCCCTGCGTAATCAGTACCAAACCAAGAAAAAGAACCATACCTGCACCCTAGAAGTTCCCCAGTGTGCCCATTTCAGTAACTATTTCATCTAAGGGTGACCACGATACTCATGTCTAACGGCATTGATTAGTTTTGTGTTTTTGAACTTTATATAGATGGAACAAAATACCATGTATTCTTTTGTGCCTGGCTTCTTTCACTCAATGTTATTTTTGTGAGATTCATTCATACTCCTCTCTGAAAGACAGTTGGTCATTCTTATTGCTATTCCATTGTGTACTGTGTGAATATACTACAATTTATTTATCCATTCTATTGTGGAATTGTTTCCAGTTTGAGACTATCATAAATAATGTGGCTATAAACTTTATTGTACAAGTCTTTTGGTACACATTCACAGTCATTCCTTTTAGGTATATACACAGGAGTATAATTGCTCGGTGACTGGATATGTGTAATCTTAGGTCTGGTAGACACTGTCAGATAGTTTTTAAAAGTCATTGTTCCAATTTACACTCTCATATGTAATGTATAAGAGTTTCAGTTTTAAACGACCTAACACTATGCCTCAATCAATGAGAAAAACAAGACCAATCCAATCCTAAAAGTAGTAGACAGAAATAATTAAGATCAGAGCAGAACTAAATGATATAGAGACTCAAAAAACAATACAAAATATCAATGAAACAAAAAGTTCATTTTTTGAGAAGATAAACAAAATAGACAAACCATTATCTAGTCTAACTACAAAAAAAGAAGAGACAAATAAAAAAATCACAAAATGAAAAAGAAGACATTATAACCAATACCACAGAAATACAAAGAATCATTACTGACTATTATAGACAACTATATGCCAACAAATTTAATAACCTGGAAGAAACAGAAAAATTTCTGGACACATACACACTACCAAGACTGAGCCAAAAAGACATAGAAAACCTGAACAAACCAATAACAAGCATTAAGACTGAAGCAGTAATCAGCAGTCCCCTAACAAAGAAAAACCCAGGACCAGATGGCTTTACTGCTGAGTTCTACCAAACCTTTAAAGAAGAATTAATACCAATTCTCTTCAAACTATTCCAAGAATTTGAAATAGAGGCCACTCTCCCAAACTCATTTTATGAGGCAAGCATCTCACTGATATCAAAAGCAGACAAAGATACACAAAAAAAGAAAACTACAGACCAATATCTCTGATGAACATAGATGCAAAAATCCTCAATAAAATACTGGCAGTCAGAATACAGCAACACATCAAAAAATTACACACGATTATCAAGTAGGATTCATCTCAGAGATGCAAGGATGGTTCAACATATGCAAATCAATAACTGTGATACATCACATCAACCAAATCAAGGACAAAAACCATATGATTATCTCAATAGATGCAGAAAAAGAATTTGACAAAATTCCATATCTCTTCATGATAAAGTCTTTCAGCAAATTAGGTATAGAAGGAAAGTATTGCAACAAAATAAAATCCATGTATGACGTACCCACCACCAATATCCTCCTGAATGGGAAAAGAAAGATTTTCCCTTAAGAACAGGAACAAGACAAGGATGTCAACTCTCACCACTCTTATTTAACATAGTGTTGGAAGTGCTAGCCACAACAATAAGGCAAGAGAAAGATATAAAGGACATCCAGATTGGAAAAGATGAAGTCAAACTGTTCCTGTTTGCAGACAACATGATCCTATATATAGAAAAACCTAAAGAGTTTAACAAAAAACTCTTAGAGTTGGTAAACAATTTCAGTAAAGTTGCATGATACAAAATCAACACTCAAAAATCATTAGTGTTTTCATTCTCCAGTAAAAAAAAAAACTAGCAGAAAGAAAAACTAAGAATGCAAGCCCTTTTACAATAACCACCAAAATAGTAAAATACCTAGAAATAAATTTAACCAAGAAAGTGAAAGATTTCTACAATCACTACAAATCTCTACAAATCATTGTTGAAAGAAATTAAAGAGGATGCAGAAAGGTGGAAATACATTCCATGCAATTGGATTGGAAAATAATACTGTGAAAATGTCCATACTATCCAAAGCTATCTACAGATTCAATGCAATCTCCATCAAAATGCCAATGACATTCTTCACAGAAATACAATAAAAAATTCTAACATTCATATGGAACAACAAAAGACTGTGAGTAGCCAAAACAATCTGGAGCAAAAAGAATAAAGGTGGAGGCATAACACTACCTGACTTCAAATTATACTGCAAAGCTATAATAACCAAAACAGCATGATACTGGGATAAAAACAGACACTCAGACCAATGGAACAGAAGAGAAAACCCAGAAATTAATTCACATCCTTACATCCTGACAAAGGCAACAAGAACATACATTGGGGAAAAGACTGGCTATTCAATAAATGGTTCTGGGTAAATTTGACATCCATATGCAGAAGAATGAAAGTAGATCTTTACCTCTTGACATTTACCAAAATCAACTCAAAATGGATTAAAGACTTAGGTATAAGACCTGAAGCCAAAAAACTACTCAAGGAAAACATACGGGTAAGATTTCAGGAAGTAGCACTGGGCAAAGACTTTATGAATAAGACCCCAAATGCACAGGCAACAAATGAAAAAATAAACAAATGGGATTATACCAAACCCAAAAGTTTCTGCATAGCAAAGGAAACAATCAACAGAGTGGAAAGACAACCTACTGAATGGGAGAAAATATTTGCAAAGTATACCTCCAACAAGGGATTAATACCTAGAATATACAAGAAACTCAACAACTTAACAGTAAATAAAACAAATAATCCAATTAGAAAATGGGCAAAGGAGCTGAGGAGAAATTTATCAAAGGAAGACAGGCAAATGGCCAACAGGTACATGAAAAAATGCTCAATATCACTAATCATCAGGGAAATGCAAATCAAAACCACATTGAGATATCATCTCACCCTAATTAGATTGGCCATTATTTAAAAGACAGAATAAAAAATGCTGGTGAGGATGTGGAGGAAGGGGAACTCTTCTACCCTGTTGGTGGGACTGTAAATAAGCACAGTCATTATGGAAAACAGTGTGGAGGTTTCTCAAGCAACTACAGACAGAGCTACCATACAGCAATCCCACTTCTGGATATATGCCCAAAGGAATGGAAATCATCATGACATAGGAATACCTGCACTCCCATGTTCATCACAGCTCTATTTATGATAGCCAAGAGATGAGCCAACATAAATGTCCATCGATGGATGACTGGATAAGGAAAATATGGTATATATACACAATGGAACACTACTCACCCATAAAGAAAAGAATGAAATTCTGCCATTCACAGGAAAATGGATGAACTTGGAGAAAATTATGTTAAGTGTAATAACCCAGGTACAGAAAGAGAAATGCTCCATGTCCTCACTCATAAGTGGGTGCTAAAAAGGAAGGAAGGAAGGAAGGAAGGAAGGAAGGAAGGAAGGAAGGAAGGAAGGAAGGAAGGAAGGAAGGAAGGAAGGAAGGAAGAAAGAAAGAAAGAAAGACAATAAACAACCATACAGCACAATTCACAGTAAATGAGCCCTCAGGCAAAGAATCACACCCATTCCATCAGGAGCTGCTTCCACCTCAACTCCAAGGCTGAAGAGTCCAGGAAAATTTTGATTGGCTCTCTTGGGAAACCCGGTTCCATGGTGAGCCGGTGGCTATGACTCCGTGGCTACAGGTTCCTCATTGCCTGACTGAGAACAGACTGGGGCTTGAGCTGCTCTGATTGGACCTTCCATCATCCCTATTATGCATAAATGCAAGTCATGAAGGTTTGTGCTTTCTAAACCCAAAGATTATAGACTGGAGAGGAACATAACTGGATAAAACTGAACGAGTTAAAATAGTAACTTCAGTTTCTAGAAAGCCTAGGGATAGGTATTGCTTCTTGAAATTTTCTCCTTAGTTATTTCTGTGATCGGTTGGGTCCTCCTTTGTGTTTCTGTATGTACTCCATAATACTGAGAATGCCAAAAACGTTTGATGCAGGATGTTTGTCCTGCTCCTACTATGTTCCCCATATGGATGCTTACAGTTCGTTATTTATTCTCCATGAGTTTGAGGATTCCAGCACCGGCCAGAAATTTTAAAAAAAACAAATGTATATATAAATATAAATATATATATATATATATATGTATATGTATATATTTGTATGTACACACATATATATTCATTTTTACATGTATACAGACACATATGTATATGTGTATGTGTATATGTGTGTTTGTGTGTGTGTGTATATATACTATGTGTGTGTGTGTGTGTGTGTGTGTGTGTGTGTGTGACTGTGGATATATATTTGAGGACTGAAACACAGGAGAGAAATAACTGAGTCAAAAATGTCAAGAAACAATATCTAATCCACCTTCTTTAGAAACTGAAGTTACTAGTTTAATTCATTCAGATTTTACCAATTCTGTTCATTGCCAGGCAATATAATGTGTGTGGAAATATATATACATTTTTTTTTTTAGAAAGGTAAAACATCATGTTTTGCGTCTATGTGCAATGGGGATGATGGGAGGGACCTGTGGGATGAGGTGTCCCAGGCTGAACCAATTAGAAGCCTCCTGAAATGTTTGGACTTGCAGTTGAGGGGAATTGTGTCATTAAATAGGTCTGAGTCCTTGACTGCTGTTTGTTGTTTTGTTTGAATGGTTTTATGCTTTTAATCATGTTGATTTACAGATATTATATTAGTTTCTAAAGCTGTCGTAAATAAATTCGAGAGTCTCGGTGACTTAAAAAATATATATTTATCATCTCACAGTTCTGGATGCCAAATAGCCCCTCTTCATAAGCACACCAGTCATATTGGGTTAGGACCGACCCTCACGACTTCACTTTAAACACAGTTACCTCTATAGAGACTATCTCCAAAATAGGGTCACCTCCTGAAGTACTGGGGGGTCACAAGGTCAACACAAGAATTTTGAGAGGGTACAATTCAATAAAGAATATTAAGCTTTCTGCCCCTCCAAAAAATTAATGTACTTCCATGAAAAATACATTCACACCTTCCCTACAGCCCCCAAATCTTAACCCATTGCAGTTCAACTTTAAGTCCAAAATCTCATCTACAAATCTTATATATCTGCTACGGGTGAGACTCCAGTTGTGACTGATGCTGAGGCAGAATTTATCCTTATCCCTGAACCTGTGAAAACAGACAGCAAATTACCAGTTTCCAAAAACAGTAGCGGGACAGGCATAGAATAGACATTACCATTCCAAATGTGAGAAATCAGAAGAAAACTAGAGTTTATGGGCCCTAAGCAGGTTTGCACCATAGTAGGCCTAATTCCATTAGATTTAAGGGATTGAAAACAGTCCTCTTTAATCATTGCTCTGCCCTCTGGACCCTCTGGGATAGCAGCATGAAACTCTCAGCCCTGGGCAGTGGGGACCTCTTCCCCAGCCTGGTTTGTTACAGAAGAGGTGGCACTAGCCATCTAGAATGGAGAAAGCGGCCTCCATCTATGGGATCAAGGAGATGATGGCCTCATCCCCCAGACCTGTGTCCCTGTTCTCAACAAGACTCTGTCTGGATTCTCCTCTTGCCATTGCTGTTTTCTCAGAGTCCTGCTGGAAGAGTGGAATCACCATAGCTTTACTGATGTCTTCCTTGGTTTCCCAGGGTCTGAACAGTACGTGCAAGTCTGCAGCCACAGGCCGACTGGAAAACAGCTTTACATCCACGTAAATACTGTCATCTTGCCCCATAACCACAGTTCAACAGATCACATAACTGTGGGAAAGGAGGGAACCCCAATAAATGCTTACCAAGGAAAAACTGTGTCCTTTTACATTCTTTTACAGCCCATGTGGTTTTAGGTCCCAACATGGCTTTGGTCCTGCTCACTCTAGCGATATTAATGAAATTTGAGAAAGAGAGAAGAAAAGTGGGGTTTGAGGTTCAAGATCCTAAGTGGAATCAAGTGCATCTGATTACTCACTTCAGGAGGGGCGTGAGGAAAAAGGGCACTTACTGAGTGAACATCTAGGATCCAGTGGTGTGGTTTACTACGTAGACAAGCTACGGGAAGTGCCTTTACTGCTTCAATAACACATTACGAGTACCAACGTAGCTAGAAAAAATATTAAGAAGAGAAAATAACCCACCAATTTTTTTTTTAATGGTGGAATAAGCGTTAAGTCAGGTCTTTGCTGAAGAAAGCTGTCATAGCTATATCATATTGCAAAAATAGACTTGAAGTCAACGGAGATTCCTTGAGGATAAAGATAGTCCCCCTGGGATAAAATGTTCAATTCATGTGGGAGGTATTATAAATTTAAGATGACCTATACTGGGTAGGGTAGCTTCAAACTATTTAAGTCAACACTTGACTGAATGACAATAAGGAGTAGCGAAGGTCACCACCAAATATAGACATTTGCAGCCACCTGTAAGCAAGTGGCCGAAACGTAACAAGGACTTAGAAATAAAACACCTACCAAGCTTGCTTGACGAAATGGAGTAATGCGATAATATGAACCCGGAAATTAGAGAATGTGTTTTATCCACCTGATGTATATTTATGCACATAGAACATGTACTCGGCCATCAAGCAAGATTCCAGAAGTATCAAATACATATCACATTCTCTGACTACAGTACATTTAAGAATCAATGACAAACCATGTTGTCAAAACCAAATGTTTGGGATGACACAAATCACTCTAAAGAAATAATGGGCCAAAGGACAAATCATTACAGGGACTGAAAAATATTTATTGATGCGTGAGAATAAAATTTGTGGGGCATGCGTGAGTGCTACTGAGAGAGGATTTTATGGCCCACGTGCTGATTAAAAAGACTAAAAAGAAGGAAGCCTTGATCAGGCATTTTACGGAAGACCAAGCACAAACGATCACAAAGAACAACAAGAAGCACGATTGAAGAGGTGCCACCTCGCTCAAGTCTCCTGGAAAATGCCTACTACAACCACAGTGACATACTATTTCACACCGTCGGAGCAGTGAGAATTAAAAAGGTCAGACCGCATCAAATGTTGGTGACTAGTGGGGACTCACACTCTGGTATTAGGAGGACAAATTGGTCTGACCATCTTGGAGAGCAATCTGGCAATACTAATTAATGCGCAGGATGCACACACTGCTGACAGCAGCAGTTCCATTGCTGGGTACACTACCTAGTGGCCTGAACACAAGGAGACGTGTGTGGGAACATTCTTAGCAGCCCTGTGGTCTGGGTGGGGCCTCTGGAAGATCTGCAGGGACCGAAGAGACAGCTAATGGACCCTGAAGCACTGACCTGGAAGAGGGAGGGATAGCACTAGATGTAGTCTCTCGAAAATGGAAACAGGTGTTCAAACAAAGATAACTACATGAACGTTCAGAGGTGCCCTATTCTCAATAGCCAAAAGGGGGAAACAACCCAAATGCCCATCAATGGACAAATAGATAAACTAAACGTCGTCCATCCATACCATGGATTATTATTCAGCTGTGAAAAGGAAGGAAGCAAGTACCGATTCACGCTACCACGTAGATGTACCATGAGGAAAACATTACACTATGTGAAAGCCGCCAGACACAGAAGGCCATGCGTTGGGTTCCATGGGAGGGAGAGCTCCACATGGGGGAAACCTCTGTCGACAGAAAGCAGATAAGTGGTTGCCAAGAGCTATTTATTGGGAGCGTGTGTATGTGTGTGCTCGGGGGTGGGGGGACGACGAGCATGGGGAGTGAGTGCTTAACGGGTACAGGGGTTTCTTGGCGGGGTGGTGAAAATGCTTTGGAAGCAGACGGTTGTGATTGTTCCACGACATCACGAATGTACTTGACACCATGTCGTACCCGTCCCCCACCCCTCTTTCTTTATCTTGCCTGCGATGCTCGGGTCCTACAGAAGGCGAGCGCTGCCACAGAGGGAGGGCCCAGGGGCGAGAGCGTGCGGGTGCCTTGCACCTGCCCTGGCCGGCCGTTTGTAGGCCCAGGCCCGCTCCCTCGGGGTCAACTGGAGGGCAGTGACGTCACCAGTGTGCGCGGCCACGAGCCTGTTCCGGACCAATGAGGGGCCGGGTCGCGGTAGCTAGGTTACGGAGTACGGGCCAAGTACCGACATCTTGAGAGGCATCCAGTCGAGCCAGACCTCGCAGATTGATCGGTCGTCTCCAAGGCCCGGCATGCCGAGCAGGAGGACGAGCCGTCCACGGTCGTCCGGTCTCAATAGGTGCCGTGCCGCCGCTCTCGCGCCCACCGAGCCGAGCTGACATTCTCCGTGAGCCACCCGGAGCGCCTCCTGCGGGAGGGCCACTACGCCCAGTGCCCGAGTTCGTGTGCGCCGGTCTTTCTAGGTGCCATCGTCGAGTACGTGACGGCCAAGGTCTTGGAGCTGGCGAGCGACGAGGCCCGGAGGAGCAGCAGGAGATGCATCACCTTGGAGCTGTTGGACGTGGCCGTGCACAGCAACGCGCTGCTCAGTGGCTTCTTCGTGACTACAACCATCTCCCAGGTGGCCCCAGCCTAGCTGTGGACGCCTGGCACCCAGGGGGCCTCACCAGCCCACCGATCCTCCGTCTACTCCTGCTAGCCCGGCGCCAGCCCCTTCCGTCACAGCCAGCCGGGACAGCCCTGGCCTGTCTTGTGCCTTCGGCGCCTTGTGTCATTAAAGTGTTTGAAAGTACCCACAGGCTTGCTCTATAAATTTTGTGTCAGAGTGGGGTGTGAGACACCCAATGTTGGACGGACGGGCAGGGAGTGGCGAGGGTCAGGGAACAGGGAGGGCACAGGGGAGCAGACTCTCGTGGTGACAATGGGGGTTGGTGTCCCCGTGTGGGAGGTGCTGTCTGGGGCGGGGGCACAGGAGGCTCCCACGTGGACCCTGAGCTAGTCACCGGAATGATGGTGTTCATTGGGGTGGAGCTCAAGGCCAAGACTGAGGTGTCCTGGTAGGATGAATGTCAAAAGGGGTTATGTTATGGAGGGGGACGGAGCCTCAGGTGGCATGGGAGCTCAAGTCAAGGGCTCAAGTGGGGCAGGGACGTTGACTGCCAGAGAGAGGAGTGATTGATGGGTGGGAACAATGCAGAAATCCCCAAAGGCGGAACTGGGGTCACAGGGGGTCAAGAGTTTAGTTTTGGCCTTGTTCAGAGGGAGAGGCTGGGAGACGCCCTTAGCTACCGGGATACGCAAGCTGTAGCCTAGCAACAGCGCGGTCAGGCCAGGCCCCGCCTCAGATGCCGCTCTCTGCGTATCACCAGGGCGACAGGACCGTGGCAGGTGTCCCGGGGCTGCGCCCAGGAGTGGCTGTCTATGTGGCCTGTTGCCAGCTGGCGGTAGCACGCTTCCAGCAGGCGCTCTTCCACCGGCCATGGAGGAGCTGGCCCTCACTCAGGCTGTCCGCCTCTTCCTGCGACAGGAGAGTGATGCTTGCCAGGGCCTGGTCATGGAGGTGTACCTTGATGTGATTTTTCTAAGAGTTTTTAAGTGTCAGCCCTTAGATCTGTCATCCATTTTGAATGAATTTTTATACATGGTGTGAGATAGAAGTCCAAGTTCACTCTTTTGCATGTGGATATCCAGTTGTCACAGCACCATTTGTGACAGGGATTATTCTTTTCCCCCACTGAATGGTCTTGGAACCTGTACTGAAAATCGACTATACACAGATATCAGGGTTAATTTCTGACTCTAAATCACGCATTTATTATGTTACTTTAATCTACGGACATGTCTACATCGAGGGTCACTTGTGGGCCAAACAAAGTGCTAGGGATTGGAGATATAAAGACGGATAGCCTTAGTAGATTCTCCTGTGGTTATTATCAACTGACTGTTCTCTTGTTCAGTGGCTGAGAAAGTTGAAAATGTGGCTTTGGCCCAGGAGAGCCTCATTGTCGTAGAGACGTCCAGCTGTGGGAGTGAATGACTCTGAACCACCCACGCTCACCTCCTCCATGACCCGGGCAAGGATTAGAACAGGCAGCGCTGAGCAACGCTTCCATACCACTGTTTGGTCATCATGGCCTACTTAGGGTCCGATGGCTATAAACAGTTGTGCGAGCTTGACTACAGCTCATCTGGCTTGGATCTCAGAGTTCCAGACCTTCAAAGGTAACTGGGCAAAATGTGCCTGCTTCTGGTAGAGGCCCCTATTATCTTGGAGGAGTGAGTGTACTCGGGATGAAAGGAATAAGGACCCTCGGGCCTAAAGCAGTGGGAGAGGCAAGGAATGTGAGCCCGCGGTCCCTGAGCCAATCAGAGAGGGCCGTGATGGGGTCTGGGAAGGTGAGGTCGGCTAGGACATCATGAAGCCCCTGTTCCTGGGGTGAGGTCCTAAGTAGAGGGAAGA
The DNA here is from genome assembly GCF_027409185.1 of Cynocephalus volans. Classification (NCBI taxonomy): domain Eukaryota; kingdom Metazoa; phylum Chordata; class Mammalia; order Dermoptera; family Cynocephalidae; genus Cynocephalus; species Cynocephalus volans. Next base: position 113,932,287 of record NC_084478.1, read on the forward strand.
CATGGGGGAACGGGCCTGCAAGGCTTTTTTTTTTTTTTTTTTTTTTTTTTTTTTTTTTTTTTTTTTAAAAGATGACCGGTAAGGGGATCTTAACCCTTGACTTGGTGTTGTCAGCACCACGCTCAGCCAGTGAGCGAACCGGCCATCCGTATATGGGATCCGAACCCGGGGCCTTGGTGTTCTCAGCACCACACTCTCCCGAGTGAGCCACGGGCCGGCCCAGGGCCTGCAAGGCTAAAGCGGAGGTAGGGGCTGGGAAATGAGGCCCGGTGTAAGAACCCAAATGCCCCAAGGGATCACACCCTGATCACATAAGTCCTTCTCGGCCACACCCCATCATGGCGCTGGTTGCCCTTTCCTTCCGTATTCTCCTTCCTACCGGCGCGAATCGTACACCAATCAGCTCACCCCCCAAGCCCCATGCGGTATGGTAAGTAGGGACTGTATCTTAAGCCAATCAGCTTTCCCTAAAAACCCTATATATATGTTTGTGTGCCGCCTAATAAACGAGCCCTCTCCGGTGGATCATCAACTGGTGTCGACTTGTCCTTTCACCCGGACACCTTGGCCAATGATAGGGGTGGGGGCGGGGGCGGGCGGGACCTGCTCCGGGCCTTGTAAGTGGGGGTTTCTGCACGGGAACGCACACCACGAAGGCAGTGAGCAGCTCTCTCCACCCCAGGGGCATCCTTCAGGCGTCTTCAAGCCCTCAGGTGAGGTGGTGCGGTCCCGCTGGGGCCAGAGGACGATGGGGACGGGAGCGCGCAGGGACTGCGTGGCGGGGCTGTCGCGCCTTCGGGAGCCCTAGGGGCCCGGATTGCGGTTGGCTTTTCCCGTCGGCGCCGCGGGGCGAGACTCGTGCCTTTGTCTGCCCTCGGCACGCCGCCTGCGCGAGATGCCGAGCCCTCCCGGGGGTCGGGCCCTGGAAGGCCCGAGGGGCGGACCCCCAAAGCGGCCGGCCGGTCCGCGGAAGAAGTGCAGGTCGGAGGCTTCGAGGACGAAGCGGAGTTGAGGGCTCGCCAGGAATGGGCCCTTGGGCCTGGCCCCTCGCTCCCTCCCCTCCCGTGGCCCTTCGGCTGGGCGCCCGACCAGGATGACAGTTATTTTCAAATGAAAGCAAGATGCTCCTGTCAAAGTGGCCTGTGCGCCCGGCCCTGTTATTTGTTTGTCCCGGTTTCCCCAGCTTTGTGGTTGGCTTCTGAGCGCTTGGCACGGGAGGGTCATAGGGTAAGGTCAACTGAATGGAGGGGACGTGTTTGAAACTACTGGCCGCTTGGGGGCGTCTCTGTTCTACTCTGGTCGCTAGACGTGTCTCGCCCCACCAGGGTGGGAACAGACATGAGCAGGAGAGCTCCGCCTTCCGGTTTCTGGGGTCTCTTATTCTTTGTTCTGGACAAACCTAGAATGTCCAGAGGCCGCCGCAAGGCATTTCATCAGGTCCACAGCAAGACTCTTCTGAGCCTTGTCTCCTTGCCTCGCCCTTGACAGAGAAAACGTGGTGAAATAAGACTCTGTGTATTTAGCGTATCCCATTCTGCTGAAGTCGTGAGTCTGATCCTAATTAGCTGCCCCTTCTTACAGTGTTTACAAACCGCTGCCACAAGGGGCTAGTATAAGACGAGTAACCAGTTACGACCGGATTAAATCCTCTCCCCTCTCTTATTGCAGCACCTTAATCTACTGTTTGGGGGCATTTAAAATGGAAAGAAATTAGTACAACTTTGGCCACCCCTTTTTGTGTGCTGCTCCCCATCCTCCAAGAAAAATGCCGTCGCCACCCCACCCCACCCCCCACCCCCCGGTAATTGAACAGACAGCGAAGATTCTTAGATAGTGCTGTCATCTATTAGAAAATCATTGACTGGTTGAACCAAGTTTTTATTATATTCTTCGACCCCTAATTGTTCCTGTGCTTCTCTTACCTCCATTGTACCTTTGCTGTGATTTTAAAAGAGTCGGACATGTTGGCTCCGGGTTTCTAGAGCGTCTTGGTTTCTAGTGTATCCTGATCTAAGGGCATTTTCTGCTTATCAGAATAGGGGTATTGAAGTGAATTTCAAAGTAATGAAAATAGAATTCTTCTAAGATGCGCTGGTGTTTTCCTGTGGAAGATCAGTAGGTAAAATATACATGACTATTACGTTTGAACATTTATGACTGTTACTACTTTGTCTGACGATAGTTCTGCCAGGGAAGTTTCTTAAAAGAAATTGTTTTCGGTCTTTCTTTTAGTCAAGATGAGTGATAAGCCAGACTTGTCGGAGGTGGAGAAGTTTGACAAGTCAAAACTGAAGAAAACTCATACCGAGGAAAAAAATACTCTTCCCTCAAAGGAAAGTAAGTCATGGAGGGTTTCTAGCTGAGACAGACAATGGTGAAAGTTGGTATCTTCAGTGAATAAACCTATCTTCTAGTAATTTTTACTATCGAGGAAGTAATTATTAGAGTACCATTTTATTTTATGCAGCCATGACAACTATCAAAGAGTTGTCTCCTTCTTTGGATTATATAAATGGTTCGCACATGATAGGCCCTAGTAGTAATGGGGAAGTAAAAACCACTTCCCTGTTGGAAAATTACTAAAACACACATTGAAACCAATCTTAAACATTGGACTTAGCACTAGAAAAACCTTACTTCTGTCTACTTTTAGTTATTTGGCATTTTTCTGCATCTAGAAATTTGAGTCCATTATCTCATGCCTAAAGAACCATGCCAGCTCTGCGGTCTGGGCCTTCTCCAATCTGGTGACAAGATAGGGATGCAGAACGAGTTTCGATCTTGGGTGCACTTGAGGCTCCCAGACTTAAGGGATCAGTTTTGCCCTCCAGAGTAACAGACAGCTGGAGAAACTCCAAGCATATTCACAACAGCTGAGGGGCATTTTCTGTCATGTGTGCGTTATTTGAGAGTTCCGAAATTAGTGAAAATTATCTCAAAGTGTATAACTTCCAAATGGTATCGTCAGAGATAAACGTGAGCAAAATGCTTCACTTCCTCCTCGGTCTCAAATAATCTATCGAAAAACTGTCAACAACACAAATCTGCCTCTCGAATGAAAGCAAAAACCAAAAAAACTGCAATTGAAGTAGATTCTAATGAATGTTCGAGTGGTAAACATGCACACACGTGCACACATGCACCCCGCTGTGAGCATTTGTGGTTAGTGCCTTAGCATTCTCAATTAAAAGCATGTATGGCAGCCTTCCATGACTTACCTAAAGCTGTTTTGTAAGAAACTGAATTAAATCTTAGGAAAATACTCTTAGTGATATATATTTTTTTTGTTTTGTTTTTTTTTTCCCCTCAGCGATCCAGCAGGAGAAACAGTGTGCTCAGACATCGTAAAACGGGATCTCCTCCCAAGAGGAAATTTCAACATTGCCCGAGAGCCTTGGTTTTATGCTTGTTTTTTGCAAACCGTTGTGTTTGAAGCGATTTTAGGCATCTTCTGCTGTCCTCTCATTTCTATTCCCTGGCTAAAAGGTCAGGTGGAACCAAAGTTTCCTGAAGTGTGCTTTCAAACTTGCCGTTGGTGTGTAAATTCCAGATGGCAGATGTTGCGAATAATCTCACCAGTGTTGACCCTTGTGTGTGTAGCCCTTTCACCCCCAGCAGGATAAGCCAGGTTTAACCTTCTGCAATGGGTGCCTCCATTGCTTCATTATCTTCATGAAGTTGCATGCTTCTGCAACTTCTCACAGTTTGTTTTTATTTCCAATGTAGTAATGAAATAATAAATACAGTCATTATCTGGCGGCTCTCGACTTCATTTCTTCTAAGGAAGGAAAAGTACACAAGGGTACCCTTTTTCGCCAAACAAAACGGTTGAAGGAAAACCTCTTCAGCAGTGGACTAAGCCCCTTATCTCAGAGTGAAGAAAGACAAACACAGGGTCTGAAGTGACCCACTCAAGCTGAATAAGAACTGAAATTCAAGCTGGGCTGTCTTGCCTTCTGGAAAGTGTTTTCCGACTGAATGGGAGGGGGCACCTAAGCTTGGGGTTGGATGGAAAGGGCGCGGGAGGCACTTGTTAACACGCACTGTACTGAGCACATCACATCTTCAGTTGAGCGTCAACTCAGATATCTGATGCCCACTGATGACCTGTAACACTGAACCTCTGATCTGGTTCTTCTACTGAACAGAATTTACTGTCTCCTGAAGCAAGCATTTTTGGTTTCATGGTGAGCATAAGTGCTGTGGACCGTATGGTGTTCCCCCACCCCCACCACACCAAATTCATATTTTGAAGGTCTACCCCTCAATGCGACTCTACCTGGAGATAGACTTTTTAGGAAGTCATTAAGGTTAAATGAGGCTACAAGGGCTGGGCCCCTCTGTGATCTATTACTATAGGTATCTTCCCACCATAAGGGATTATACCGTCCATACCTATTTGCAACCTCAACTATTATCTTACCTCCCTCTTTCTAGGGGCTCACATCCTTAAATACTCACTGGGGTTACAGAAAGTGGAAGGTGTTTTCTCTGCTCTAGCACAAATTTCCACAAGCAAAACAGTAGGTGGGTCAACTAAGGTAAAGTGTGGTTGAGGTGACACAATCTCAGAGCTTAGGGTAACCAGAAGATTTGAGCCCTGGAGGTCACCATGTTGGTCATCACTACCTTACCATCTGCCTGAAGCAATTGCCCAGTAGAGTCACTCAGTCCCTTACACTGACATGCTGCTTACACGCTTCCCTGCCTGCCTGTAACTTCTATGCCATAATCCTAGGAGAGCATGCTGGAGACCCATACAGCGTGGTTAATCCATCCTCCAGTATTTGAAGTCAGCTGTTGTTTTCCTGCCCCCATACGTCCAAGTCTTCTCCAGCTGACCTTTTCAGAGCATTTGGACCCAAGTTACACAGATGGGGACCCATAACGGTTGCACTTTAGACGGACGGACACAAGTTTAGCCATTATCAGGTCCCTGGATCCCGATTCTGTCATCCAGCCCATTTGCTCTCCTTTCAGTTTGCCATTTGCAGCTTGATAAAGATGCTGTACGTCCACGACAGACTCAGTAACGTGTGCATTAGCACACTAATCCAGCTCAAGATTAGGCCCATTTCAGATGCCTAAAGGAAAGCATGTCAGGTGAGCTGGGGATGGGACGAAAACTCCCAGTTTTTAGTTGCACCTGGTAACCGTCATTTTTTTTTTAAAGGATTGATTCCTCCCAGGGCAGTGTAAATGATAAACTGAGTGGGAGCAAGTGAGAGGTATGTGGTGGGAGGGGAAGTCACATAGTTTCTAAGTGAACGCTCCTACAGAAATAAGACGGGAAGAACGATTGCTCACTGGAAGTAGTTTTGCCCTGCATTTCTCAAGTAAATCACATGGGCCTAATCTTGTAGTGAGTGACTAGGTTCACTTGTCTTTCCAAGCAGAGGGAGGTTTTTTTCCCAAGCATCCGGGATTGAGGTTTCAGAGCCCTGAATCCATTTATTATTTGCAAAACCAACCATCCGAAGGTCTTCTTGTAGCAGTTACATTTACGGGAAAAAAGAAAAGCCTGGAGTTAAGTGGATTTTCTTATGCATGTCTACATCTTTTGAAAATACCTGGTCCATGCTTTGACACCTGTATCCTGTCAGTGTACATAGGCCGACATGTCCTTAATTGCAAAGAACAGAAAATGGCAAAAAGCTGGAAAGCCATAATATATATGCTGCAAGTTAATCCAAAGACAAAAATCAGCCAAATCGTATGTCACGACGACTTCATCTTTGCAAAGGGTCAAAAACCTCATTTAGTGTCATCACTTAAAATTCTCAAGAAACTGCACAGGCAAGTGAGTTTTAGGAATGCCCTAGAATGTAACCATCGCATATTCACACCTGAGAAAAATATCTTGCCCTTCGTCTCTCAAATGCATAGGAATATGTTTGAACCTTGCCTTGGGAAGTTTCAACCGGTATGATCTCGGGCAAGTGACAATCTATTGTGGTTCAGTTTCTTCATCCATAGAAATGGAGATGATAACGCTGTTTCCTTCAAGGGGATGTGGTGAAAAGTAGTTGAGGTACTCCCCGTCAAGTGCTTAGCACAATGCTGGCACAGTCGCCAAGCACGCCATGTCCGAGGTCACCAAGGCCAAGCTCAGGTTCCCCATGAGCACCTGAGCTGCCTCCCGCCCCCGAGCATCGCCCCCGAAGGCTGTTTTCAGAGCCACCCCAGTCGGCCCGTAAATCCTGGAGCCCTCCGAAGGTGTGCCCGTGGCAGTTTGAGGGCAGGGGTCAGGGGGCGTGCTGCCAATGTGTATTAGTCTTCCTTTTTTTATTTCTTTCTTCCTTATAGTTAAAGTGTACGACACGATGGCTCTGGCTCGTACGCATATACATAGTGAAGAGATTACTACAGTCAAACAAATGACCATCTTCATCACCTTCTACCCTTGTATGCTAAGAGAATCTAAAATCTACTGTCTTGGTAAAGTTTCAGAATCAAACACAACATTATTAACAATAGTCGTCCTGCTGTACTTTGGATCTCCAGACGTATTCATTGGCCCAATTCCTGATTTGTACCCCTTGACCTCCTTGTTCCCATTTGCTCCTCTCCCTGCAGTGGGTAGTTTTCTGGCAGGTGGCAGGTGGCTTGCTGCTGGCTTCCCAGCATTCTTTACTGTGAACTACATTGTCAACACTAATATAACTGTCCTTCATTGTTTTTATTATACATAACGCTCGAGTTTGTATATCATATAATTGGATCGATTTCTGTAATTTATATGTGCACAAGTGTATGGAAGTCCTGTGATTGAATTAAATTACCACAGAATCTTTTGATTTTAAAACATTGCCACATAATCGATTCCCTTTTCCTCTGTTAGGAGTTTTCATTGAAAAGTAAATTTGAAAGCATTTAGAAAAAGTTTTTTTTTTACACAGGAGCTCTAATATGTAGTCACCAGTTCTAAAATGTGCTCTCCTTTTCAGCATCTAAGAGTTTTGAATAGATTTATTTTACACTTTACACAGGTTGCATATTTTAAAATATCCCCTATCGGTTAGTTTTCACTATGAAAACCTGGGCTTTTCCACTTTTTGTTCCAGATTCATTGAGGGTTTTAAATAAGGACTGGATGTAGGGGATGGGCAGCCAGGTCCCTTGACGTCCAGGAGCGCTAGTCACCAGTTCGTAGTAACTAGCTGCTAGGAACTAGTTGCTAGTTACTAGTAAAGTAGTGACTTCAGTTTCTAGAAAGCCTAGGAATAAGTACTGTTGTGGAACTCTTGGATTTAATTTTTTCTATGCTGTGTTTTGTTTCCTCACGTGTGTTTCTAATGGGCTAAGTAATAAAGTTAATGCGGAAAAAAAGGTTGACTGGAGTGTTATCGTCCTGTTAATACTCTATTCCGCATATAGATGCTTAGGATGTGTTATTTATTTTAAAGTTTTAATAATATATTTTATTTAATCCAACATAGCAAAATTATAATTTCTATATGTAATGAATATCAACAGTTTGTCAATTACGTAAGCGCTGACTCTTCCCTTCAGTTGGTTTTCTCTGCAAACCGCACCAGGAGGTGCCACATTTTCGTCCATCAACTACTGAAGAAAGTAGTCATGCGTTCTGTTCCATTCTAGTCCTCAAACCCAGTCGTCCCTTGTCCCACAGACATTTCATCTGTGTCAGTCCCATTTTGTTCCCTGTCTACAATTCCCAACGTCATTTTGGTGCTTTGCTGATGTTTCTACTTGATTTCTGAATTTCCAAACGGAAACCACAAACACCCATAGCGCAGTCATCATTTCCTAATCGTGTTGATTTCTTAAAATCACTTTTCCTTAGAGGATATGTAGGAGATCAGTACTCACGGAAAACTCTAGAAAATTATTTTAGGCCACACAGAACAAAAAGCAACAGAAGAACAGAAAATTTACTCGGATTTTGAGGAAGCCACAAATAGCACGATAAATTAAGTGGTTACAGGTCTTTCGGGTCATCTGAGGCGGCTCTGAAAAGAGCCTTTGGGGGGCCGTGCCCGGGGGCAGGAGGCGGCTCATGTGCTCATGGTGAACCTGAGCACAGCCCTGGTGCCCTCGGTCACGGCATGCTTGCGGAGCTCCCCGGTCAGCAGCAGGTGCACGGCGGCCTGGATGTCCTGTGAGGTGAGGGTGCAGCGCTGGTTGTAACGGGCCAGGCGGCCGGCCTCTTCGGCGAGGCGCTCGAAGAGGTCGCTAATGCACGAGTCCATGACGTTCACGGCCTGCTGGGACAGGCTGAGGCCGTCGTGGACCAGCTTCAGAACCCTGGGGAAATAGGTGGCGAAACTGTCCTCGCCGCGGCGGCCGCGGCGGCAGCGGGTGTGACGGCGGCTGCGGCGGCGATGGCGCCTGGGCTTCTTCTGTTTCAGGGCCGTCGGAGCGCCCTTCTCAGGCGCCTGGGTGCTGACACCTTCCTCCGGAGACGGGGCAGAGGCAGGCTCCGCCATCCCTCAGGCAACCCCCAAGAGCTAGGAGGCACCGACGATGGCGCTGCTGCCAGGCGGGGAGCCCTTTTTATAGTCGCTGCCTTGCCTCACGTCATGCGTGACCTCGACTTCTGACTGGGTGTCAGGGCACACAGGGAGCGCGTGAGTGAGCCTAGCGGAGTGCGCTGGGACTGCACGGTCCTCCTGCTGGCGGTCCCTCTACCAATCACAGTGAGCGTCTGGAGCCCTGCAAGCTGCCTGTCTGGTCCCATACAGAAATTCACAGCAAGAGAACCCACACAGGAAGGCTGTGACACGGCCAGCAGAGGGCTCCTGGACGTGGAGATGTGTCGGTCCACCTCCCGCCTCCGGTTCTGATCGAAACCCTCAATGAATCAGGATAACGGAGTAAAAAACTACCGTTTGTAAAGAGTGAAATCAAACACAACTGGGGTATTTAGACCTACATAAGAAAATTCAGCATTTACCAGGTTTGTAGTCACACTCCTAATGATACTTAGATCCGAAAAAGTACCCTACATTCTAGCATTGCTGAATACATAGAACAGCCCTTGATTGAAAGAGAAAAAAGGTATTGGTCTAATTTTGCAGTAAGTCACCCAAAAGGTAAGAGACAGTCAAGAAATAGTTTAAAATCACGTGCTTTTCAAAAATCGGACAGTTCGAGAAAATTTATTCCTTAAATGTATTTGTGGAAAAATGAACCCCAAATACGGAACCAGTACAGAATGAAGAAGAATTAGAGAAATGGAGGTCATCAAGGAACTTGTCACAGAAAGAAAGAAAGAAAAGAAAAAAAGGAAGGAAGGAAGGAAGGAAGGAAGGAAGGAAGGAAGGAAGGAAGGAAGGAAGGAAGGAAGGAAGGAAGGAAGGAAGGAAGGAAGGAAGGAAGGAAGGAAGGAAGGAAGGAAGGAAGGAAGGAAGGAAGGAAAGAAAGAAAGAAAGAAAGAAAGAAAGAAAGAAAGAAAGAAAGAAAGAAAGAAAAGACAATAAACAACCATACAGTACAATTCACAGTAAATGAGCCCTCAGGCAAAGAATCACACCCATTCCATCAGGAGCTGCTTCCACCTCAACTCCAAGGCTGAAGAGTCCAGGAAAATTTTGATTGGCTCTCTTGGGAAACCCGGTTCCATGGTGAGCCGGTGGCTATGACTCCGTGGCTACAGGTTCCTCATTGCCTGACTGAGAACAGACTGGGGCTTGAGCTGCTCTGATTGGACCTTCCATCATCCCTATTATGCATAAATGCAAGTCATGAAGGTTTGTGCTTTCTAAACCCAAAGATTATAGACTGGAGAGGAACATAACTGGATAAAACTGAACGAGTTAAAATAGTAACTTCAGTTTCTAGAAAGCCTAGGGATAGGTATTGCTTCTTGAAATTTTCTCCTTAGTTATTTCTGTGATCGGTTGGGTCCTCCTTTGTGTTTCTGTATGTACTCCATAATACTGAGAATGCCGAAAAACGTTTGATGCAGGATGTTTGTCCTGCTCCTACTATGTTCCCCATATGGATGCTTACAGTTCGTTATTTATTCTCCATGAGTTTGAGGATTCCAGCACCGGCCAGAAATTAAAAAAAAAACAAATGTATATATAAATATAAATATATATATATATATATATATATATGTATATGTATATATTTGTATGTACACACATATATATTCATTTTTACATGTATACAGACACATATGTATATGTGTATGTGTATATGTGTGTTTGTGTGTGTGTGTATAAATACTATGTATGTGTGTGTGTGTGTGTGTGTGACTGTGGATATATATTTGAGGACTGAAACACAGGAGAGAAATAACTGAGTCAAAAATGTCAAGAAACAATATCTAATCCACCTTCTTTAGAAACTGAAGTTACTAGTTTAATTCATTCAGATTTTTACCAATTCTGTTCATTGCCAGGCAATATAATGTGTGTGGAAATATATATACATTTTTTTTTTTTAGAAAGGTAAAACATCATGTTTTGCGTCTATGTGCAATGGGGATGATGGCAGGGACCTGTTGGATGAGGTGTCCCAGGCTGAACCAATTAGAAGCCTCCTGAAATGTTTGGACTTGCAGTTGAGGGGAATTGTGTCATTAAATAGGTCTGAGTCCTTGACTGCTGTTTGTTGTTTTGTTTGAATGGTTTTATGCTTTTAATCATGTTGATTTACAGATATTATATTAGTTTCTAAAGCTGTCGTAAATAAATTCGAGAGTCTCGGTGACTTAAAAAATATATATTTATCATCTCACAGTTCTGGATGCCAAATAGCCCCTCTTCATAAGCACACCAGTCATATTGGGTTAGGACCGACCCTCACGACTTCACTTTAAACACAGTTACCTCTATAGAGACTATCTCCAAAACAGGGTCACCTCCTGAAGTACTGGGGGGTCACAAGGTCAACACAAGAATTTTGAGAGGGTACAATTCAATAAAGAATATTAAGCTTTCTGCCCCTCCAAAAAATTAATGTACTTCCATGAAAAATACATTCACACCTTCCCTACAGCCCCCAAATCTTAACCCATTGCAGTTCAACTTTAAGTCCAAAATCTCATCTACAAATCTTATATATCTGCTACGGGTGAGACTCCAGTTGTGACTGATGCTGAGGCAGAATTTATCCTTATCCCTGAACCTGCGAAAACAGACGGCAAATTACCAGTTTCCAAAAACAGTAGCGGGACAGGCATAGAATAGACATTACCATTCCAAATGTGAGAAATCAGAAGAAAACTAGAGTTTATGGGCCCTAAGCAGGTTTGCACCATAGTAGGGCTAATTCCATTAGATTTAAGGGATTGAAAACAGTCCTCTTTAATCATTGCTCTGCCCTCTGGACCCTCTGTGATAGCAGTATGAAACTCTCAGCCCTGGGCAGTGGGGACCTCTTCCCCAGCCTGGTTTGTTACAGAAGAGGTGGCACTAGCCATCTAGAATGGAGAAAGCGGCCTCCATCTATGGGATCAAGGAGATGATGGCCTCATCCCCCAGACCTGTGTCCCTGTTCTCAACAAGACTCTGTCTGGATTCTCCTCTTGCCATTGCTGTTTTCTCAGAGTCCTGCTGGAAGAGTGGAATCACCATAGCTTTACTGATGTCTTCCTTGGTTTCCCAGGGTCTGAACAGTACGTGCAAGTCTGCAGCCACAGGCCGACTGGAAAACAGCTTTACATCCACGTAAATACTGTCATCTTGCCCCATAACCACGGTTCAACAGATCACATAACTGTGGGAAAGGAGGGAACCCCAATAAATGCTTACCAAGGAAAAACTGTGTCCTTTTACATTCTTTTACAGCCCATGTGGTTTTAGGTCCCAACATGGCTTTGGTCCTGCTCACTCTAGCGATATTAATGAAATTTGAGAAAGAGAGAAGAAAAGTGGGGTTTGAGGTTCAAGATCCTAAGTGGAATCAAGTGCATCTGATTACTCACTTCAGGAGGGGCGTGAGGAAAAAGGGCACTTACTGAGTGAACATCTAGGATCCAGTGGTGTGGTTTACTATGTAGACAAGCTACGGGAAGTGCCTTTACTGCTTCAATAACACATTACGAGTACCAACGTAGCGAGAAAAAATATTAAGAAGAGAAAATAACCCACCAATTTTTTTTTTAATGGTGGAATAAGCGTTAAGTCAGGTCTTTGCTGAAGAAAGCTGTCATAGCTATATCATATTGCAAAAATAGACTTGAAGTCAACGGAGATTCCTTGAGGATAAAGATAGTCCCCCTGGGATAAAATGTTCAATTCATGTGGGAGGTATTATAAATTTAAGATGACCTATACTGGGTAGGGTAGCTTCAAACTATTTAAGTCAACACTTGACTGAATGACAATAAGGAGTAGCGAAGGTCACCACCAAATACAGACATTTGCAGCCACCTGTAAGCAAGTGGCCGAAACGTAACAAGGACTTAGAAATAAAGCACCTACCAAGCTTGCTTGACGAAATGGAGTAATGCGATAATATGAACCCGGAAATTAGAGAATGTGTTTTATCCACCTGATGTATATTTATGCACATAGAACATGTACTCGGCCATCAAGCAAGATTCCAGAAGTATCAAATACATATCACATTCTCTGACTACAGTACATTTAAGAATCAATGACAAACCATGTTGTCAAAACCAAATGTTTGGGATGACACAAATCACTCTAAAGAAATAATGGGCCAAAGGACAAATCATTACAGGGACTGAAAAATATTTATTGATGCGTGAGAATAAAATTTGTGGGGCATGCGTGAGTGCTACTGAGAGAGGATTTTATGGCCCACGTGCTGATTAAAAAGATTAAAAAGAAGGAAGCCTTGATCAGGCATTTTACGGAAGACCAAGCACAAACGATCACAAAGAACAACAAGAAGCACGATTGAAGAGGTGCCACCTCGCTCAAGTCTCCTGGAAAATGCCTACTACAACCACAGTGACATACTATTTCACACCGTCGGAGCAGTGAGAATTAAAAAGGTCAGACCGCATCAAATGTTGGTGACTAGTGGGGACTCACACTCTGGTATTAGGAGGACAAATTGGTCTGACCATCTTGGAGAGCAATCTGGCAATACTAATTAATGCGCAGGATGCACACACTGCTGACAGCAGCAGTTCCATTGCTGGGTACACTACCTAGTGGCCTGAACACAAGGAGACGTGTGTGGGGACATTCTTAGCAGCCCTGTGGTCTGGGTGGGGCCTCTGGAAGATCTGCAGGGACCGAAGAGACAGCTAATGGACCCTGAAGCACTGACCTGGAAGAGGGAGGGATAGCACTAGATGTAGTCTCTCGAAAATGGAAACAGGTGTTCAAACAAAGATAACTACATGAACGTTCAGAGGTGCCCTATTCTCAATAGCCAAAAGGGGGAAACAACCCAAATGCCCATCAATGGACAAATAGATAAACTAAACGTCGTCCATCCATACCATGGATTATTATTCAGCTGTGAAAAGGAAGGAAGCAAGTACCGATTCACGCTACCACGTAGATGTACCATGAGGAAAACATTACACTATGTGAAAGCCGCCAGACACAGAAGGCCATGCGTTGGGTTCCATGGGAGGGAGAGCTCCACATGGGGGAAACCTCTGTCGACAGAAAGCAGATAAGTGGTTGCCAAGAGCTATTTATTGGGAGCGTGTGTATGTGTGTGCTCGGGGGTGGGGGGACGACGAGCATGGGGAGTGAGTGCTTAACGGGTACAGGGGTTTCTTGGCGGGGTGGTGAAAATGCTTTGGAAGCAGACGGTTGTGATTGTTCCACGACATCACAAATGTACTTGACACCATGTCGTACCCGTCCCCCACCCCTCTTTCTTTATCTTGCCTGCGATGCTCGGGTCCTACAGAAGGCGAGCGCTGCCACAGAGGGAGGGCCCAGGGGCGAGAGCGTGCGGGTGCCTTGCACCTGCCCTGGCCGGCCGTTTGTAGGCCCAGGCCCGCTCCCTCGGGGTCAACTGGAGGGCAGTGACGTCACCAGTGTGCGCGGCCACGAGCCTGTTCCGGACCAATGAGGGGCCGGGTCGCGGTAGCTAGGTTACGGAGTACGGGCCAAGTACCGACATCTTGAGAGGCATCCAGTCGAGCCAGACCTCGCAGATTGATCGGTCGTCTCCAAGGCCCGGCATGCCGAGCAGGAGGACGAGCCGTCCACGGTCGTCCGGTCTCAATAGGTGCCGTGCCGCCGCTCTCGCGCCCACCGAGCCGAGCTGACATTCTCCGTGAGCCACCCGGAGCGCCTCCTGCGGGAGGGCCACTACGCCCAGTGCCCGAGTTCGTGTGCGCCGGTCTTTCTAGGTGCCATCGTCGAGTACGTGACGGCCAAGGTCTTGGAGCTGGCGAGCGACGAGGCCCGGAGGAGCAGCAGGAGATGCATCACCTTGGAGCTGTTGGACGTGGCCGTGCACAGCAACGCGCTGCTCAGTGGCTTCTTCGTGACTACAACCATCTCCCAGGTGGCCCCAGCCTAGCTGTGGACGCCTGGCACCCAGGGGGCCTCACCAGCCCACCGATCCTCCGTCTACTCCTGCTAGCCCGGCGCCAGCCCCTTCCGTCACAGCCAGCCGGGACAGCCCTGGCCTGTCTTGTGCCTTCGGCGCCTTGTGTCATTAAAGTGTTTGAAAGTACCCACAGGCTTGCTCTATAAATTTTGTGTCAGAGTGGGGTGTGAGACACCCAATGTTGGACGGACGGGCAGGGAGTGGCGAGGGTCAGGGAACAGGGAGGGCACAGGGGAGCAGACTCTCGTGGTGACAATGGGGGTTGGTGTCCCCGTGTGGGAGGTGCTGTCTGGGGCGGGGGCACAGGAGGCTCCCACGTGGACCCTGAGCTAGTCACCGGAACGATGGTGTTCATTGGGGTGGAGCTCAAGGCCAAGACTGAGGTGTCCTGGTAGGATGAATGTCAAAAGGGGTTATGTTATGGAGGGGGACGGAGCCTCAGGTGGCATGGGAGCTCAAGTCAAGGGCTCAAGTGGGGCAGGGACGTTGACTGCCAGAGAGAGGAGTGATTGATGGGTGGGAACAATGCAGAAATCCCCAAAGGCGGAACTGGGGTCACAGGGGGTCAAGAGTTTAGTTTTGGCCTTGTTCAGAGGGAGAGGCTGGGAGACGCCCTTAGCTACCGGGATACGCAAGCTGTAGCCTAGCAACAGCGCGGTCAGGCCAGGCCCCGCCTCAGATGCCGCTCTCTGCGTATCACCAGGGCGACAGGACCGTGGCAGGTGTCCCGGGGCTGCGCCCAGGAGTGGCTGTCTATGTGGCCTGTTGCCAGCTGGCGGTAGCACGCTTCCAGCAGGCGCTCTTCCACCGGCCATGGAGGAGCTGGCCCTCACTCAGGCTGTCCGCCTCTTCCTGCGACAGGAGAGTGGTGCTTGCCAGGGCCTGGTCATGGAGGTGTACCTTGATGTGATTTTTCTAAGAGTTTTTAAGTGTCAGCCCTTAGATCTGTCATCCATTTTGAATGAATTTTTATACATGGTGTGAGATAGAAGTCCAAGTTCACTCTTTTGCATGTGGATATCCAGTTGTCACAGCACCATTTGTGACAGGGATTATTCTTTTCCCCCACTGAATGGTCTTGGAACCTGTACTGAAAATCGACTATACACAGATATCAGGGTTAATTTCTGACTCTAAATCACGCATTTGTTATGTTACTTTAATCTACGGACATGTCTACATCGAGGGTCACTTGTGGGCCAAACAAAGTGCTAGGGATTGGAGATATAAAGACGGATAGCCTTAGTAGATTCTCCTGTGGTTATTATCAACTGACTGTTCTCTTGTTCAGTGGCTGAGAAAGTTGAAAATGTGGCTTTGGCCCAGGAGAGCCTCATTGTCGTAGAGACGTCCAGCTGTGGGAGTGAATGACTCTGAACCACCCACGCTCACCTCCTCCATGACCCGGGCAAGGATTAGAACAGGCAGCGCTGAGCAACGCTTCCATACCACTGTTTGGTCATCATGGCCTACTTAGGGTCCGATGGCTATAAACAGTTGTGCGAGCTTGACTACAGCTCATCTGGCTTGGATCTCAGAGTTCCAGACCTTCAAAGGTAACTGGGCAAAATGTGCCTGCTTCTGGTAGAGGCCCCTATTATCTTGGAGGAGTGAGTGTACTCGGGATGAAAGGAATAAGGACCCTCGGGCCTAAAGCAGTGGGAGAGGCAAGGAATGTGAGCCCGCGGTCCCTGAGCCAATCAGAGAGGGCCGTGATGGGGTCTGGGAAGGTGAGGTCGGCTAGGACATCATGAAGCCCCTATTCCTGGGGTGAGGTCCTAAGTAGAGGGAAGACATGGGGGAACGGGCCTGCAAGGCTAAAGCGGAGGTAGGGGCTGGGAAATGAGGCCCGGTGTAAGAACCCAAATGCCCCAAGGGATCACACCCTGATCACATAAGTCCTTCTCGGCCACACCCCATCATGGCGCTGGTTGCCCTTTCCTTCCGTATTCTCCTTCCTACCGGCGCGAATCGTACACCAATCAGCTCACCCCCCAAGCCCCATGCGGTATGCTAAGTAGGGACTGTATCTTAAGCCAATCAGCTTTCCCTAAAAACCCTATATATATGTTTGTGTGCCGCCTAATAAACGAGCCCTCTCCGGTGGATCATCAACTGGTGTCGACTCGTCCTTTCACCCGGACACCTCGGCCAATGATAGGGGTGGGGGCGGGGGCGGGCGGGACCTGCTCCGGGCCTTGTAAGTGGGGGTTTCTGCACGGGAACGCACACCACGAAGGCAGTGAGCAGCTCTCTCCACCCCAGGGGCATCCTTCAGGCGTCTTCAAGCCCTCAGGTGAGGTGGTGCGGTCCCGCTGGGGCCAGAGGACGATGGGGACGGGAGCGCGCAGGGACTGCGTGGCGGGGCTGTCGCGCCTTCGGGAGCCCTAGGGGCCCGGATTGCGGTTGGCTTTTCCCGTCGGCGCCGCGGGGCGAGACTCGTGCCTTTGTCTGCCCTCGGCACGCCGCCTGCGCGAGATGCCGAGCCCTCCCGGGGGTCGGGCCCTGGAAGGCCCGAGGGGCGGACCCCCAAAGCGGCCGGCCGGTCCGCGGAAGAAGTGCAGGTCGGAGGCTTCGAGGACGAAGCGGAGTTGAGGGCTCGCCAGGAATGGGCCCTTGGGCCTGGCCCCTCGCTCCCTCCCCTCCCGTGGCCCTTCGGCTGGGCGCCCGACCAGGATGACAGTTATTTTCAAATGAAAGCAAGATGCTCCTGTCAAAGTGGCCTGTGCGCCCGGCCCTGTTATTTGTTTGTCCCGGTTTCCCCAGCTTTGTGGTTGGCTTCTGAGCGCTTGGCACGGGAGGGTCATAGGGTAAGGTCAACTGAATGGAGGGGACGTGTTTGAAACTACTGGCCGCTTGGGGGCGTCTCTGTTCTACTCTGGTCGCTAGACGTGTCTCGCCCCACCAGGGTGGGAACAGACATGAGCAGGAGAGCTCCGCCTTCCGGTTTCTGGGGTCTCTTATTCTTTGTTCTGGACAAACCTAGAATGTCCAGAGGCCGCCGCAAGGCATTTCATCAGGTCCACAGCAAGACTCTTCTGAGCCTTGTCTCCTTGCCTCGCCCTTGACAGAGAAAACGTGGTGAAATAAGACTCTGTGTATTTAGCGTATCCCATTCTGCTGAAGTCGTGAGTCTGATCCTAATTAGCTGCCCCTTCTTACAGTGTTTACAAACCGCTGCCACAAGGGGCTAGTATAAGACGAGTAACCAGTTACGACCGGATTAAATCCTCTCCCCTCTCTTATTGCAGCACCTTAATCTACTGTTTGGGGGCATTTAAAATGGAAAGAAATTAGTACAACTTTGGCCACCCCTTTTTGTGTGCTGCTCCCCATCCTCCAAGAAAAATGCCGTCGCCACCCCACCCCCCCCACCCCCCGGTAATTGAACAGACAGCGAAGATTCTTAGATAGTGCTGTGATCTATTAGAAAATCATTGACTGGTTGAACCAAGTTTTTATTATATTCTTCGACCCCTAATTGTTCCTGTGCTTCTCTTACCTCCATTGTACCTTTGCTGTGATTTTAAAAGAGTCGGACATGTTGGCTCCGGGTTTCTAGAGCGTCTTGGTTTCTAGTGTATCCTGATCTAAGGGCATTTTCTGCTTATCAGAATAGGGGTATTGAAGTGAATTTCAAAGTAATGAAAATAGAATTCTTCTAAGATGCGTTGGTGTTTTCCTGTGGAAGATCAGTAGGTAAAATATACATGACTATTACGTTTGAACATTTATGACTGTTACTACTTTGTCTGACGATAGTTCTGCCAGGGAAGTTTCTTAAAAGAAATTGTTTTCGGTCTTTCTTTTAGTCAAGATGAGTGATAAGCCAGACTTGTCGGAGGTGGAGAAGTTTGACAAGTCAAAACTGAAGAAAACTCATACCGAGGAAAAAAATACTCTTCCCTCAAAGGAAAGTAAGTCATGGAGGGTTTCTAGCTGAGACAGACAATGGTGAAAGTTGGTATCTTCAGTGAATAAACCTATCTTCTAGTAATTTTTACTATCGAGGAAGTAATTATTAGAGTACCATTTTATTTTATGCAGCCATGACAACTATCAAAGAGTTGTCTCCTTCTTTGGATTATATAAATGGTTCGCACATGATAGGCCCTAGTAGTAATGGGGAAGTAAAAACCACTTCCCTGTTGGAAAATTACTAAAACACACATTGAAACCAATCTTAAACATTGGACTTAGCACTAGAAAAACCTTACTTCTGTCTACTTTTAGTTATTTGGCATTTTTCTGCATCTAGAAATTTGAGTCCATTATCTCATGCCTAAAGAACCATGCCAGCTCTGCGGTCTGGGCCTTCTCCAATCTGGTGACAAGATAGGGATGCAGAACGAGTTTCGATCTTGGGTGCACTTGAGGCTCCCAGACTTAAGGGATCAGTTTTGCCCTCCAGAGTAACAGACAGCTGGAGAAACTCCAAGCATATTCACAACAGCTGAGGGGCATTTTCTGTCATGTGTGCGTTATTTGAGAGTTCCGAAATTAGTGAAAATTATCTCAAAGTGTATAACTTCCAAATGGTATCGTCAGAGATAAACGTGAGCAAAATGCTTCACTTCCTCCTCGGTCTCAAATAATCTATCGAAAAACTGTCAACAACACAAATCTGCCTCTCGAATGAAAGCAAAAACCAAAAAAACTGCAATTGAAGTAGATTCTAATGAATGTTCGAGTGGTAAACATGCACACACGTGCACACATGCACCCCGCTGTGAGCATTTGTGGTTAGTGCCTTAGCATTCTCAATTAAAAGCATGTATGGCAGCCTTCCATGACTTAACCTAAAGCTGTTTTGTAAGAAACTGAATTAAATCTTAGGAAAATACTCTTAGTGATATATATATTTTTTGTTTCGTTTTGTTTTTCCCCTCAGCGATCCAGCAGGAGAAACAGTGTGCTCAGACATCGTAAAACGGGATCTCCTCCCAAGAGGAAATTTCAACATTGCCCGAGAGCCTTGGTTTTATGCTTGTTTTTTGCAAACCGTTGTGTTTGTAGCGATTTTAGGCATCTTCTGCTGTCCTCTCATTTCTATTCCCTGGCTAAAAGGTCAGGTGGAACCAAAGTTTCCTGAAGTGTGCTTTCAAACTTGCCGTTGGTGTGTAAATTCCAGATGGCAGATGTTGCGAATAATCTCACCAGTGTTGACCCTTGTGTGTGTAGCCCTTTCACCCCCAGCAGGATAAGCCAGGTTTAACCTTCTGCAATGGGTGCCTCCATTGCTTCATTATCTTCATGAAGTTGCATGCTTCTGCAACTTCTCACAGTTTGTTTTTATTTCCAATGTAGTAATGAAATAATAAATACAGTCATTATCTGGCGGCTCTCGACTTCATTTCTTCTAAGGAAGGAAAAGTACACAAGGGTACCCTTTTTCGCCAAACAAAACGGTTGAAGGAAAACCTCTTCAGCAGTGGACTAAGCCCCTTATCTCAGAGTGAAGAAAGACAAACACAGGGTCTGAAGTGACCCACTCAAGCTGAATAAGAACTGAAATTCAAGCTGGGCTGTCTTGCCTTCTGGAAAGTGTTTTCCGACTGAATGGGAGGGGGCACCTAAGCTTGGGGTTGGATGGAAAGGGCGCGGGAGGCACTTGTTAACACGCACTGTACTGAGCACATCACATCTTCAGTTGAGCGTCAACTCAGATATCTGATGCCCACTGATGACCTGTAACACTGAACCTCTGATCTGGTTCTTCTACTGAACAGAATTTACTGTCTCCTGAAGCAAGCATTTTTGGTTTCATGGTGAGCATAAGTGCTGTGGACCGTATGGTGTTCCCCCACCCCCACCACACCAAATTCATATTTTGAAGGTCTACCCCTCAATGCGACTGTACCTGGAGATAGACTTTTTAGGAAGTCATTAAGGTTAAATGAGGCTACAAGGGCTGGGCCCCTCTGTGATCTATTACTATAGGTATCTTCCCACCATAAGGGATTATACCGTCCATACCTATTTGCAACCTCAACTATTATCTTACCTCCCTCTTTCTAGGGGCTCACATCCTTAAATACTCACTGGGGTTACAGAAAGTGGAAGGTGTTTTCTCTGCTCTAGCACAAATTTCCACAAGCAAAACAGTAGGTGGGTCAACTAAGGTAAAGTGTGGTTGAGGTGACACAATCTCAGAGCTTAGGGTAACCAGAAGATTTGAGCCCTGGAGGTCACCATGTTGGTCATCACTACCTTACCATCTGCCTGAAGCAATTGCCCAATAGAGTCACTCAGTCCCTTACACTGACATGCTGCTTACACGCTTCCCTGCCTGCCTGTAACTTCTATGCCATAATCCTAGGAGAGCATGCTGGAGACCCATACAGCGTGGTTAATCCATCCTCCAGTATTTGAAGTCAGCTGTTGTTTTCCTGCCCCCATACGTCCAAGTCTTCTCCAGCTGACCTTTTCAGAGCATTTGGACCCAAGTTACACAGATGGGGACCCATAACGGTTGCACTTTAGACGGACGGACACAAGTTTAGCCATTATCAGGTCCCTGGATCCCGATTCTGTCATCCAGCCCATTTGCTCTCCTTTCAGTTTGCCATTTGCAGCTTGATAAAGATGCTGTACGTCCACGACAGACTCAGTAACGTGTGCATTAGCACACTAATCCAGCTCAAGATTAGGCCCATTTCAGATGCCTAAAGGAAAGCATGTCAGGTGAGCTGGGGATGGGACGAAAACTCCCAGTTTTTAGTTGCACCTGGTAACCATCATTTTTTTTTAAAGGATTGATTCCTCCCAGGGCAGTGTAAATGATAAACTGAGTGGGAGCAAGTGAGAGGTATGTGGTGGGAGGGGAAGTCACATAGTTTCTAAGTGAACGCTCCTACAGAAATAAGACGGGAAGAACGATTGCTCACTGGAAGTAGTTTTGCCCTGCATTTCTCAAGTAAATCACATGGGCCTAATCTTGTAGTGAGTGACTAGGTTCACTTGTCTTTCCAAGCAGAGGGAGGTTTTTTTCCCAAGCATCCGGGATTGAGGTTTCAGAGCCCTGAATCCATTTATTATTTGCAAAACCAACCATCCGAAGGTCTTCTTGTAGCAGTTACATTTACGGGAAAAAAGAAAAGCCTGGAGTTAAGTGGATTTTCTTATGCATGTCTACATCTTTTGAAAATACCTGGTCCATGCTTTGACACCTGTATCCTGTCAGTGTACATAGGCCGACATGTCCTTAATTGCAAAGAACAGAAAATGGCAAAAAGCTGGAAAGCCATAATATATATGCTGCAAGTTAATCCAAAGACAAAAATCAGCCAAATCGTATGTCACGACGACTTCATCTTTGCAAAGGGTCAAAAACCTCATTTAGTGTCATCACTTAAAATTCTCAAGAAACTGCACAGGCAAGTGAGTTTTAGGAATGCCCTAGAATGTAACCATCGCATATTCACACCTGAGAAAAATATCTTGCCCTTCGTCTCTCAAATGCATAGGAATATGTTTGAACCTTGCCTTGGGAAGTTTCAACCGGTATGATCTCGGGCAAGTGACAATCTATTGTGGTTCAGTTTCTTCATCCATAGAAATGGAGATGATAACACTGTTTCCTTCAAGGGGATGTGGTGAAAAGTAGTTGAGGTACTCCCCGTCAAGTGCTTAGCACAATGCTGGCACAGTCGCCAAGCACGCCATGTCCGAGGTCACCAAGGCCAAGCTCAGGTTCCCCATGAGCACCTGAGCTGCCTCCCGCCCCCGAGCATCGCCCCCGAAGGCTGTTTTCAGAGCCACCCCAGTCGGCCCGAAAATCCTGGAGCCCTCCGAAGGTGTGCCCGTGGCAGTTTGAGGGCAGGGGTCAGGGGGCGTGCTGCCAATGTGTATTAGTCTTCCTTTTTTTATTTCTTTCTTCCTTATAGTTAATGTGTACGACACGATGGCTCTGGCTCGTACGCATATACATAGTGAAGAGATTACTACAGTCAAACAAATGACCATCTTCATCACCTTCTACCCTTGTATGCTAAGAGAATCTAAAATCTACTGTCTTGGTAAAGTTTCAGAATCAAACACAACATTATTAACAATAGTCGTCCTGCTGTACTTTGGATCTCCAGACGTATTCATTGGCCCAATTCCTGATTTGTACCCCTTGACCTCCTTGTTCCCATTTGCTCCTCTCCCTGCAGTGGGTAGTTTTCTGGCAGGTGGCAGGTGGCTTGCTGCTGGCTTCCCAGCATTCTTTACTGTGAACTACATTGTCAACACAAATATAACTGTCCTTCATTGTTTTTATTATACATAACGCTCGAGTTTGTATATCATATAATTGGATCGATTTCTGCAATTTATATGTGCACAAGTGTATGGAAGTCCTGTGATTGAATTAAATTACCACAGAATCTTTTGATTTTAAAACATTGCCACATAATCGATTCCCTTTTCCTCTGTAAGGAGTTTTCATTGAAAAGTAAATTTGAAAGCATTTAGAAAAAGTTTTTTTTTACACAAGAGCTCTAATATGTAGTCACCAGTTCTAAAATGTGCTCTCTTTTTCAGCATCTAAGAGTTTTGAATAGATTTATTTTACACTTTACACAGGTTGCATATTTTAAAATATCCCCTATCGGTTAGTTTTCACTATGAAAACCTGGGCTTTTCCACTTTTTGTTCCAGATTCATTGAGGGTTTTAAATAAGGACTGGATGTAGGGGATGGGCAGCCAGGTCCCTTGACGTCCAGGAGCGCTAGTCACCAGTTCGTAGTAACTAGCTGCTAGGAACTAGTTGCTAGTTACTAGTAAAGTAGTGACTTCAGTTTCTAGAAAGCCTAGGAATAAGTACTGTTGTGGAACTCTTGGATTTAATTTTTTCTATGCTGTGTTTTGTTTCCTCACGTGTGTTTCTAATGGGCTAAGTAATAAAGTTAATGCGGAAAAAAAGGTTGACTGGAGTGTTATCGTCCTGTTAATACTCTATTCCGCATATAGATGCTTAGGATGTGTTATTTATTTTAAAGTTTTAATAATATATTTTATTTAACCCAACATAGCAAAATTATAATTTCTATATGTAATGAATATCAACAGTTTGTCAATTACGTAAGCGCTGACTCTTCCCTTCAGTTGGTTTTCTCTGCAAACCGCACCAGGAGGTGCCACATTTTCGTCCATCAACTACTGAAGAAAGTAGTCATGCGTTCTGTTCCCTTCTAGTCCTCAAACCCAGTCGTCCCTTGTCCCACAGATATTTCATCTGTGTCAGTCCCATTTTGTTCCCTGTCTACAATTCCCAACGTCATTTTGGTGCTTTGCTGATGTTTCTACTTGATTTCTGAATTTCCAAACGGAAACCACAAACACCCATAGCGAAGTCATCATTTCCTAATCGTGTTGATTTCTTAAAATCACTTCTCCTAAGAGGATATGTAGGAGATCAGTACTCACGGAAAACTATAGAAAATTACTTTAGGTCACACAGAACAAAAAGCAACAGAACAGAAAATTTACTCGGATTTTGAGGAAGCCACAAATAGCACGATAAATTAAGTGGTTACAGGTCTTTCGGGTCATCTGAGGCGGCTCTGAAAAGAGCCTTTGGGGGGCCGTGCCTGGGGGCAGGAGGCGGCTCATGTGCTCATGGTGAACCTGAGCACAGCCCTGGTGCCCTCGGTCACGGCATGCTTGCGGAGCTCCCCGGTCAGCAGCAGGTGCACGGCGGCCTGGATGTCCTGTGAGGTGACGGTGCAGCGCTGGTTGTAACGGGCCAGGCGGCCGGCCTCTTCGGCGAGGCGCTCGAAGAGGTCGCTAATGCACGAGTCCATGACGTTCACGGCCTGCTGGGACAGGCTGAGGCCGTCGTGGACCAGCTTCAGAACCCTGGGGTAATAGGTGGCGAAACTGTCCTCGCCGCGGCGGCCTTGGCGGCAGCGTGTGTGATGGCGGCTGCGGTGGCGATGGCGCCTGGGCTTCTTCTGTTTCAGGGCCGTCGGAGCGCCCTTCTCAGGCGCCTGGGTGCTGACACCTTCCTCCGGAGACGGGGCAGAGGCAGGCTCCGCCATCCCTCAGGCAACCCCCAAGAGCTAGGAGGCACCGACGATGGCGCTGCTGCCAGGCGGGGAGCCCTTTTTATAGTCGCTGCCTTGCCTCACGTCATGCGTGACCTCGACTTCTGACTGGGTGTCAGGGCACACAGGGAGCGTGTGAGTGAGCCTAGCGGAGTGCGCTGGGACTGCACGGTCCTCCTGCTGGCGGTCCCTCCACCAATCACAGTGAGCGTCTGGAGCCCTGCAAGCTGCCTGTCTGGTCCCATACAGAAATTCACAGCAAGAGAACCCACACAGGAAGGCTGTGACACGGCCAGCAGAGGGCTCCTGGACGTGGAGATGTGTCGGTCCACCTCCCGCCTCCGGTTCTGATCGAAACCCTCAATGAATCAGGATAACGGAGTAAAAAACTACCGTTTGTAAAGAGTGAAATCAAACACAACTGGGGTATTTAGACCTACATAAGAAAATTCAGCATTTACCAGGTTTGTAGTCACACTCCTAATGATACTTAGATCCGAAAAAGTACCCTACATTCTAGCATTGCTGAATACATAGAACAGCCCTTGATTGAAAGAGAAAAAAGGTATTGGTCTAATTTTGCAGTAAGTCACCCCAAAGGTAAGAGACAGTCAAGAAATAGTTTAAAATCACGTGCTTTTCAAAAATCTGACAGTTCGAGGAAATTTATTCCTTAAATGTATTTGTGGAAAAATGAACCCCAAATACGGAACCAGTACAGAATGAAGAAGAATTAGAGAAATGGAGGTCATCAAGGAACTTGTCACCATTACAAATAAAGACAGAGAAAGAAAGAAAGAAAGAAAGAAAGAGAGAGAGAGAGAGAGAGAGAGAGAGAGAGAGAGAAAGAAAGAAAGAAAGACAATAAACAACCATACAGCACAATTCACAGTAAATGAGCCCTCAGGCAAAGAATCACACCCATTCCATCAGGAGCTGCTTCCACCTCAACTCCAAGGCTGAAGAGTCCAGGAAAATTTTGATTGGCTCTCTTGGGAAACCCGGTTCCATGGTGAGCCGGTGGCTATGACTCCGTGGCTACAGGTTCCTCATTGCCTGACTGAGAACAGACTGGGGCTTGAGCTGCTCTGATTGGACCTTCCATCATCCCTATTATGCATAAATGCAAGTCATGAAGGTTTGTGCTTTCTAAACCCAAAGATTATAGACTGGAGAGGAACATAACTGGATAAAACTGAACGAGTTAAAATAGTAACTTCAGTTTCTAGAAAGCCTAGGGATAGGTATTGCTTCTTGAAATTTTCTCCTTAGTTATTTCTGTGATCGGTTGGGTCCTCCTTTGTGTTTCTGTATGTACTCCATAATACTGAGAATGCCGAAAAACGTTTGATGCAGGATGTTTGTCCTGCTCCTACTATGTTCCCCATATGGATGCTTACAGTTCGTTATTTATTCTCCATGAGTTTGAGGATTCCAGCACCGGCCAGAAATTTTAAAAAAACAAATGTATATATAAATATAAATATATATATATATATATATATATATGTATATGTATATATTTGTATGTACACACATATATATTCATTTTTACATGTATACAGACACATATGTATATTGTATGTGTATATGTGTGTTTGTGTGTGTGTGTATAAATACTATGTATGTGTGTGTGTGTGTGTGTGTGTGTGTGTGTGTGTGTGTGTGTGTGACTGTGGATATATATTTGAGGACTGAAACACAGGAGAGAAATAACTGAGTCAAAAATGTCAAGAAACAATATCTAATCCACCTTCTTTAGAAACTGAAGTTACTAGTTTAATTCATTCAGATTTTACCAATTCTGTTCATTGCCAGGCAATATAATGTGTGTGGAAATATATATACATTTTTTTTTTTTTAGAAAGGTAAAACATCATGTTTTGCGTCTATGTGCAATGGGGATGATGGGAGGGACCTGTTGGATGAGGTGTCCCAGGCTGAACCAATTAGAAGCCTCCTGAAATGTTTGGACTTGCAGTTGAGGGGAATTGTGTCATTAAATAGGTCTGAGTCCTTGACTGCTGTTTGTTGTTTTGTTTGAATGGTTTTATGCTTTTAATCATGTTGATTTACAGATATTATATTAGTTTCTAAAGCTGTCGTAAATAAATTCGAGAGTCTCGGTGACTTAAAAAATATATATTTATCATCTCACAGTTCTGGATGCCAAATAGCCCCTCTTCATAAGCACACCAGTCATATTGGGTTAGGACCGACCCTCACGACTTCACTTTAAACACAGTTACCTCTATAGAGACTATCTCCAAAATAGGGTCACCTCCTGAAGTACTGGGGGGTCACAAGGTCAACACAAGAATTTTGAGAGGGTACAATTCAATAAAGAATATTAAGCTTTCTGCCCCTCCAAAAAATTAATGTACTTCCATGAAAAATACATTCACACCTTCCCTACAGCCCCCAAATCTTAACCCATTGCAGTTCAACTTTAAGTCCAAAATCTCATCTACAAATCTTATATATCTGCTACAGGTGAGACTCCAGTTGTGACTGATGCTGAGGCAGAATTTATCCTTATCCCTGAACCTGCGAAAACAGACAGCAAATTACCAGTTTCCAAAAACAGTAGCGGGACAGGCATAGAATAGACATTACCATTCCAAATGTGAGAAATCAGAAGAAAACTAGAGTTTATGGGCCCTAAGCAGGTTTGCACCATAGTAGGGCTAATTCCATTAGATTTAAGGGATTGAAAACAGTCCTCTTTAATCATTGCTCTGCCCTCTGGACCCTCTGGGATAGCAGCATGAAACTCTCAGCCCTGGGCAGTGGGGACCTCTTCCCCAGCCTGGTTTGTTACAGAAGAGGTGGCACTAGCCATCTAGAATGGAGAAAGCGGCCTCCATCTATGGGATCAAGGAGATGATGGCCTCATCCCCCAGACCTGTGTCCCTGTTCTCAACAAGACTCTGTCTGGATTCTCCTCTTGCCATTGCTGTTTTCTCAGAGTCCTGCTGGAAGAGTGGAATCACCATAGCTTTACTGATGTCTTCCTTGGTTTCCCAGGGTCTGAAAAGTACGTGCAAGTCTGCAGCCACAGGCCGACTGGAAAACAGCTTTACATCCACGTAAATACTGTCATCTTGCCCCATAACCACAGTTCAACAGATCACATAACTGTGGGAAAGGAGGGAACCCCAATAAATGCTTACCAAGGAAAAACTGTGTCCTTTTACATTCTTTTACAGCCCATGTGGTTTTAGGTCCCAACATGGCTTTGGTCCTGCTCACTCTAGCGATATTAATGAAATTTGAGAAAGAGAGAAGAAAAGTGGGGTTTGAGGTTCAAGATCCTAAGTGGAATCAAGTGCATCTGATTACTCACTTCAGGAGGGGCGTGAGGAAAAAGGGCACTTACTGAGTGAACATCTAGGATCCAGTGGTGTGGTTTACTACGTAGACAAGCTACGGGAAGTGCCTTTACTGCTTCAATAACACATTACGAGTACCAACGTAGCGAGAAAAAATATTAAGAAGAGAAAATAACCCACCAATTTTTTTTTTAATGGTGGAATAAGCGTTAAGTCAGGTCTTTGCTGAAGAAAGCTGTCATAGCTATATCATATTGCAAAAATAGACTTGAAGTCAACGGAGATTCCTTGAGGATAAAGATAGTCCCCCTGGGATAAAATGTTCAATTCATGTGGGAGGTATTATAAATTTAAGATGACCTATACTGGGTAGGGTAGCTTCAAACTATTTAAGTCAACACTTGACTGAATGACAATAAGGAGTAGCGAAGGTCACCACCAAATATAGACATTTGCAGCCACCTGTAAGCAAGTGGCCGAAACGTAACAAGGACTTAGAAATAAAACACCTACCAAGCTTGCTTGACGAAATGGAGTAATGCGATAATATGAACCCGGAAATTAGAGAATGTGTTTTATCCACCTGATGTATATTTATGCACATAGAACATGTACTCGGCCATCAAGCAAGATTCCAGAAGTATCAAATACATATCACATTCTCTGACTACAGTACATTTAAGAATCAATGACAAACCATGTTGTCAAAACCAAATGTTTGGGATGACACAAATCACTCTAAAGAAATAATGGGCCAAAGGACAAATCATTACAGGGACTGAAAAATATTTATTGATGCGTGAGAATAAAATTTGTGGGGCATGCGTGAGTGCTACTGAGAGAGGATTTTATGGCCCACGTGCTGATTAAAAAGATTAAAAAGAAGGAAGCCTTGATCAGGCATTTTACGGAAGACCAAGCACAAACGATCACAAAGAACAACAAGAAGCACGATTGGAGAGGTGCCACCTCGCTCAAGTCTCCTGGAAAATGCCTACTACAACCACAGTGACATACTATTTCACACCGTCGGAGCAGTGAGAATTAAAAAGGTCAGACCGCATCAAATGTTGGTGACTAGTGGGGACTCACACTCTGGTATTAGGAGGACAAATTGGTCTGACCATCTTGGAGAGCAATCTGGCAATACTAATTAATGCGCAGGATGCACACACTGCTGACAGCAGCAGTTCCATTGCTGGGTACACTACCTAGTGGCCTGAACACAAGGAGACGTGTGTGGGAACATTCTTAGCAGCCCTGTGGTCTGGGTGGGGCCTCTGGAAGATCTGCAGGGACCGAAGAGACAGCTAATGGACCCTGAAGCACTGACCTGGAAGAGGGAGGGATAGCACTAGATGTAGTCTCTCGAAAATGGAAACAGGTGTTCAAACAAAGATTCCTACATGAACGTTCAGAGGTGCCCTATTCTCAATAGCCAAAAGGGGGAAACAACCCAAATGCCCATCAATGGACAAATAGATAAACTAAATGTTGTCCATCCATACCATGGATTATTATTCAGCTGTGAAAAGGAAGGAAGCAAGTACCGATTCACGCTACCACGTAGATGTACCATGAGGAAAACATTACACTATGTGAAAGCCGCCAGACACAGAAGGCCATGCGTTGAGTTCCATGGGAGGGAGAGCTCCACATGGGGGAAACCTCTGTCGACAGAAAGCAGATAAGTGGTTGCCAAGAGCTATTTATTGGGAGCGTGTGTATGTGTGTGCTCGGGGGTGGGGGGACGACGAGCATGGGGAGTGAGTGCTTAACGGGTACAGGGGTTTCTTGGCGGGGTGGTGAAAATGCTTTGGAAGCAGACGGTTGTGATTGTTCCACGACATCACGAATGTACTTGACACCATGTCGTACCCGTCCCCCACCCCTCTTTCTTTATCTTGCCTGCGATGCTCGGGTCCTACAGAAGGCGAGCGCTGCCACAGAGGGAGGGCCCAGGGGCGAGAGCGTGCGGGTGCCTTGCACCTGCCCTGGCCGGCCGTTTGTAGGCCCAGGCCCGCTCCCTCGGGGTCAACTGGAGGGCAGTGACGTCACCAGTGTGTGCGGCCACGAGCCTGTTCTGGACCAATGAGGGGCCGGGTCGCGGTAGCTAGGTTACGGAGTACGGGCCAAGTACCGACATCTTGAGAGGCATCCAGTCGAGCCAGACCTCGCAGATTGATCGGTCGTCTCCAAGGCCCGGCATGCCGAGCAGGAGGACGAGCCGTCCACGGTCGTCCGGTCTCAATAGGTGCCGTGCCGCCGCTCTCGCGCCCACCGAGCCGAGCTGACATTCTCCGTGAGCCACACGGAGCGCCTCCTGCGGGAGGGCCACTACGCCCAGTGCCCGAGTTCGTGTGCGCCGGTCTTTCTAGGTGCCATCGTCGAGTACGTGACGGCCAAGGTCTTGGAGCTGGCGAGCGACGAGGCCCGGAGGAGCAGCAGGAGATGCATCACCTTGGAGCTGTTGGACGTGGCCGTGCACAGCAACGCGCTGCTCAGTGGCTTCTTCGTGACTACAACCATCTCCCAGGTGGCCCCAGCCTAGCTGTGGACGCCTGGCACCCAGGGGGCCTCACCAGCCCACCGATCCTCCGTCTACTCCTGCTAGCCCGGCGCCAGCCCCTTCCGTCACAGCCAGCCGGGACAGCCCTGGCCTGTCTTGTGCCTTCGGCGCCTTGTGTCATTAAAGTGTTTGAAAGTACCCACAGGCTTGCTCTATAAATTTTGTGTCAGAGTGGGGTGTGAGACACCCAATGTTGGACGGACGGGCAGGGAGTGGCGAGGGTCAGGGAACAGGGAGGGCACAGGGGAGCAGACTCTCGTGGTGACAATGGGGGTTGGTGTCCCCATATGGGAGGTGCTGTCTGGGGCGGGGGCACAGGAGGCTCCCACGTGGACCCTGAGCTAGTCACCAGAACGATGGTGTTCATTGGGGTGGAGCTCAAGGCCAAGACTGAGGTGTCCTGGTAGGATGAATGTCAAAAGGGGTTATGTTATGGAGGGGGACGGAGCCTCAGGTGGCATGGGAGCTCAAGTCAAGGGCTCAAGTGGGGCAGGGACGTTGACTGCCAGAGAGAGGAGTGATTGATGGGTGGGAACAATGCAGAAATCCCCAAAGGCGGAACTGGGGTCACAGGGGGTCAAGAGTTTAGTTTTGGCCTTGTTCAGAGGGAGAGGCTGGGAGACGCCCTTAGCTACCGGGATACGCAAGCTGTAGCCTAGCAACAGCGCGGTCAGGCCAGGCCCCGTCTCAGATGCCGCTCTCTGCGTATCACCAGGGCGACAGGACCGTGGCAGGTGTCCCGGGGCTGCTCCCAGGAGTGGCTGTCTATGTGGCCTGTTGCCAGCTGGCGGTAGCACGCTTCCAGCAGGCGCTTTTCAACCGGCCATGGAGGAGCTGGCCCTCACTCAGGCTGTCCGCCTCTTCCTGCGACAGGAGAGTGATGCTTGCCAGGGCCTGGTCATGGAGGTGTACCTTGATGTGATTTTTCTAAGAGTTTTTAAGTGTCAGCCCTTAGATCTGTCATCCATTTTGAATGAATTTTTATACATGGTGTGAGATAGAAGTCCAAGTTCACTCTTTTGCATGTGGATATCCAGTTGTCACAGCACCATTTGTGACAGGGATTATTCTTTTCCCCCACTGAATGGTCTTGGAACCTGTACTGAAAATCGACTATACACAGATATCAGGGTTAATTTCTGACTCTAAATCACGCATTTATTATGTTACTTTAATCTACGGACATGTCTACATCGAGGGTCACTTGTGGGCCAAACAAAGTGCTAGGGATTGGAGATATAAAGACGGATAGCCTTAGTAGATTCTCCTGTGGTTATTATCAACTGACTGTTCTCTTGTTCAGTGGCTGAGAAAGTTGAAAATGTGGCTTTGGCCCAGGAGAGCCTCATTGTCGTAGAGACGTCCAGCTGTGGGAGTGAATGACTCTGAACCACCCACGCTCACCTCCTCCATGACCCGGGCAAGGATTAGAACAGACAGCGCTGAGCAACGCTTCCATACCACTGTTTGGTCATCATGGCCTACTTAGGGTCCGATGGCTATAAACAGTTGTGCGAGCTTGACTACAGCTCATCTGGCTTGGATCTCAGAGTTCCAGACCTTCAAAGGTAACTGGGCAAAATGTGCCTGCTTCTGGTAGAGGCCCCTATTATCTTGGAGGAGTGAGTGTACTCGGGATGAAAGGAATAAGGACCCTCGGGCCTAAAGCAGTGGGAGAGGCAAGGAATGTGAGCCCGCGGTCCCTGAGCCAATCAGAGAGGGCCGTGATGGGGTCTGGGAAGGTGAGGTCGGCTAGGACATCATGAAGCCCCTGTTCCTGGGGTGAGGTCCTAAGTAGAGGGAAGACATGGGGGAACGGGCCTGCAAGGCTAAAGCGGAGGTAGGGGCTGGGAAATGAGGCCCGGTGTAAGAACCCAAATGCCCCAAGGGATCACACCCTGATCACATAAGTCCTTCTCGGCCACACCCCATCATGGCGCTGGTTGCCCTTTCCTTCCGTATTCTCCTTCCTACCGGCGCGAATCGTACACCAATCAGCTCACCCCCCAAGCCCCATGCGGTATGCTAAGTAGGGACTGTATCTTAAGCCAATCAGCTTTCCCTAAAAACCCTATGTATATGTTTGTGTGCCGCCTAATAAACGAGCCCTCTCCGGTGGGTCATCAACTGGTGTCGACTCGTCCTTTCACCCGGACACCTCGGCCAATGATCGGGGTGGGGGCGGGGGCGGGCGGGGCCTGCTCCGGGCCTTGTAAGTGCGGGTTTCTGCGCGGGAACGCACACCACGAAGGCAGTGAGCAGCTCTCTCCACCCCAGGGGCATCCTTCAGGCGTCTTCAAGCCCTCAGGTGAGGTGGCGCGGTCCCGCTGGGGCCAGAGGACGATGGGGACGGGAGCACGCAGGGACTCCGTGGCGGGGCTGTGGCGCCTTCGGGAGCCCTAGGGGCCCGGATTGGGGTTGGCTTTTCCCGTCAGCGCCGCGGGGCGAGACTCGTGCCTGTCTGCCCTCGGCGCGCCTCATGTGCGAGATGCCGAGCCCTCCCGGGGGTCGGGCCCTGGAAGGCCCGAGGGGCGGACCCCCAAAGCGGCCGGCCGGTCCGCGGAAGAAGTGCAGGTCGGAGGCTTCGAGGACGAAGCGGAGTTGAGGGCTCGCCCGGAATGGGCCCTCTGGGCCTGGCCCCTCGCTCCCTCCCCTCCCGTGGCCCTTCGGCTGGGCGCCCGACCAGGATGACAGTTATTTTCCAATGAAAGCAAGATGCTCCTGTCAAAGTGGCCTGTGCGCCCGGCCCTGTTATTTGTTTGTCCCGCTTTCCCCAGCTTTGTGGTTGGCTTCTGAGCGCTTGGCACGGGAGGGTCATAGGGTAAGGTCAACTGAATGGAGGGGACGTGTTTGAAACTACTGGCCGCTTGGGGGCGTCTCTGTTCTACTCTGGTCGCTAGACGTGTCTCGCCCCACCAGGGTGGGAACAGACATGAGCAGGAGAGCTCCGCCTTCCGGTTTCTGGGGTCTCTTATTCTTTGTTCTGGACGAACCTAGAATGTTCAGAGGCCGCCGCAAGGCATTTCATCAGGTCCACAGCAAGACTCTTCTGAGCCTTGTCTCCTTGCCTCGCCCTTGACAGAGAAAACGTGGTGAAATAAGACTCTGTGTATTTAGCGTATCCCATTCT
Organism: Cynocephalus volans; assembly: GCF_027409185.1. Classification (NCBI taxonomy): domain Eukaryota; kingdom Metazoa; phylum Chordata; class Mammalia; order Dermoptera; family Cynocephalidae; genus Cynocephalus; species Cynocephalus volans. Next base: position 113,965,816 of record NC_084478.1, read on the forward strand.
GCCGAAGTCGTGAGTCTGATCCTAATTAGCTGCCCCTTCTTACAGTGTTTACAAACCGCTGCCACAAGGGGCTAGTATAAGACGAGTAACCAGTTACGACCGGATTAAATCCTCTCCCCTCTCTTATTGCAGCACCTTAATCTACTGTTTGGGGGCATTTAAAATGGAAAGAAATTAGTACAACTTTGGCCACCCCTTTTTGTGTGCTGCTCCCCATCCTCCAAGAAAAATGCCATCGCCACCCCACCCCCCCCACCCCCCGGTAATTGAACAGACAGCGAAGATTCTTAGATAGTGCTGTGATCTATTAGAAAATCATTGACTGGTTGAACCAAGTTTTTATTATATTCTTCGACCCCTAATTGTTCCTGTGCTTCTCTTACCTCCATTGTACCTTTGCTGTGATTTTAAAAGAGTCGGACATGTTGGCTCCGGGTTTCTAGAGCGTCTTGGTTTCTAGTGTATCCTGATCTAAGGGCATTTTCTGCTTATCAGAATAGGGGTATTGAAGTGAATTTCAAAGTAATGAAAATAGAATTCTTCTAAGATGCGCTGGTGTTTTCCTGTGGAAGATCAGTAGGTAAAATATACATGACTATTACGTTTGAACATTTATGACTGTTACTACTTTGTCTGACGATAGTTCTGCCAGGGAAGTTTCTTAAAAGAAATTGTTTTCGGTCTTTCTTTTAGTCAAGATGAGTGATAAGCCAGACTTGTCGGAGGTGGAGAAGTTTGACAAGTCAAAACTGAAGAAAACTCATACCGAGGAAAAAAATACTCTTCCCTCAAAGGAAAGTAAGTCATGGAGGGTTTCTAGCTGAGACAGACAATGGTGAAAGTTGGTATCTTCAGTGAATAAACCTATCTTCTAGTAATTTTTACTATCGAGGAAGTAATTATTAGAGTACCATTTTATTTTATGCAGCCATGACAACTATCAAAGAGTTGTCTCCTTCTTTGGATTATATAAATGGTTCGCACATGATAGGCCCTAGTAGTAATGGGGAAGTAAAAACCACTTCCCTGTTGGAAAATTACTAAAACACACATTGAAACCAATCTTAAACATTGGACTTAGCACTAGAAAAACCTTACTTCTGTCTACTTTTAGTTATTTGGCATTTTTCTGCATCTAGAAATTTGAGTCCATTATCTCATGCCTAAAGAACCATGCCAGCTCTGCGGTCTGGGCCTTCTCCAATCTGATGACAAGATAGGGATGCAGAACGAGTTTCGATCTTGGGTGCACTTGAGGCTCCCAGACTTAAGGGATCAGTTTTGCCCTCCAGAGTAACAGACAGCTGGAGAAACTCCAAGCATATTCACAACAGCTGATGGGCATTTTCTGTCATGTGTGCGTTATTTGAGAGTTCCGAAATTAGTGAAAATTATCTCAAAGTGTATAACTTCCAAATGGTATCGTCAGAGATAAACGTGAGCAAAATGCTTCACTTCCTCCTCGGTCTCAAATAATCTATCGAAAAACTGTCAACAACACAAATCTGCCTCTCGAATGAAAGCAAAAACCAAAAAAACTGCAATTGAAGTAGATTCTAATGAATGTTCGAGTGGTAAACATGCACACACGTGCACACATGCACCCCGCTGTGAGCATTTGTGGTTAGTGCCTTAGCATTCTCAATTAAAAGCATGTATGGCAGCCTTCCATGACTTACCTAAAGCTGTTTTGTAAGAAACTGAATTAAATCTTAGGAAAATACTCTTAGTGATATATATATTTTTTGTTTTGTTTTTTTTTTCCCCTCAGCGATCCAGCAGGAGAAACAGTGTGCTCAGACATCGTAAAACGGGATCTCCTCCCAAGAGGAAATTTCAACATTGCCCGAGAGCCTTGGTTTTATGCTTGTTTTTTGCAAACCGTTGTGTTTGTAGCGATTTTAGGCATCTTCTGCTGTCCTCTCATTTCTATTCCCTGGCTAAAAGGTCAGGTGGAACCAAAGTTTCCTGAAGTGTGCTTTCAAACTTGCCGTTGGTGTGTAAATTCCAGATGGCAGATGTTGCGAATAATCTCACCAGTGTTGACCCTTGTGTGTGTAGCCCTTTCACCCCCAGCAGGATAAGCCAGGTTTAACCTTCTGCAATGGGTGCCTCCATTGCTTCATTATCTTCATGAAGTTGCATGCTTCTGCAACTTCTCACAGTTTGTTTTTATTTCCAATGTAGTAATGAAATAATAAATACAGTCATTATCTGGCGGCTCTCGACTTCATTTCTTCTAAGGAAGGAAAAGTACACAAGGGTACCCTTTTTCGCCAAACAAAACGGTTGAAGGAAAACCTCTTCAGCAGTGGACTAAGCCCCTTATCTCAGAGTGAAGAAAGACAAACACAGGGTCTGAAGTGACCCACTCAAGCTGAATAAGAACTGAAATTCAAGCTGGGCTGTCTTGCCTTCTGGAAAGTGTTTTCCGACTGAATGGGAGGGGGCACCTAAGCTTGGGGTTGGATGGAAAGGGCGCGGGTGACACTTGTTAACACGCACTGTACTGAGCACATCACATCTTCAGTTGAGCGTCAACTCAGATATCTGATGCCCACTGATGACCTGTAACACTGAACCTCTGATCTGGTTCTTCTACTGAACAGAATTTACTGTCTCCTGAAGCAAGCATTTTTGGTTTCATGGTGAGCATAAGTGCTGTGGACCGTATGGTGTTCCCCCACCCCCACCACACCAAATTCATATTTTGAAGGTCTACCCCTCAATGCGACTGTACCTGGAGATAGACTTTTTAGGAAGTCATTAAGGTTAAATGAGGCTACAAGGGCTGGGCCCCTCTGTGATCTATTACTATAGGTATCTTCCCACCATAAGGGATTATACCGTCCATACCTATTTGCAACCTCAACTATTATCTTACCTCCCTCTTTCTAGGGGCTCACATCCTTAAATACTCACTGGGGTTACAGAAAGTGGAAGGTGTTTTCTCTGCTCTAGCACAAATTTCCACAAGCAAAACAGTAGGTGGGTCAACTAAGGTAAAGTGTGGTTGAGGTGACACAATCTCAGAGCTTAGGGTCACCAGAAGATTTGAGCCCTGGAGGTCACCATGTTGGTCATCACTACCTTACCATCTGCCTGAAGCAATTGCCCAGTAGAGTCACTCAGTCCCTTACACTGACATGCTGCTTACACGCTTCCCTGCCTGCCTGTAACTTCTATGCCATAATCCTAGGAGAGCATGCTGGAGACCCATACAGCGTGGTTAATCCATCCTCCAGTATTTGAAGTCAGCTGTTGTTTTCCTGCCCCCATACGTCCAAGTCTTCTCCAGCTGACCTTTTCAGAGCATTTGGACCCAAGTTACACAGATGGGGACCCATAACGGTTGCACTTTAGATGGACGGACACAAGTTTAGCCATTATCAGGTCCCTGGATCCCGATTCTGTCATCCAGCCCATTTGCTCTCCTTTCAGTTTGCCATTTGCAGCTTGATAAAGATGCTGTACGTCCACGACAGACTCAGTAACGTGTGCATTAGCACACTAATCCAGCTCAAGATTAGGCCCATTTCAGATGCCTAAAGGAAAGCATGTCAGGTGAGCTGGGGATGGGACGAAAACTCCCAGTTTTTAGTTGCACCTGGTAACCATCATTTTTTTTTTAAAGGATTGATTCCTCCCAGGGCAGTGTAAATGATAAACTGAGTGGGAGCAAGTGAGAGGTATGTGGTGGGAGGGGAAGTCACATAGTTTCTAAGTGAACGCTCCTACAGAAATAAGACGGGAAGAACGATTGCTCACTGGAAGTAGTTTTGCCCTGCATTTCTCAAGTAAATCACATGGGCCTAATCTTGTAGTGAGTGACTAGGTTCACTTGTCTTTCCAAGCAGAGGGAGGTTTTTTTCCCAAGCATCCCGGATTGAGGTTTCAGAGCCCTCAATCCATTTATTATTTGCAAAACCAACCATCTGAAGGTCTTCTTGTAGCAGTTACATTTACGGGAAAAAAGAAAAGCCTGGAGTTAAGTGGATTTTCTTATGCATGTCTACATCTTTTGAAAATACCTGGTCCATGCTTTGACACCTGTATCCTGTCAGTGTACATAGGCCGACATGTCCTTAATTGCAAAGAACAGAAAATGGCAAAAAGCTGGAAAGCCATAATATATATGCTGCAAGTTAATCCAAAGACAAAAATCAGCCAAATCGTATGTCACGACGACTTCATCTTTGCAAAGGGTCAAAAACCTCATTTAGTGTCATCACTTAAAATTCTCAAGAAACTGCACAGGCAAGTGAGTTTTAGGAATGCCCTAGAATGTAACCATCGCATATTCACACCTGAGAAAAATATCTTGCCCTTCGTCTCTCAAATGCATAGGAATATGTTTGAACCTTGCCTTGGGAAGTTTCAACCGGTATGATCTCGGGCAAGTGACAATCTATTGTGGTTCAGTTTCTTCATCCATAGAAATGGAGATGATAACGCTGTTTCCTTCAAGGGGATGTGGTGAAAAGTAGTTGAGGTACTCCCCGTCAAGTGCTTAGCACAATGCTGGCACAGTCGCCAAGCACGCCATGTCCGAGGTCACCAAGGCCAAGCTCAGGTTCCCCATGAGCACCTGAGCTGCCTCCCGCCCCCGAGCATCGCCCCCGAAGGCTGTTTTCAGAGCCACCCCAGTCGGCCCGTAAATCCTGGAGCCCTCCGAAGGTGTGCCCGTGGCAGTTTGAGGGCAGGGGTCAGGGGGCGTGCTGCCAATGTGTATTAGTCTTCCTTTTTTTATTTCTTTCTTCCTTATAGTTAAAGTGTACGACACGATGGCTCTGGCTCGTACGCATATACATAGTGAAGAGATTACTACAGTCAAACAAATGACCATCTTCATCACCTTCTACCCTTGTATGCTAAGAGAATCTAAAATCTACTGTCTTGGTAAAGTTTCAGAATCAAACACAACATTATTAACAATAGTCGTCCTGCTGTACTTTGGATCTCCAGACGTATTCATTGGCCCAATTCCTGATTTGTACCCCTTGACCTCCTTGTTCCCATTTGCTCCTCTCCCTGCAGTGGGTAGTTTTCTGGCAGGTGGCAGGTGGCTTGCTGCTGGCTTCCCAGCATTCTTTACTGTGAACTACATTGTCAACACTAATATAACTGTCCTTCATTGTTTTTATTATACATAACGCTCGAGTTTGTATATCATATAATTGGATCGATTTCTGTAATTTATATGTGCACAAGTGTATGGAAGTCCTGTGATTGAATTAAATTACCACAGAATCTTTTGATTTTAAAACATTGCCACATAATCGATTCCCTTTTCCTCTGTTAGGAGTTTTCATTGAAAAGTAAATTTGAAAGCATTTAGAAAAAGTTTTTTTTTACACAGGAGCTCTAATATGTAGTCACCAGTTCTAAAATGTGCTCTCCTTTTCAGCATCTAAGAGTTTTGAATAGATTTATTTTACACTTTACACAGGTTGCATATTTTAAAATATCCCCTATCGGTTAGTTTTCACTATGAAAACCTGGGCTTTTCCACTTTTTGTTCCAGATTCATTGAGGGTTTTAAATAAGGACTGGATGTAGGGGATGGGCAGCCAGGTCCCTTGACGTCCAGGAGCGCTAGTCACCAGTTCGTAGTAACTAGCTGCTAGGAACTAGTTGCTAGTTACTAGTAAAGTAGTGACTTCAGTTTCTAGAAAGCCTAGGAATAAGTACTGTTGTGGAACTCTTGGATTTAATTTTTTCTATGCTGTGTTTTGTTTCCTCACGTGTGTTTCTAATGGGCTAAGTAATAAAGTTAATGCGGAAAAAAAGGTTGACTGGAGTGTTATCGTCCTGTTAATACTCTATTCCGCATATAGATGCTTAGGATGTGTTATTTATTTTAAAGTTTTAATAATATATTTTATTTAATCCAACATAGCAAAATTATAATTTCTATACGTAATGAATATCAACAGTTTGTCAATTACGTAAGCGCTGACTCTTCCCTTCAGTTGGTTTTCTCTGCAAACCGCACCAGGAGGTGCCACATTTTCGTCCATCAACTACTGAAGAAAGTAGTCATGCGTTCTGTTCCCTTCTAGTCCTCAAACCCAGTCGTCCCTTGTCCCACAGACATTTCATCTGTGTCAGTCCCATTTTGTTCCCTGTCTACAATTCCCAACGTCATTTTGGTGCTTTGCTGATGTTTCTACTTGATTTCTGAATTTCCAAACGGAAACCACAAACACCCATAGCGCAGTCATCATTTCCTAATCGTGTTGATTTCTTAAAATCACTTTTCCTTAGAGGATATGTAGGAGATCAGTACTCACGGAAAACTCTAGAAAATTATTTTAGGCCACACAGAACAAAAAGCAACAGAAGAACAGAAAATTTACTCGGATTTTGAGGAAGCCACAAATAGCACGATAAATTAAGTGGTTACAGGTCTTTCGGGTCATCTGAGGCGGCTCTGAAAAGAGCCTTTGGGGGGCCGTGCCCGGGGGCAGGAGGCGGCTCATGTGCTCATGGTGAACCTGAGCACAGCCCTGGTGCCCTCGGTCACGGCATGCTTGCGGAGCTCCCCGGTCAGCAGCAGGTGCACGGCGGCCTGGATGTCCTGTGAGGTGAGGGTGCAGCGCTGGTTGTAACGGGCCAGGCGGCCGGCCTCTTCGGCGAGGCGCTCGAAGAGGTCGCTAATGCACGAGTCCATGACGTTCACGGCCTGCTGGGACAGGCTGAGGCCGTCGTGGACCAGCTTCAGAACCCTGGGGAAATAGGTGGCGAAACTGTCCTCGCCGCGGCGGCCGCGGCGGCAGCGGGTGTGACGGCGGCTGCGGCGGCGATGGCGCCTGGGCTTCTTCTGTTTCAGGGCCGTCGGAGCGCCCTTCTCAGGCGCCTGGGTGCTGACACCTTCCTCCGGAGACAGGGCAGAGGCAGGCTCCGCCATCCCTCAGGCAACCCCCAAGAGCTAGGAGGCACCGACGATGGCGCTGCTGCCAGGCGGGGAGCCCTTTCTATAGTCGCTGCCTTGCCTCACGTCATGCGTGACCTCGACTTCTGACTGGGTGTCAGGGCACACAGGGAGCGCGTGAGTGAGCCTAGCGGAGTGCGCTGGGACTGCACGGTCCTCCTGCTGGCGGTCCCTCCACCAATCACAGTGAGCGTCTGGAGCCCTGCAAGCTGCCTGTCTGGTCCCATACAGAAATTCACAGCAAGAGAACCCACACAGGAAGGCTGTGACACGGCCAGCAGAGGGCTCATGGACGTAGAGATGTGTCGGTCCATCTCCCGCCTCCGGTTCTGATCGAAACCCTCAATGAATCAGGATAACGGAGTAAAAATCTACCGTTTGTAAAGAGTGAAATCAAACACAACTGGGGTATTTAGACCTACATAAGAAAATTCAGCATTTACCAGGTTTGTAGTCACACTCCTAATGATACTTAGATCCGAAAAAGTACCCTACATTCTAGCATTGCTGAATACATAGAACAGCCCTTGATTGAAAGAGAAAAAAGGTATTGGTCTAATTTTGCAGTAAGTCACCCAAAAGGTAAGAGACAGTCAAGAAATAGTTGAAAATCACGTGCTTTTCAAAAATCGGACAGTTCGAGAAAATTTATTCCTTAAATGTATTTGTGGAAAAATGAACCCCAAATACGGAACCAGTACAGAATGAAGAAGAATTAGAGAAATGGAGGTCATCAAGGAACTTGTCACAGAAAGAAAGAAAGAAAAGAAAGAAAGAAAGAAAGAAAGAAAGAAAGAAAGAAAGAAAGAAAGAAAGAAAGAAAGAAAGAAAGAAAGAAAGAAAGAAAGAAAGAAAGAAAGAAAGAAAAGACAATAAACAACCATACAGTACAATTCACAGTAAATGAGCCCTCAGGCAAAGAATCACACCCATTCCATCAGGAGCTGCTTCCACCTCAACTCCAAGGCTGAAGAGTCCAGGAAAATTTTGATTGGCTCTCTTGGGAAACCCGGTTCCATGGTGAGCCGGTGGCTGTGACTCCGTGGCTACAGGTTCCTCATTGCCTGACTGAGAACAGACTGGGGCTTGAGCTGCTCTGATTGGACCTTCCATCATCCCTATTATGCATAAATGCAAGTCATGAAGGTTTGTGCTTTCTAAACCCAAAGATTATAGACTGGAGAGGAACATAACTGGATAAAACTGAACGAGTTAAAATAGTAACTTCAGTTTCTAGAAAGCCTAGGGATAGGTATTGCTTCTTGAAATTTTCTCCTTAGTTATTTCTGTGATCGGTTGGGTCCTCCTTTGTGTTTCTGTATGTACTCCATAATACTGAGAATGCCGAAAAACGTTTGATGCAGGATGTTTGTCCTGCTCCTACTATGTTCCCCATATGGATGCTTACAGTTCGTTATTTATTCTCCATGAGTTTGAGGATTCCAGCACCGGCCAGAAATTTTAAAAAAAACAAATGTATATATAAATATAAATATATATATATATATATATATATGTATATGTATATATTTGTATGTACACACATATATATTCATTTTTACATGTATACAGACACATATGTATATTGTATGTGTATATGTGTGTTTGTGTGTGTGTGTATAAATACTATGTATGTGTGTGTGTGTGTGTGTGTGTGTGTGTGTGTGTGTGTGTGACTGTGGATATATATTTGAGGACTGAAACACAGGAGAGAAATAACTGAGTCAAAAATGTCAAGAAACAATATCTAATCCACCTTCTTTAGAAACTGAAGTTACTAGTTTAATTCATTCAGATTTTACCAATTCTGTTCATTGCCAGGCAATATAATGTGTGTGGAAATATATATACATTTTTTTTTTTTTAGAAAGGTAAAACATCATGTTTTGCGTCTATGTGCAATGGGGATGATGGGAGGGACCTGTTGGATGAGGTGTCCCAGGCTGAACCAATTAGAAGCCTCCTGAAATGTTTGGACTTGCAGTTGAGGGGAATTGTGTCATTAAATAGGTCTGAGTCCTTGACTGCTGTTTGTTGTTTTGTTTGAATGGTTTTATGCTTTTAATCATGTTGATTTACAGATATTATATTAGTTTCTAAAGCTGTCGTAAATAAATTCGAGAGTCTCGGTGACTTAAAAAATATATATTTATCATCTCACAGTTCTGGATGCCAAATAGCCCCTCTTCATAAGCACACCAGTCATATTGGGTTAGGACCGACCCTCACGACTTCACTTTAAACACAGTTACCTCTATAGAGACTATCTCCAAAATAGGGTCACCTCCTGAAGTACTGGGGGGTCACAAGGTCAACACAAGAATTTTGAGAGGGTACAATTCAATAAAGAATACTAAGCTTGATGCCCCTCCAAAAAATTAATGTACTTCCATGAAAAATACATTCACACCTTCCCTACAGCCCCCAAATCTTAACCCATTGCAGTTCAACTTTAAGTCCAAAATCTCATCTACAAATCTTATATATCTGCTACGGGTGAGACTCCAGTTGTGACTGATGCTGAGGCAGAATTTATCCTTATCCCTGAACCTGCGAAAACAGACAGCAAATTACCAGTTTCCAAAAACAGTAGCGGGACAGGCATAGAATAGACATTACCATTCCAAATGTGAGAAATCAGAAGAAAACTAGAGTTTATGGGCCCTAAGCAGGTTTGAACCATAGTAGGGGTAATTCCATTAGATTTAAGGGATTGAAAACAGTCCTCTTTAATCATTGCTCTGCCCTCTGGACCCTCTGGGATAGCAGCATGAAACTCTCAGCCCTGGGCAGTGGGGACCTCTTCCCCAGCCTGGTTTGTTACAGAAGAGGTGGCACTAGCCATCTAGAATGGAGAAAGCGGCCTCCATCTATGGGATCAAGGAGATGATGGCCTCATCCCCCAGACCTGTGTCCCTGTTCTCAACAAGACTCTGTCTGGATTCTCCTCTTGCCATTGCTGTTTTCTCAGAGTCCTGCTGGAAGAGTGGAATCACCATAGCTTTACTGATGTCTTCCTTGGTTTCCCAGGGTCTGAAAAGTACGTGCAAGTCTGCAGCCACAGGCCGACTGGAAAACAACTTTACATCCACGTAAATACTGTCATCTTGCCCCATAACCACGGTTCAACAGATCACATAACTGTGGGAAAGGAGGGAACCCCAATAAATGCTTACCAAGGAAAAACTGTGTCCTTTTACATTCTTTTACAGCCCATGTGGTTTTAGGTCCCAACATGGCTTTGGTCCTGCTCACTCTAGCGATATTAATGAAATTTGAGAAAGAGAGAAGAAAAGTGGGGTTTGAGGTACAAGATCCTAAGTGGAATCAAGTGCATCTGATTACTCACTTCAGGAGGGACGTGAGGAAAAAGGGCACTTACTGAGTGAACATCTAGGATCCAGTGGTGTGGTTTACTACGTAGACAAGCTACGGGAAGTGCCTTTACTGCTTCAATAACACATTACGAGTACCAACGTAGCTAGAAAAAATATTAAGAAGAGAAAATAACCCACCAATTTTTTTTTTAATGGTGGAATAAGCGTTAAGTCAGGTCTTTGCTGAAGAAAGCTGTCATAGCTATATCATATTGCAAAAATAGACTTGAAGTCAACGAAGATTTCTTGAGGATAAAGATAGTCCCCCTGGGATAAAATGTTCAATTCATGTGGGAGGTATTATAAATTTAAGATGACCTATACTGGGTAGGGTAGCTTCAAACTATTTAAGTCAACACTTGACTGAATGACAATAAGGAGAAGCGAAGGTCACCACCAAATATAGACATTTGCAGCCACCTGTAAGTAAGTGGCCGAAACGTAACAAGGACTTAGAAATAAAGCACCTACCAAGCTTGCTTGACGAAATGGAGTAATGCGATAATATGAACCCGGAAATTAGAGAATGTGTTTTATCCACCTGATGTATATTTATGCACATAGAACATGTACTCGGCCATCAAGCAAGATTCCAGAAGTATCAAATACATATCACATTCTCTGACTACAGTACATTTAAGAATCAATGACAAACCATGTTGTCAAAACCAAATGTTTGGGATGACACAAATCACTCTAAAGAAATAATGGGCCAAAGGACAAATCATTACAGGGACTGAAAAATATTTATTGATGCGTGAGAATAAAATTTGTGGGGCATGCGTGAGTGCTACTGAGAGAGGATTTTATGGCCCACGTGCTGATTAAAAAGATTAAAAAGAAGGAAGCCTTGATCAGGCATTTTACGGAAGACCAAGCACAAGCGATCACAAAGAACAACAAGAAGCACGATTGAAGAGGTGCCACCTCGCTCAAGTCTCCTGGAAAATGCCTACTACAACCACAGTGACATACTATTTCACACCGTCGGACCAGTGAGAATTAAAAAGGTCAGACCGCATCAAATGTTGGTGACTAGTGGGGACTCACACTCTGGTATTAGGAGGACAAATTGGTCTGACCATCTTGGAGAGCAATCTGACAATACTAATTAATGCGCAGGATGCACACACTGCTGACAGCAGCAGTTCCATTGCTGGGTACACTACCTAGTGGCCTGAACACAAGGAGACGTGTGTGGGGACATTCTTAGCAGCCCTGTGGTCTGGGTGGGGCCTCTGGAAGATCTGCAGGGACCGAAGAGACAGCTAATGGACCCTGAAGCACTGACCTGGAAGAGGGAGGGATAGCACTAGATGTAGTCTCTCGAAAATGGAAACAGGTGTTCAAACAAAGATAACTACATGAACGTTCAGAGGTGCCCTATTCTCAATAGCCAAAAGGGGGAAACAACCGAAATGCCCATCAATGGACAAATAGATAAACTAAATGTCGTCCATCCATACCATGGATTATTATTCAGCTGTGAAAAGGAAGGAAGCAAGTATCGATTCACGCTACCACGTAGATGTACCATGAGGAAAACATTACACTATGTGAAAGCCGCCAGACACAGAAGGCCATGCGTTGGGTTCCATGGGAGGGAGAGCTCCACATGGGGGAAACCTCTGTCGACAGAAAGCAGATAAGTGGTTGCCAAGAGCTATTTATTGGGAGCGTGTGTATGTGTGTGCTCGGGGGTGGGGGGACGACGAGCATGGGGAGTGAGTGCTTAACGGGTACAGGGGTTTCTTGGCGGGGTGGTGAAAATGCTTTGGAAGCAGACGGTTGTGATTGTTCCACGACATCACGAATGTACTTGACACCATGTCGTACCCGTCCCCCACCCCTCTTTCTTTATCTTGCCTGCGATGCTCGGGTCCTACAGAAGGCGAGCGCTGCCACAGAGGGAGGGCCCAGGGGCGAGAGCGTGCGGGTGCCTTGCACCTGCCCTGGCCGGCCGTTTGTAGGCCCAGGCCCGCTCCCTCGGGGTCAACTGGAGGGCAGTGACGTCACCAGTGTGCGCGGCCACGAGCCTGTTCCGGACCAATGAGGGGCCGGGTCGCGGTAGCTAGGTTACGGAGTACGGGCCAAGTACCGACATCTTGAGAGGCATCCAGTCGAGCCAGACCTCGCAGATTGATCGGTCGTCTCCAAGGCCCGGCATGCCGAGCAGGAGGACGAGCCGTCCACGGTCGTCCGGTCTCAATAGGTGCCGTGCCGCCGCTCTCGCGCCCACCGAGCCGAGCTGACATTCTCCGTGAGCCACCCGGAGCGCCTCCTGCGGGAGGGCCACTACGCCCAGTGCCCGAGTTCGTGTGCGCCGGTCTTTCTAGGTGCCATCGTCGAGTACGTGACGGCCAAGGTCTTGGAGCTGGCGAGCGACGAGGCCCGGAGGAGCAGCAGGAGATGCATCACCTTGGAGCTGTTGGACGTGGCCGTGCACAGCAACGCGCTGCTCAGTGGCTTCTTCGTGACTACAACCATCTCCCAGGTGGCCCCAGCCTAGCTGTGGACGCCTGGCACCCAGGGGGCCTCACCAGCCCACCGATCCTCCGTCTACTCCTGCTAGCCCGGCGCCAGCCCCTTCCGTCACAGCCAGCCGGGACAGCCCTGGCCTGTCTTGTGCCTTCGGCGCCTTGTGTCATTAAAGTGTTTGAAAGTACCCACAGGCTTGCTCTATAAATTTTGTGTCAGAGTGGGGTGTGAGACACCCAATGTTGGACGGACGGGCAGGGAGTGGCGAGGGTCAGGGAACAGGGAGGGCACAGGGGAGCAGACTCTCGTGGTGACAATGGGGGTTGGTGTCCCCGTGTGGGAGGTGCTGTCTGGGGCGGGGGCACAGGAGGCTCCCACGTGGACCCTGAGCTAGTCACCGGAACGATGGTGTTCATTGGGGTGGAGCTCAAGGCCAAGACTGAGGTGTCCTGGTAGGATGAATGTCAAAAGGGGTTATGTTATGGAGGGGGACGGAGCCTCAGGTGGCATGGGAGCTCAAGTCAAGGGCTCAAGTGGGGCAGGGACGTTGACTGCCAGAGAGAGGAGTGATTGATGGTTGGGAACAATGCAGAAATCCCCAAAGGCGGAACTGGGGTCACAGGGGGTCAAGAGTTTAGTTTTGGCCTTGTTCAGAGGGAGAGGCTGGGAGACGCCCTTAGCTACCGGGATACGCAATCTGTAGCCTAGCAACAGCACGGTCAGGCCAGGCCCCGCCTCAGATGCCGCTCTCTGCGTATCACCAGGGCGACAGGACCGTGGCAGGTGTCCCGGGGCTGCGCCCAGGAGTGGCTGTCTATGTGGCCTGTTGCCAGCTGGCAGTAGCACGCTTCCAGCAGGCGCTCTTCCACCGGCCATGGAGGAGCTGGCCCTCACTCAGGCTGTCCGCCTCTTCCTGCGACAGGAGAGTGATGCTTGCCAGGGCCTGGTCATGGAGGTGTACCTTGATGTGATTTTTCTAAGAGTTTTTAAGTGTCAGCCCTTAGATCTGTCATCCATTTTGAATGAATTTTTATACATGGTGTGAGATAGAAGTCCAAGTTCACTCTTTTGCATGTGGATATCCAGTTGTCACAGCACCATTTGTGACAGGGATTATTCTTTTCCCCCACTGAATGGTCTTGGAACCTGTACTGAAAATCGACTATACACAGATATCAGGGTTAATTTCTGACTCTAAATCACGCATTTATTATGTTACTTTAATCTACGGACATGTCTACATCGAGGGTCACTTGTGGGCCAAACAAAGTGCTAGGGATTGGAGATATAAAGACGGATAGCCTTAGTAGATTCTCCTGTGGTTATTATCAACTGACTGTTCTCTTGTTCAGTGGCTGAGAAAGTTGAAAATGTGGCTTTGGCCCAGGAGAGCCTCATTGTCGTAGAGACGTCCAGCTGTGGGAGTGAATGACTCTGAACCACCCACGCTCACCTCCTCCATGACCCGGGCAAGGATTAGAACAGGCAGCGCTGAGCAACGCTTCCATACCACTGTTTGGTCATCATGGCCTACTTAGGGTCCGATGGCTATAAACAGTTGTGCGAGCTTGACTACAGCTCATCTGGCTTGGATCTCAGAGTTCCAGACCTTCAAAGGTAACTGGGCAAAATGTGCCTGCTTCTGGTAGAGGCCCCTATTATCTTGGAGGAGTGAGTGTACTCGGGATGAAAGGAATAAGGACCCTCGGGCCTAAAGCAGTGGGAGAGGCAAGGAATGTGAGCCCGCGGTCCCTGAGCCAATCAGAGAGGGCTGTGATGGGGTCTGGGAAGGTGAGGTCGGCTAGGACATCATGAAGCCCCTGTTCCTGGGGTGAGGTCCTAAGTAGAGGGAAGACATGGGGGAACGGGCCTGCAAGGCTAAAGCGGAGGTAGGGGCTGGGAAATGAGGCCCGGTGTAAGAACCCAAATGCCCCAAGGGATCACACCCTGATCACATAAGTCCTTCTCGGCCACACCCCATCATGGTGCAGGTTGCCCTTTCCTTCCGTGTTCTCCTTCCTACGGGCGCGAATCGTACACCAATCAGCTCACCCCCCAAGCCCCATGCTGTATGCTAAGTAGGGACTGTATCTTAAGCCAATCAGCTTTCCCTAAAAACCCTATGTATATGTTTGTGTGCCGCCTAATAAACGAGCCCTCTCCGGTGGATCATCAACTGGTGTCGACTCGTCCTTTCACCCGGACACCTCGGCCAATGATAGGGGTGGGGGCGGGGGCGGGCGGGGCCTGCTCCGGGCCTTGTAAGTGCGGGTTTCTGCGCGGGAACGCACACCACGAAGGCAGTGAGCAGCTCTCTCCACCCCAGGGGCGTCCTTCAGGCGTCTTCAAGCCCTCAGGTGAGGAGGTGCGGTCCCGCTGGGGCCAGAGGACGATGGGGACGGGAGCACGCAGGGACTCCGTGGCGGGGCTGTCGCGCCTTCGGGAGCCCTAGGGGCCCGGATTGGGGTTGGCTTTTCCCGTCAGCGCCGCGGGGCGAGACTCGTGCCTTTGTCTGCCCTCGGCGTGCCTCCTGTGCGAGATGCCGAGCCCTCCCGGGGGTCGGGCCCTGGAAGGCCCGAGGGGCGGACCCCCAAAGCGGCCGGCCGGTCCGCGGAAGAAGTGCAGGTCGGAGGCTTCGAGGACGAAGCGGAGTTGAGGGCTCGCCCGGAATGGGCCCTCTGGGCCTGGCCCCTCGCTCCCTCCCCTCCCGTGGCCCTTCGGCCGGGCGCCCGACCAGGATGACAGTTATTTTCCAATGAAAGCAAGATGCTCCTGTCAAAGTGGCCTGTGCGCCCGGCCCTGTTATTTGTTTGTCCCGGTTTCCCCAGCTTTGAGGTTGGCTTCTGAGCGCTTGGCACGGGAGGGTCATAGGGTAAGGTCAACTGAATGGAGGGGACGTGTTTGAAACTACTGGCCGCTTGGGGGCGTCTCTGTTCTACTCTGGTCGCTAGACGTGTCTCGCCCCACCAGGGTGGGAACAGACATGAGCAGGAGAGCTCCGCCTTCCGGTTTCTGGGGTCTCTTATTCTTTGTTCTGGACGAACCTAGAATGTTCAGAGGCCGCCGCAAGGCATTTCATCAGGTCCACAGCAAGACTCTTCTGAGCCTTGTCTCCTTGCCTCGCCCTTGACAGAGAAAACGTGGTGAAATAAGACTCTGTGTATTTAGCGTATCCCATTCTGCTGAAGTCGTGAGTCTGATCCTAATTAGCTGCCCCTTCTTACAGTGTTTACAAACCGCTGCCACAAGGGGCTAGTATAAGACGAGTAACCAGTTACGACCGGATTAAATCCTCTCCCCTCTCTTATTGCAGCACCTTAATCTACTGTTTGGGGGCATTTAAAATGGAAAGAAATTAGTACAACTTTGGCCACCCCTTTTTGTGTGCTGCTCCCCATCCTCCAAGAAAAATGCCGTCGCCACCCCACCCCCCCCCCACCCCCCGGTAATTGAACAGACAGCGAAGATTCTTAGATAGTGCTGTGATCTATTAGAAAATCATTGACTGGTTGAACCAAGTTTTTATTATATTCTTCGACCCCTAATTGTTCCTGTGCTTCTCTTACCTCCATTGTACCTTTGCTGTGATTTTAAAAGAGTCGGACATGTTGGCTCCGGGTTTCTAGAGCGTCTTGGTTTCTAGTGTATCCTGATCTAAGGGCATTTTCTGCTTATCAGAATAGGGGTATTGAAGTGAATTTCAAAGTAATGAAAATAGAATTCTTCTAAGATGCGCTGGTGTTTTCCTGTGGAAGATCAGTAGGTAAAATATACATGACTATTACGTTTGAACATTTATGACTGTTACTACTTTGTCTGACGATAGTTCTGCCAGGGAAGTTTCTTAAAAGAAATTGTTTTCGGTCTTTCTTTTAGTCAAGATGAGTGATAAGCCAGACTTGTCGGAGGTGGAGAAGTTTGACAAGTCAAAACTGAAGAAAACTCATACCGAGGAAAAAAATACTCTTCCCTCAAAGGAAAGTAAGTCATGGAGGGTTTCTAGCTGAGACAGACAATGGTGAAAGTTGGTATCTTCAGTGAATAAACCTATCTTCTAGTAATTTTTACTATCGAGGAAGTAATTATTAGAGTACCATTTTATTTTATGCAGCCATGACAACTATCAAAGAGTTGTCTCCTTCTTTGGATTATATAAATGGTTCGCACATGATAGGCCCTAGTAGTAATGGGGAAGTAAAAACCACTTCCCTGTTGGAAAATTACTAAAACACACATTGAAACCAATCTTAAACATTGGACTTAGCACTAGAAAAACCTTACTTCTGTCTACTTTTAGTTATTTGGCATTTTTCTGCATCTAGAAATTTGAGTCCATTATCTCATGCCTAAAGAACCATGCCAGCTCTGCGGTCTGGGCCTTCTCCAATCTGGTGACAAGATAGGGATGCAGAACGAGTTTCGATCTTGGGTGCACTTGAGGCTCCCAGACTTAAGGGATCAGTTTTGCCCTCCAGAGTAACAGACAGCTGGAGAAACTCCAAGCATATTCACAACAGCTGAGGGGCATTTTCTGTCATGTGTGCGTTATTTGAGAGTTCCGAAATTAGTGAAAATTATCTCAAAGTGTATAACTTCCAAATGGTATCGTCAGAGATAAACGTGAGCAAAATGCTTCACTTCCTCCTCGGTCTCAAATAATCTATCGAAAAACTGTCAACAACACAAATCTGCCTCTCGAATGAAAGCAAAAACCAAAAAAACTGCAATTGAAGTAGATTCTAATGAATGTTCGAGTGGTAAACATGCACACACGTGCACACATGCACCCCGCTGTGAGCATTTGTGGTTAGTGCCTTAGCATTCTCAATTAAAAGCATGTATGGCAGCCTTCCATGACTTACCTAAAGCTGTTTTGTAAGAAACTGAATTAAATCTTAGGAAAATACTCTTAGTGATATATATATTTTTTGTTTTGTTTTTTTTTTCCCCTCAGCGATCCAGCAGGAGAAACAGTGTGCTCAGACATCGTAAAACGGGATCTCCTCCCAAGAGGAAATTTCAACATTGCCCGAGAGCCTTGGTTTTATGCTTGTTTTTTGCAAACCGTTGTGTTTGGAGCGATTTTAGGCATCTTCTGCTGTCCTCTCATTTCTATTCCCTGGCTAAAAGGTCAGGTGGAACCAAAGTTTCCTGAAGTGTGCTTTCAAACTTGCCGTTGGTGTGTAAATTCCAGATGGCAGATGTTGCGAATAATCTCACCAGTGTTGACCCTTGTGTGTGTAGCCCTTTCACCCCCAGCAGGATAAGCCAGGTTTAACCTTCTGCAATGGGTGCCTCCATTGCTTCATTATCTTCATGAAGTTGCATGCTTCTGCAACTTCTCACAGTTTGTTTTTATTTCCAATGTAGTAATGAAATAATAAATACAGTCATTATCTGGCGGCTCTCGACTTCATTTCTTCTAAGGAAGGAAAAGTACACAAGGGTACCCTTTTTCGCCAAACAAAACGGTTGAAGGAAAACCTCTTCAGCAGTGGACTAAGCCCCTTATCTCAGAGTGAAGAAAGACAAACACAGGGTCTGAAGTGACCCACTCAAGCTGAATAAGAACTGAAATTCAAGCTGGGCTGTCTTGCCTTCTGGAAAGTGTTTTCCGACTGAATGGGAGGGGGCACCTAAGCTTGGGGTTGGATGGAAAGGGCGCGGGAGGCACTTGTTAACACGCACTGTACTGAGCACATCACATCTTCAGTTGAGCGTCAACTCAGATATCTGATGCCCACTGATGACCTGTAACACTGAACCTCTGATCTGGTTCTTCTACTGAACAGAATTTACTGTCTCCTGAAGCAAGCATTTTTGGTTTCATGGTGAGCATAAGTGCTGTGGACCGTATGGTGTTCCCCCACCCCCACCACACCAAATTCATATTTTGAAGGTCTACCCCTCAATGCGACTCTACCCGGAGATAGACTTTTTAGGAAGTCATTAAGGTTAAATGAGGCTACAAGGGCTGGGCCCCTCTGTGATCTATTACTATAGGTATCTTCCCACCATAAGGGATTATACCGTCCATACCTATTTGCAACCTCAACTATTATCTTACCTCCCTCTTTCTAGGGGCTCACATCCTTAAATACTCACTGGGGTTACAGAAAGTGGAAGGTGTTTTCTCTGCTCTAGCACAAATTTCCACAAGCAAAACAGTAGGTGGGTCAACTAAGGTAAAGTGTGGTTGAGGTGACACAATCTCAGAGCTTAGGGTAACCAGAAGATTTGAGCCCTGGAGGTCACCATGTTGGTCATCACTACCTTACCATCTGCCTGAAGCAATTGCCCAGTAGAGTCACTCAGTCCCTTACACTGACATGCTGCTTACACGCTTCCCTGCCTGCCTGTAACTTCTATGCCATAATCCTAGGAGAGCATGCTGGAGACCCATACAGCGTGGTTAATCCATCCTCCAGTATTTGAAGTCAGCTGTTGTTTTCCTGCCCCCATACGTCCAAGTCTTCTCCAGCTGACCTTTTCAGAGCATTTGGACCCAAGTTACACAGATGGGGACCCATAACGGTTGCACTTTAGATGGACGGACACAAGTTTAGCCATTATCAGGTCCCTGGATCCCGATTCTGTCATCCAGCCCATTTGCTCTCCTTTCAGTTTGCCATTTGCAGCTTGATAAAGCTGCTGTACGTCCACGACAGACTCAGTAACGTGTGCATTAGCACACTAATCCAGCTCAAGATTAGGCCCATTTCAGATGCCTAAAGGAAAGCATGTCAGGTGAGCTGGGGATGGGACGAAAACTCCCAGTTTTTAGTTGCACCTGGTAACCGTCATTTTTTTTTTTAAAGGATTGATTCCTCCCAGGGCAGTGTAAATGATAAACTGAGTGGGAGCAAGTGAGAGGTATGTGGTGGGAGGGGAAGTCACATAGTTTCTAAGTGAACGCTCCTACAGAAATAAGACGGGAAGAACGATTGCTCACTGGAAGTAGTTTTGCCCTGCATTTCTCAAGTAAATCACATGGGCCTAATCTTGTAGTGAGTGACTAGGTTCACTTGTCTTTCCAAGCAGAGGGAGGTTTTTTTCCCAAGCATCCGGGATTGAGGTTTCAGAGCCCTGAATCCATTTATTATTTGCAAAACCAACCCTCCGAAGGTCTTCTTGTAGCAGTTACATTTACGGGAAAAAAGAAAAGCCTGGAGTTAAGTGGATTTTCTTATGCATGTCTACATCTTTTGAAAATACCTGGTCCATGCTTTGACACCTGTATCCTGTCAGTGTACATAGGCCGACATGTCCTTAATTGCAAAGAACAGAAAATGGCAAAAAGCTGGAAAGCCATAATATATATGCTGCAAGTTAATCCAAAGACAAAAATCAGCCAAATCGTATGTCACGACGACTTCATCTTTGCAAAGGGTCAAAAACCTCATTTAGTGTCATCACTTAAAATTCTCAAGAAACTGCACAGGCAAGTGAGTTTTAGGAATGCCCTAGAATGTAACCATCGCATATTCACACCTGAGAAAAATATCTTGCCCTTCGTCTCTCAAATGCATAGGAATATGTTTGAACCTTGCCTTGGGAAGTTTCAACCGGTATGATCTCGGGCAAGTGACAATCTATTGTGGTTCAGTTTCTTCATCCATAGAAATGGAGATGATAACACTGTTTCCTTCAAGGGGATGTGGTGAAAAGTAGTTGAGGTACTCCCCGTCAAGTGCTTAGCACAATGCTGGCACAGTCGCCAAGCACGCCATGTCCGAGGTCACCAAGGCCAAGCTCAGGTTCCCCATGAGCACCTGAGCTGCCTCCCGCCCCCGAGCATCGCCCCGAAGGCTGTTTTCAGAGCCACCCCAGTCGGCCCGAAAATCCTGGAGCCCTCCGAAGGTGTGCCCGTGGCAGTTTGAGGGCAGGGGTCAGGGGGCGTGCTGCCAATGTGTATTAGTCTTCCTTTTTTTATTTCTTCCTTCCTTATAGTTAAAGTGTACGACACGATGGCTCTGGCTCGTTCGCATATACATAGTGAAGAGATTACTACAGTCAAACAAATGACCATCTTCATCACCTTCTACCCTTGTATGCTAAGAGAATCTAAAATCTACTGTCTTGGTAAAGTTTCAGAATCAAACACAACATTATTAACAATAGTCGTCCTGCTGTACTTTGGATCTCCAGACGTATTCATTGGCCCAATTCCTGATTTGTACCCCTTGACCTCCTTGTTCCCATTTGCTCCTCTCCCTGCAGTGGGTAGTTTTCTGGCAGGTGGCAGGTGGCTTGCTGCTGGCTTCTCAGCATTCTTTACTGTGAACCACATTGTCAACACTAATATAACTGTCCTTCATTGTTTTTATTATACATAACGCTCGAGTTTGTATATCATATAATTGGATCGATTTCTGTAATTTATATGTGCACAAGTGTATGGAAGTCCTGTGATTGAATTAAATTACCACAGAATCTTTTGATTTTAAAACATTGCCACATAATCGATTCCCTTTTCCTCTGTTAGGA
The DNA here is from genome assembly GCF_027409185.1 of Cynocephalus volans. Classification (NCBI taxonomy): domain Eukaryota; kingdom Metazoa; phylum Chordata; class Mammalia; order Dermoptera; family Cynocephalidae; genus Cynocephalus; species Cynocephalus volans. Next base: position 113,987,092 of record NC_084478.1, read on the forward strand.
GTTTTCATTGAAAAGTAAATTTGAAAGCATTTAGAAAAAGTTTTTTTTTTTACACAGGAGCTCTAATATGTAGTCACCAGTTCTAAAATGTGCTCTCCTTTTCAGCATCTAAGAGTTTTGAATAGATTTATTTTACACTTTACACAGGTTGCATATTTTAAAATATCCCCTATCGGTTAGTTTTCACTATGAAAACCTGGGCTTTTCCACTTTTTGTTCCAGATTCATTGAGGGTTTTAAATAAGGACTGGATGTAGGGGATGGGCAGCCAGGTCCCTTGACGTCCAGGAGCGCTAGTCACCAGTTCGTAGTAACTAGCTGCTAGGAACTAGTTGCTAGTTACTAGTAAAGTAGTGACTTCAGTTTCTAGAAAGCCTAGGAATAAGTACTGTTGTGGAACTCTTGGATTTAATTTTTTCTATGCTGTGTTTTGTTTCCTCACGTGTGTTTCTAATGGGCTAAGTAATAAAGTTAATGCGGAAGAAAAGGTTGACTGGAGTGTTATCGTCCTGTTAATACTCTATTCCGCATATAGATGCTTAGGATGTGTTATTTATTTTAAAGTTTTAATAATATATTTTATTTAATCCAACATAGCAAAATTATAATTTCTATATGTAATGAATATCAACAGTTTGTCAATTACGTAAGCGCTGACTCTTCCCTTCAGTTGGTTTTCTCTGCAAACCGCACCAGGAGGTGCCACATTTTCGTCCATCAACTACTGAAGAAAGTAGTCATGCGTTCTGTTCCCTTCTAGTCCTCAAACCCAGTCGTCCCTTGTCCCACAGACATTTCATCTGTGTCAGTCCCATTTTGTTCCCTGTCTACAATTCCCAACGTCATTTTGGTGCTTTGCTGATGTTTCTACTTGATTTCTGAATTTCCAAACGGAAACCACAAACACCCATAGCGCAGTCATCATTTCCTAATCGTGTTGATTTCTTAAAATCACTTTTCCTTAGAGGATATGTAGGAGATCAGTACTCACGGAAAACTCTAGAAAATTATTTTAGGCCACACAGAACAAAAAGCAACAGAAGAACAGAAAATTTACTCGGATTTTGAGGAAGCCACAAATAGCACGATAAATTAAGTGGTTACAGGTCTTTCGGGTCATCTGAGGCGGCTCTGAAAAGAGCCTTTGGGGGGCCGTGCCCGGGGGCAGGAGGCGGCTCATGTGCTCATGGTGAACCTGAGCACAGCCCTGGTGCCCTCGGTCACGGCATGCTTGCGGAGCTCCCCGGTCAGCAGCAGGTGCACGGCGGCCTGGATGTCCTGTGAGGTGAGGGTGCAGCGCTGGTTGTAACGGGCCAGGCGGCCGGCCTCTTCGGCGAGGCGCTCGAAGAGGTCGCTAATGCACGAGTCCATGACGTTCACGGCCTGCTGGGACAGGCTGAGGCCGTCGTGGACCAGCTTCAGAACCCTGGGGAAATAGGTGGCGAAACTGTCCTCGCCGCGGCGGCCGCGGCGGCAGCGGGTGTGACGGCGGCTGCGGCGGCGATGGCGCCTGGGCTTCCTCTGTTTCAGGGCCGTCGGAGCGCCCTTCTCAGGCGCCTGGGTGCTGACACCTTCCTCCGGAGACGGGGCAGAGGCAGGCTCCGCCATCCCTCAGGCAACCCCCAAGAGCTAGGAGGCACCGACGATGGCGCTGCTGCCAGGCGGGGAGCCCTTTTTATAGTCGCTGCCTTGCCTCACGTCATGCGTGACCTCGACTTCTGACTGGGTGTCAGGGCACACAGGGAGCGCGTGAGTGAGCCTAGCGGAGTGCGCTGGGACTGCACGGTCCTCCTGCTGGCGGTCCCTCCACCAATCACAGTGAGCGTCTGGAGCCCTGCAAGCTGCCTGTCTGGTCCCATACAGAAATTCACAGCAAGAGAACCCACACAGGAAGGCTGTGACACGGCCAGCAGAGGGCTCATGGACGTGGAGATGTGTCGGTCCAACTCCCGCCTCCGGTTCTGATCGAAACCCTCAATGAATCAGGATAACGGAGTAAAAAACTACCGTTTGTAAAGAGTGAAATCAAACACAACTGGGGTATTTAGACCTACATAAGAAAATTCAGCATTTACCAGGTTTGTAGTCACACTCCTAATGATACTTAGATCCGAAAAAGTACCCTACATTCTAGCATTGCTGAATACATAGAACAGCCCTTGATTGAAAGAGAAAAAAGGTATTGGTCTAATTTTGCAGTAAGTCACCCAAAAGGTAAGAGACAGTCAAGAAATAGTTTAAAATCACGTGCTTTTCAAAAATCGGACAGTTCGAGAAAATTTATTCCTTAAATGTATTTGTGGAAAAATGAACCCCAAATACGGAACCAGTACAGAATGAAGAAGAATTAGAGAAATGGAGGTCATCAAGGAACTTGTCACAGAAAGAAAGAAAGAAAAGAAAGAAAGAAAGAAAGAAAGAAAGAAAGAAAGAAAGAAAGAAAGAAAGAAAGAAAGAAAGAAAGAAAGAAAGAAAGAAAGAAAGAAAGAAAGAAAGAAAGAAAGAAAAGACAATAAACAACCATACAGTACAATTCACAGTAAATGAGCCCTCAGGCAAAGAATCACACCCATTCCATCAGGAGCTGCTTCCACCTCAACTCCAAGGCTGAAGAGTCCAGGAAAATTTTGATTGGCTCTCTTGGGAAACCCGGTTCCATGGTGAGCCGGTGGCTATGACTCCGTGGCTACAGGTTCCTCATTGCCTGACTGAGAACAGACTGGGGCTTGAGCTGCTCTGATTGGACCTTCCATCATCCCTATTATGCATAAATGCAAGTCATGAAGGTTTGTGCTTTCTAAACCCAAAGATTATAGACTGGAGAGGAACATAACTGGATAAAACTGAACGAGTTAAAATAGTAACTTCAGTTTCTAGAAAGCCTAGGGATAGGTATTGCTTCTTGAAATTTTCTCCTTAGTTATTTCTGTGATCGGTTGGGTCCTCCTTTGTGTTTCTGTATGTACTCCATAATACTGAGAATGCCGAAAAACGTTTGATGCAGGATGTTTGTCCTGCTCCTACTATGTTCCCCATATGGATGCTTACAGTTCGTTATTTATTCTCCATGAGTTTGAGGATTCCAGCACCGGCCAGAAATTAAAAAAAAAACAAATGTATATATAAATATAAATAAATATATATATATATATATATGTATATGTATATATTTGTATGTACACACATATATATTCACATTTACATGTATACAGACACATATGTATATGTGTATGTGTATATGTGTGTTTGTGTGTGTGTGTATAAATACTATGTATGTGTGTGTGTGTGTGTGTGTGACTGTGGATATATATTTGAGGACTGAAACACAGGAGAGAAATAACTGAGTCAAAAATGTCAAGAAACAATATCTAATCCACCTTCTTTAGAAACTGAAGTTACTAGTTTAATTCATTCAGATTTTACCAATTCTGTTCATTGCCAGGCAATATAATGTGTGTGGAAATATATATACATTTTTTTTTTTTTAGAAAGGTAAAACATCATGTTTTGCGTCTATGTGCAATGGGGATGATGGGAGGGACCTGTTGGATGAGGTGTCCCAGGCTGAACCAATTAGAAGCCTCCTGAAATGTTTGGACTTGCAGTTGAGGGGAATTGTGTCATTAAATAGGTCTGAGTCCTTGACTGCTGTTTGTTGTTTTGTTTGAATGGTTTTATGCTTTTAATCATGTTGATTTACAGATATTATATTAGTTTCTAAAGCTGTCGTAAATAAATTCGAGAGTCTCGGTGACTTAAAAAATATATATTTATCATCTCACAGTTCTGGATGCCAAATAGCCCCTCTTCATAAGCACACCAGTCATATTGGGTTAGGACCGACCCTCACGACTTCACTTTAAACACAGTTACCTCTATAGAGACTATCTCCAAAATAGGGTCACCTCCTGAAGTACTGGGGGGTCACAAGGTCAACACAAGAATTTTGAGAGGGTACAATTCAATAAAGAATATTAAGCTTTCTGCCCCTCCAAAAAATTAATGTACTTCCATGAAAAATACATTCACACCTTCCCTACAGCCCCCAAATCTTAACCCATTGCAGTTCAACTTTAAGTCCAAAATCTCATCTACAAATCTTATATATCTGCTACGGGTGAGACTCCAGTTGTGACTGATGCTGAGGCAGAATTTATCCTTATCCCTGAACCTGCGAAAACAGACAGCAAATTACCAGTTTCCAAAAACAGTAGCGGGACAGGCATAGAATAGACATTACCATTCCAAATGTGAGAAATCAGAAGAAAACTAGAGTTTATGGGCCCTAAGCAGGTTTGCACCATAGTAGGGCTAATTCCATTAGATTTAAGGGATTGAAACCAGTCCTCTTTAATCATTGCTCTGCCCTCTGGACCCTCTGGGATAGCAGCATGAAACTCTCAGCCCTGGGCAGTGGGGACCTCTTCCCCAGCCTGGTTTGTTACAGAAGAGGTGGCACTAGCCATCTAGAATGGAGAAAGCGGCCTCCATCTATGGGATCAAGGAGATGATGGCCTCATCCCCCAGACCTGTGTCCCTGTTCTCAACAAGACTCTGTCTGGATTCTCCTCTTGCCATTGCTGTTTTCTCAGAGTCCTGCTGGAAGAGTGGAATCACCATAGCTTTACTGATGTCTTCCTTGGTTTCCCAGGGTCTGAAAAGTACGTGCAAGTCTGCAGCCACAGGCCGACTGGAAAACAACTTTACATCCACGTAAATACTGTCATCTTGCCCCATAACCACAGTTCAACAGATCACATAACTGTGGGAAAGGAGGGAACCCCAATAAATGCTTACCAAGGAAAAACTGTGTCCTTTTACATTCTTTTACAGCCCATGTGGTTTTAGGTCCCAACATGGCTTTGGTCCTGCTCACTCTAGCGATATTAATGAAATTTGAGAAAGAGAGAAGAAAAGTGGGGTTTGAGGTTCAAGATCCTAAGTGGAATCAAGTGCATCTGATTACTCACTTCAGGAGGGGCGTGAGGAAAAAGGGCACTTACTGAGTGAACATCTAGGATCCAGTGGTGTGGTTTACTACGTAGACAAGCTACGGGAAGTGCCTTTACTGCTTCAATAACACATTACGAGTACCAACGTAGCTAGAAAAAATATTAAGAAGAGAAAATAACCCACCAATTTTTTTTTTAATGGTGGAATAAGCGTTAAGTCAGGTCTTTGCTGAAGAAAGCTGTCATAGCTATATCATATTGCAAAAATAGACTTGAAGTCAACGAAGATTTCTTGAGGATAAAGATAGTCCCCCTGGGATAAAATGTTCAATTCATGTGGGAGGTATTATAAATTTAAGATGACCTATACTGGGTAGGGTAGCTTCAAACTATTTAAGTCAACACTTGACTGAATGACAATAAGGAGAAGCGAAGGTCACCACCAAATATAGACATTTGCAGCCACCTGTAAGTAAGTGGCCGAAACGTAACAAGGACTTAGAAATAAAGCACCTACCAAGCTTGCTTGACGAAATGGAGTAATGCGATAATATGAACCCGGAAATTAGAGAATGTGTTTTATCCACCTGATGTATATTTATGCACATAGAACATGTACTCGGCCATCAAGCAAGATTCCAGAAGTATCAAATACATATCACATTCTCTGACTACAGTACATTTAAGAATCAATGACAAACCATGTTGTCAAAACCAAATGTTTGGGATGACACAAATCACTCTAAAGAAATAATGGGCCAAAGGACATATCATTACAGGGACTGAAAAATATTTATTGATGCGTGAGAATAAAATTTGTGGGGCATGCGTGAGTGCTACTGAGAGAGGATTTTATGGCCCACGTGCTGATTAAAAAGATTAAAAAGAAGGAAGCCTTGATCAGGCATTTTACGGAAGACCAAGCACAAGCGATCACAAAGAACAACAAGAAGCACGATTGAAGAGGTGCCACCTCGCTCAAGTCTCCTGGAAAATGCCTACTACAACCACAGTGACATACTATTTCACACCGTCGGACCAGTGAGAATTAAAAAGGTCAGACCGCATCAAATGTTGGTGACTAGTGGGGACTCACACTCTGGTATTAGGAGGACAAATTGGTCTGACCATCTTGGAGAGCAATCTGACAATACTAATTAATGCGCAGGATGCACACACTGCTGACAGCAGCAGTTCCATTGCTGGGTACACTACCTAGTGGCCTGAACACAAGGAGACGTGTGTGGGGACATTCTTAGCAGCCCTGTGGTCTGGGTGGGGCCTCTGGAAGATCTGCAGGGACCGAAGAGACAGCTAATGGACCCTGAAGCACTGACCTGGAAGAGGGAGGGATAGCACTAGATGTAGTCTCTCGAAAATGGAAACAGGTGTTCAAACAAAGATAACTACATGAACGTTCAGAGGTGCCCTATTCTCAATAGCCAAAAGGGGGAAACAACCGAAATGCCCATCAATGGACAAATAGATAAACTAAATGTCGTCCATCCATACCATGGATTATTATTCAGCTGTGAAAAGGAAGGAAGCAAGTATCGATTCACGCTACCACGTAGATGTACCATGAGGAAAACATTACACTATGTGAAAGCCGCCAGACACAGAAGGCCATGCGTTGGGTTCCATGGGAGGGAGAGCTCCACATGGGGGAAACCTCTGTCGACAGAAAGCAGATAAGTGGTTGCCAAGAGCTATTTATTGGGAGCGTGTGTATGTGTGTGCTCGGGGGTGGGGGGACGACGAGCATGGGGAGTGAGTGCTTAACGGGTACAGGGGTTTCTTGGCGGGGTGGTGAAAATGCTTTGGAAGCAGACGGTTGTGATTGTTCCACGACATCACGAATGTACTTGACACCATGTCGTACCCGTCCCCCACCCCTCTTTCTTTATCTTGCCTGCGATGCTCGGGTCCTACAGAAGGCGAGCGCTGCCACAGAGGGAGGGCCCAGGGGCGAGAGCGTGCGGGTGCCTTGCACCTGCCCTGGCCGGCCGTTTGTAGGCCCAGGCCCGCTCCCTCGGGGTCAACTGGAGGGCAGTGACGTCACCAGTGTGCGCGGCCACGAGCCTGTTCCGGACCAATGAGGGGCCGGGTCGCGGTAGCTAGGTTACGGAGTACGGGCCAAGTACCGACATCTTGAGAGGCATCCAGTCGAGCCAGACCTCGCAGATTGATCGGTCGTCTCCAAGGCCCGGCATGCCGAGCAGGAGGACGAGCCGTCCACGGTCGTCCGGTCTCAATAGGTGCCGTGCCGCCGCTCTCGCGCCCACCGAGCCGAGCTGACATTCTCCGTGAGCCACCCGGAGCGCCTCCTGCGGGAGGGCCACTACGCCCAGTGCCCGAGTTCGTGTGCGCCGGTCTTTCTAGGTGCCATCGTCGAGTACGTGACGGCCAAGGTCTTGGAGCTGGCGAGCGACGAGGCCCGGAGGAGCAGCAGGAGATGCATCACCTTGGAGCTGTTGGACGTGGCCGTGCACAGCAACGCGCTGCTCAGTGGCTTCTTCGTGACTACAACCATCTCCCAGGTGGCCCCAGCCTAGCTGTGGACGCCTGGCACCCAGGGGGCCTCACCAGCCCACCGATCCTCCGTCTACTCCTGCTAGCCCGGCGCCAGCCCCTTCCGTCACAGCCAGCCGGGACAGCCCTGGCCTGTCTTGTGCCTTCGGCGCCTTGTGTCATTAAAGTGTTTGAAAGTACCCACAGGCTTGCTCTATAAATTTTGTGTCAGAGTGGGGTGTGAGACACCCAATGTTGGACGGACGGGCAGGGAGTGGCGAGGGTCAGGGAACAGGGAGGGCACAGGGGAGCAGACTCTCGTGGTGACAATGGGGGTTGGTGTCCCCGTGTGGGAGGTGCTGTCTGGGGCGGGGGCACAGGAGGCTCCCACGTGGACCCTGAGCTAGTCACCGGAACGATGGTGTTCATTGGGGTGGAGCTCAAGGCCAAGACTGAGGTGTCCTGGTAGGATGAATGTCAAAAGGGGTTATGTTATGGAGGGGGACGGAGCCTCAGGTGGCATGGGAGCTCAAGTCAAGGGCTCAAGTGGGGCAGGGACGTTGACTGCCAGAGAGAGGAGTGATTGATGGTTGGGAACAATGCAGAAATCCCCAAAGGCGGAACTGGGGTCACAGGGGGTCAAGAGTTTAGTTTTGGCCTTGTTCAGAGGGAGAGGCTGGGAGACGCCCTTAGCTACCGGGATACGCAATCTGTAGCCTAGCAACAGCACGGTCAGGCCAGGCCCCGCCTCAGATGCCGCTCTCTGCGTATCACCAGGGCGACAGGACCGTGGCAGGTGTCCCGGGGCTGCGCCCAGGAGTGGCTGTCTATGTGGCCTGTTGCCAGCTGGCAGTAGCACGCTTCCAGCAGGCGCTCTTCCACCGGCCATGGAGGAGCTGGCCCTCACTCAGGCTGTCCGCCTCTTCCTGCGACAGGAGAGTGATGCTTGCCAGGGCCTGGTCATGGAGGTGTACCTTGATGTGATTTTTCTAAGAGTTTTTAAGTGTCAGCCCTTAGATCTGTCATCCATTTTGAATGAATTTTTATACATGGTGTGAGATAGAAGTCCAAGTTCACTCTTTTGCATGTGGATATCCAGTTGTCACAGCACCATTTGTGACAGGGATTATTCTTTTCCCCCACTGAATGGTCTTGGAACCTGTACTGAAAATCGACTATACACAGATATCAGGGTTAATTTCTGACTCTAAATCACGCATTTATTATGTTACTTTAATCTACGGACATGTCTACATCGAGGGTCACTTGTGGGCCAAACAAAGTGCTAGGGATTGGAGATATAAAGACGGATAGCCTTAGTAGATTCTCCTGTGGTTATTATCAACTGACTGTTCTCTTGTTCAGTGGCTGAGAAAGTTGAAAATGTGGCTTTGGCCCAGGAGAGCCTCATTGTCGTAGAGACGTCCAGCTGTGGGAGTGAATGACTCTGAACCACCCACGCTCACCTCCTCCATGACCCGGGCAAGGATTAGAACAGGCAGCGCTGAGCAACGCTTCCATACCACTGTTTGGTCATCATGGCCTACTTAGGGTCCGATGGCTATAAACAGTTGTGCGAGCTTGACTACAGCTCATCTGGCTTGGATCTCAGAGTTCCAGACCTTCAAAGGTAACTGGGCAAAATGTGCCTGCTTCTGGTAGAGGCCCCTATTATCTTGGAGGAGTGAGTGTACTCGGGATGAAAGGAATAAGGACCCTCGGGCCTAAAGCAGTGGGAGAGGCAAGGAATGTGAGCCCGCGGTCCCTGAGCCAATCAGAGAGGGCTGTGATGGGGTCTGGGAAGGTGAGGTCGGCTAGGACATCATGAAGCCCCTGTTCCTGGGGTGAGGTCCTAAGTAGAGGGAAGACATGGGGGAACGGGCCTGCAAGGCTAAAGCGGAGGTAGGGGCTGGGAAATGAGGCCCGGTGTAAGAACCCAAATGCCCCAAGGGATCACACCCTGATCACATAAGTCCTTCTCGGCCACACCCCATCATGGTGCAGGTTGCCCTTTCCTTCCGTGTTCTCCTTCCTACGGGCGCGAATCGTACACCAATCAGCTCACCCCCCAAGCCCCATGCTGTATGCTAAGTAGGGACTGTATCTTAAGCCAATCAGCTTTCCCTAAAAACCCTATGTATATGTTTGTGTGCCGCCTAATAAACGAGCCCTCTCCGGTGGATCATCAACTGGTGTCGACTCGTCCTTTCACCCGGACACCTCGGCCAATGATAGGGGTGGGGGCGGGGGCGGGCGGGGCCTGCTCCGGGCCTTGTAAGTGCGGGTTTCTGCGCGGGAACGCACACCACGAAGGCAGTGAGCAGCTCTCTCCACCCCAGGGGCGTCCTTCAGGCGTCTTCAAGCCCTCAGGTGAGGAGGTGCGGTCCCGCTGGGGCCAGAGGACGATGGGGACGGGAGCACGCAGGGACTCCGTGGCGGGGCTGTCGCGCCTTCGGGAGCCCTAGGGGCCCGGATTGGGGTTGGCTTTTCCCGTCAGCGCCGCGGGGTGAGACTCGTGCCTTTGTCTGCCCTCGGCGCGCCTCCTGTGCGAGATGCCGAGCCCTCCCGGGGGTCGGGCCCTGGAAGGCCCGAGGGGCGGACCCCCAAAGCGGCCGGCCGGTCCGCGGAAGAAGTGCAGGTCGGAGGCTTCGAGGACGAAGCGGAGTTGAGGGCTCGCCCGGAATGGGCCCTCTGGGCCTGGCCCCTCGCTCCCTCCCCTCCCGTGGCCCTTCGGCCGGGCGCCCGACCAGGATGACAGTTATTTTCCAATGAAAGCAAGATGCTCCTGTCAAAGTGGCCTGTGCGCCCGGCCCTGTTATTTGTTTGTCCCGGTTTCCCCAGCTTTGAGGTTGGCTTCTGAGCGCTTGGCACGGGAGGGTCATAGGGTAAGGTCAACTGAATGGAGGGGACGTGTTTGAAACTACTGGCCGCTTGGGGGCGTCTCTGTTCTACTCTGGTCGCTAGACGTGTCTCGCCCCACCAGGGTGGGAACAGACATGAGCAGGAGAGCTCCGCCTTCCGGTTTCTGGGGTCTCTTATTCTTTGTTCTGGACGAACCTAGAATGTTCAGAGGCCGCCGCAAGGCATTTCATCAGGTCCACAGCAAGACTCTTCTGAGCCTTGTCTCCTTGCCTCGCCCTTGACAGAGAAAACGTGGTGAAATAAGACTCTGTGTATTTAGCGTATCCCATTCTGCTGAAGTCGTGAGTCTGATCCTAATTAGCTGCCCCTTCTTACAGTGTTTACAAACCGCTGCCACAAGGGGCTAGTATAAGACGAGTAACCAGTTACGACCGGATTAAATCCTCTCCCCTCTCTTATTGCAGCACCTTAATCTACTGTTTGGGGGCATTTAAAATGGAAAGAAATTAGTACAACTTTGGCCACCCCTTTTTGTGTGCTGCTCCCCATCCTCCAAGAAAAATGCCGTCGCCACCCCACCCCCCCCCCACCCCCCGGTAATTGAACAGACAGCGAAGATTCTTAGATAGTGCTGTGATCTATTAGAAAATCATTGACTGGTTGAACCAAGTTTTTATTATATTCTTCGACCCCTAATTGTTCCTGTGCTTCTCTTACCTCCATTGTACCTTTGCTGTGATTTTAAAAGAGTCGGACATGTTGGCTCCGGGTTTCTAGAGCGTCTTGGTTTCTAGTGTATCCTGATCTAAGGGCATTTTCTGCTTATCAGAATAGGGGTATTGAAGTGAATTTCAAAGTAATGAAAATAGAATTCTTCTAAGATGCGCTGGTGTTTTCCTGTGGAAGATCAGTAGGTAAAATATACATGACTATTACGTTTGAACATTTATGACTGTTACTACTTTGTCTGACGATAGTTCTGCCAGGGAAGTTTCTTAAAAGAAATTGTTTTCGGTCTTTCTTTTAGTCAAGATGAGTGATAAGCCAGACTTGTCGGAGGTGGAGAAGTTTGACAAGTCAAAACTGAAGAAAACTCATACCGAGGAAAAAAATACTCTTCCCTCAAAGGAAAGTAAGTCATGGAGGGTTTCTAGCTGAGACAGACAATGGTGAAAGTTGGTATCTTCAGTGAATAAACCTATCTTCTAGTAATTTTTACTATCGAGGAAGTAATTATTAGAGTACCATTTTATTTTATGCAGCCATGACAACTATCAAAGAGTTGTCTCCTTCTTTGGATTATATAAATGGTTCGCACATGATAGGCCCTAGTAGTAATGGGGAAGTAAAAACCACTTCCCTGTTGGAAAATTACTAAAACACACATTGAAACCAATCTTAAACATTGGACTTAGCACTAGAAAAACCTTACTTCTGTCTACTTTTAGTTATTTGGCATTTTTCTGCATCTAGAAATTTGAGTCCATTATCTCATGCCTAAAGAACCATGCCAGCTCTGCGGTCTGGGCCTTCTCCAATCTGGTGACAAGATAGGGATGCAGAACGAGTTTCGATCTTGGGTGCACTTGAGGCTCCCAGACTTAAGGGATCAGTTTTGCCCTCCAGAGTAACAGACAGCTGGAGAAACTCCAAGCATATTCACAACAGCTGAGGGGCATTTTCTGTCATGTGTGCGTTATTTGAGAGTTCCGAAATTAGTGAAAATTATCTCAAAGTGTATAACTTCCAAATGGTATCGTCAGAGATAAACGTGAGCAAAATGCTTCACTTCCTCCTCGGTCTCAAATAATCTATCGAAAAACTGTCAACAACACAAATCTGCCTCTCGAATGAAAGCAAAAACCAAAAAAACTGCAATTGAAGTAGATTCTAATGAATGTTCGAGTGGTAAACATGCACACACGTGCACACATGCACCCCGCTGTGAGCATTTGTGGTTAGTGCCTTAGCATTCTCAATTAAAAGCATGTATGGCAGCCTTCCATGACTTACCTAAAGCTGTTTTGTAAGAAACTGAATTAAATCTTAGGAAAATACTCTTAGTGATATATATATTTTTTGTTTTGTTTTTTTTTTCCCCTCAGCGATCCAGCAGGAGAAACAGTGTGCTCAGACATCGTAAAACGGGATCTCCTCCCAAGAGGAAATTTCAACATTGCCCGAGAGCCTTGGTTTTATGCTTGTTTTTTGCAAACCGTTGTGTTTGTAGCGATTTTAGGCATCTTCTGCTGTCCTCTCATTTCTATTCCCTGGCTAAAAGGTCAGGTGGAACCAAAGTTTCCTGAAGTGTGCTTTCAAACTTGCCGTTGGTGTGTAAATTCCAGATGGCAGATGTTGCGAATAATCTCACCAGTGTTGACCCTTGTGTGTGTAGCCCTTTCACCCCCAGCAGGATAAGCCAGGTTTAACCTTCTGCAATGGGTGCCTCCATTGCTTCATTATCTTCATGAAGTTGCATGCTTCTGCAACTTCTCACAGTTTGTTTTTATTTCCAATGTAGTAATGAAATAATAAATACAGTCATTATCTGGCGGCTCTCGACTTCATTTCTTCTAAGGAAGGAAAAGTACACAAGGGTACCCTTTTTCGCCAAACAAAACGGTTGAAGGAAAACCTCTTCAGCAGTGGACTAAGCCCCTTATCTCAGAGTGAAGAAAGACAAACACAGGGTCTGAAGTGACCCACTCAAGCTGAATAAGAACTGAAATTCAAGCTGGGCTGTCTTGCCTTCTGGAAAGTGTTTTCCGACTGAATGGGAGGGGGCACCTAAGCTTGGGGTTGGATGGAAAGGGCGCGGGAGGCACTTGTTAACACGCACTGTACTGAGCACATCACATCTTCAGTTGAGCGTCAACTCAGATATCTGATGCCCACTGATGACCTGTAACACTGAACCTCTGATCTGGTTCTTCTACTGAACAGAATTTACTGTCTCCTGAAGCAAGCATTTTTGGTTTCATGGTGAGCATAAGTGCTGTGGACCGTATGGTGTTCCCCCACCCCCACCACACCAAATTCATATTTTGAAGGTCTACCCCTCAATGCGACTCTACCCGGAGATAGACTTTTTAGGAAGTCATTAAGGTTAAATGAGGCTACAAGGGCTGGGCCCCTCTGTGATCTATTACTATAGGTATCTTCCCACCATAAGGGATTATACCGTCCATACCTATTTGCAACCTCAACTATTATCTTACCTCCCTCTTTCTAGGGGCTCACATCCTTAAATACTCACTGGGGTTACAGAAAGTGGAAGGTGTTTTCTCTGCTCTAGCACAAATTTCCACAAGCAAAACAGTAGGTGGGTCAACTAAGGTAAAGTGTGGTTGAGGTGACACAATCTCAGAGCTTAGGGTAACCAGAAGATTTGAGCCCTGGAGGTCACCATGTTGGTCATCACTACCTTACCATCTGCCTGAAGCAATTGCCCAGTAGAGTCACTCAGTCCCTTACACTGACATGCTGCTTACACGCTTCCCTGCCTGCCTGTAACTTCTATGCCATAATCCTAGGAGAGCATGCTGGAGACCCATACAGCGTGGTTAATCCATCCTCCAGTATTTGAAGTCAGCTGTTGTTTTCCTGCCCCCATACGTCCAAGTCTTCTCCAGCTGACCTTTTCAGAGCATTTGGACCCAAGTTACACAGATGGGGACCCATAACGGTTGCACTTTAGATGGACGGACACAAGTTTAGCCATTATCAGGTCCCTGGATCCCGATTCTGTCATCCAGCCCATTTGCTCTCCTTTCAGTTTGCCATTTGCAGCTTGATAAAGCTGCTGTACGTCCACGACAGACTCAGTAACGTGTGCATTAGCACACTAATCCAGCTCAAGATTAGGCCCATTTCAGATGCCTAAAGGAAAGCATGTCAGGTGAGCTGGGGATGGGACGAAAACTCCCAGTTTTTAGTTGCACCTGGTAACCGTCATTTTTTTTTTTAAAGGATTGATTCCTCCCAGGGCAGTGTAAATGATAAACTGAGTGGGAGCAAGTGAGAGGTATGTGGTGGGAGGGGAAGTCACATAGTTTCTAAGTGAACGCTCCTACAGAAATAAGACGGGAAGAACGATTGCTCACTGGAAGTAGTTTTGCCCTGCATTTCTCAAGTAAATCACATGGGCCTAATCTTGTAGTGAGTGACTAGGTTCACTTGTCTTTCCAAGCAGAGGGAGGTTTTTTTCCCAAGCATCCGGGATTGAGGTTTCAGAGCCCTGAATCCATTTATTATTTGCAAAACCAACCCTCCGAAGGTCTTCTTGTAGCAGTTACATTTACGGGAAAAAAGAAAAGCCTGGAGTTAAGTGGATTTTCTTATGCATGTCTACATCTTTTGAAAATACCTGGTCCATGCTTTGACACCTGTATCCTGTCAGTGTACATAGGCCGACATGTCCTTAATTGCAAAGAACAGAAAATGGCAAAAAGCTGGAAAGCCATAATATATATGCTGCAAGTTAATCCAAAGACAAAAATCAGCCAAATCGTATGTCACGACGACTTCATCTTTGCAAAGGGTCAAAAACCTCATTTAGTGTCATCACTTAAAATTCTCAAGAAACTGCACAGGCAAGTGAGTTTTAGGAATGCCCTAGAATGTAACCATCGCATATTCACACCTGAGAAAAATATCTTGCCCTTCGTCTCTCAAATGCATAGGAATATGTTTGAACCTTGCCTTGGGAAGTTTCAACCGGTATGATCTCGGGCAAGTGACAATCTATTGTGGTTCAGTTTCTTCATCCATAGAAATGGAGATGATAACACTGTTTCCTTCAAGGGGATGTGGTGAAAAGTAGTTGAGGTACTCCCCGTCAAGTGCTTAGCACAATGCTGGCACAGTCGCCAAGCACGCCATGTCCGAGGTCACCAAGGCCAAGCTCAGGTTCCCCATGAGCACCTGAGCTGCCTCCCGCCCCCGAGCATCGCCCCGAAGGCTGTTTTCAGAGCCACCCCAGTCGGCCCGAAAATCCTGGAGCCCTCCGAAGGTGTGCCCGTGGCAGTTTGAGGGCAGGGGTCAGGGGGCGTGCTGCCAATGTGTATTAGTCTTCCTTTTTTTATTTCTTCCTTCCTTATAGTTAAAGTGTACGACACGATGGCTCTGGCTCGTTCGCATATACATAGTGAAGAGATTACTACAGTCAAACAAATGACCATCTTCATCACCTTCTACCCTTGTATGCTAAGAGAATCTAAAATCTACTGTCTTGGTAAAGTTTCAGAATCAAACACAACATTATTAACAATAGTCGTCCTGCTGTACTTTGGATCTCCAGACGTATTCATTGGCCCAATTCCTGATTTGTACCCCTTGACCTCCTTGTTCCCATTTGCTCCTCTCCCTGCAGTGGGTAGTTTTCTGGCAGGTGGCAGGTGGCTTGCTGCTGGCTTCTCAGCATTCTTTACTGTGAACCACATTGTCAACACTAATATAACTGTCCTTCATTGTTTTTATTATACATAACGCTCGAGTTTGTATATCATATAATTGGATCGATTTCTGTAATTTATATGTGCACAAGTGTATGGAAGTCCTGTGATTGAATTAAATTACCACAGAATCTTTTGATTTTAAAACATTGCCACATAATCGATTCCCTTTTCCTCTGTTAGGAGTTTTCATTGAAAAGTAAATTTGAAAGCATTTAGAAAAAGTTTTTTTTTTTACACAGGAGCTCTAATATGTAGTCACCAGTTCTAAAATGTGCTCTCCTTTTCAGCATCTAAGAGTTTTGAATAGATTTATTTTACACTTTACACAGGTTGCATATTTTAAAATATCCCCTATCGGTTAGTTTTCACTATGAAAACCTGGGCTTTTCCACTTTTTGTTCCAGATTCATTGAGGGTTTTAAATAAGGACTGGATGTAGGGGATGGGCAGCCAGGTCCCTTGACGTCCAGGAGCGCTAGTCACCAGTTCGTAGTAACTAGCTGCTAGGAACTAGTTGCTAGTTACTAGTAAAGTAGTGACTTCAGTTTCTAGAAAGCCTAGGAATAAGTACTGTTGTGGAACTCTTGGATTTAATTTTTTCTATGCTGTGTTTTGTTTCCTCACGTGTGTTTCTAATGGGCTAAGTAATAAAGTTAATGCGGAAGAAAAGGTTGACTGGAGTGTTATCGTCCTGTTAATACTCTATTCCGCATATAGATGCTTAGGATGTGTTATTTATTTTAAAGTTTTAATAATATATTTTATTTAATCCAACATAGCAAAATTATAATTTCTATATGTAATGAATATCAACAGTTTGTCAATTACGTAAGCGCTGACTCTTCCCTTCAGTTGGTTTTCTCTGCAAACCGCACCAGGAGGTGCCACATTTTCGTCCATCAACTACTGAAGAAAGTAGTCATGCGTTCTGTTCCCTTCTAGTCCTCAAACCCAGTCGTCCCTTGTCCCACAGACATTTCATCTGTGTCAGTCCCATTTTGTTCCCTGTCTACAATTCCCAACGTCATTTTGGTGCTTTGCTGATGTTTCTACTTGATTTCTGAATTTCCAAACGGAAACCACAAACACCCATAGCGCAGTCATCATTTCCTAATCGTGTTGATTTCTTAAAATCACTTTTCCTTAGAGGATATGTAGGAGATCAGTACTCACGGAAAACTCTAGAAAATTATTTTAGGCCACACAGAACAAAAAGCAACAGAAGAACAGAAAATTTACTCGGATTTTGAGGAAGCCACAAATAGCACGATAAATTAAGTGGTTACAGGTCTTTCGGGTCATCTGAGGCGGCTCTGAAAAGAGCCTTTGGGGGGCCGTGCCCGGGGGCAGGAGGCGGCTCATGTGCTCATGGTGAACCTGAGCACAGCCCTGGTGCCCTCGGTCACGGCATGCTTGCGGAGCTCCCCGGTCAGCAGCAGGTGCACGGCGGCCTGGATGTCCTGTGAGGTGAGGGTGCAGCGCTGGTTGTAACGGGCCAGGCGGCCGGCCTCTTCGGCGAGGCGCTCGAAGAGGTCGCTAATGCACGAGTCCATGACGTTCACGGCCTGCTGGGACAGGCTGAGGCCGTCGTGGACCAGCTTCAGAACCCTGGGGAAATAGGTGGCGAAACTGTCCTCGCCGCGGCGGCCGCGGCGGCAGCGGGTGTGACGGCGGCTGCGGCGGCGATGGCGCCTGGGCTTCCTCTGTTTCAGGGCCGTCGGAGCGCCCTTCTCAGGCGCCTGGGTGCTGACACCTTCCTCCGGAGACGGGGCAGAGGCAGGCTCCGCCATCCCTCAGGCAACCCCCAAGAGCTAGGAGGCACCGACGATGGCGCTGCTGCCAGGCGGGGAGCCCTTTTTATAGTCGCTGCCTTGCCTCACGTCATGCGTGACCTCGACTTCTGACTGGGTGTCAGGGCACACAGGGAGCGCGTGAGTGAGCCTAGCGGAGTGCGCTGGGACTGCACGGTCCTCCTGCTGGCGGTCCCTCCACCAATCACAGTGAGCGTCTGGAGCCCTGCAAGCTGCCTGTCTGGTCCCATACAGAAATTCACAGCAAGAGAACCCACACAGGAAGGCTGTGACACGGCCAGCAGAGGGCTCATGGACGTGGAGATGTGTCGGTCCAACTCCCGCCTCCGGTTCTGATCGAAACCCTCAATGAATCAGGATAACGGAGTAAAAAACTACCGTTTGTAAAGAGTGAAATCAAACACAACTGGGGTATTTAGACCTACATAAGAAAATTCAGCATTTACCAGGTTTGTAGTCACACTCCTAATGATACTTAGATCCGAAAAAGTACCCTACATTCTAGCATTGCTGAATACATAGAACAGCCCTTGATTGAAAGAGAAAAAAGGTATTGGTCTAATTTTGCAGTAAGTCACCCAAAAGGTAAGAGACAGTCAAGAAATAGTTTAAAATCACGTGCTTTTCAAAAATCGGACAGTTCGAGAAAATTTATTCCTTAAATGTATTTGTGGAAAAATGAACCCCAAATACGGAACCAGTACAGAATGAAGAAGAATTAGAGAAATGGAGGTCATCAAGGAACTTGTCACAGAAAGAAAGAAAGAAAAGAAAGAAAGAAAGAAAGAAAGAAAGAAAGAAAGAAAGAAAGAAAGAAAGAAAGAAAGAAAGAAAGAAAGAAAGAAAGAAAGAAAGAAAGAAAGAAAGAAAGAAAGAAAGAAAGAAAGAAAAGACAATAAACAACCATACAGTACAATTCACAGTAAATGAGCCCTCAGGCAAAGAATCACACCCATTCCATCAGGAGCTGCTTCCACCTCAACTCCAAGGCTGAAGAGTCCAGGAAAATTTTGATTGGCTCTCTTGGGAAACCCGGTTCCATGGTGAGCCGGTGGCTATGACTCCGTGGCTACAGGTTCCTCATTGCCTGACTGAGAACAGACTGGGGCTTGAGCTGCTCTGATTGGACCTTCCATCATCCCTATTATGCATAAATGCAAGTCATGAAGGTTTGTGCTTTCTAAACCCAAAGATTATAGACTGGAGAGGAACATAACTGGATAAAACTGAACGAGTTAAAATAGTAACTTCAGTTTCTAGAAAGCCTAGGGATAGGTATTGCTTCTTGAAATTTTCTCCTTAGTTATTTCTGTGATCGGTTGGGTCCTCCTTTGTGTTTCTGTATGTACTCCATAATACTGAGAATGCCGAAAAACGTTTGATGCAGGATGTTTGTCCTGCTCCTACTATGTTCCCCATATGGATGCTTACAGTTCGTTATTTATTCTCCATGAGTTTGAGGATTCCAGCACCGGCCAGAAATTAAAAAAAAAACAAATGTATATATAAATATAAATAAATATATATATATATATATATGTATATGTATATATTTGTATGTACACACATATATATTCACATTTACATGTATACAGACACATATGTATATGTGTATGTGTATATGTGTGTTTGTGTGTGTGTGTATAAATACTATGTATGTGTGTGTGTGTGTGTGTGTGACTGTGGATATATATTTGAGGACTGAAACACAGGAGAGAAATAACTGAGTCAAAAATGTCAAGAAACAATATCTAATCCACCTTCTTTAGAAACTGAAGTTACTAGTTTAATTCATTCAGATTTTACCAATTCTGTTCATTGCCAGGCAATATAATGTGTGTGGAAATATATATACATTTTTTTTTTTTTAGAAAGGTAAAACATCATGTTTTGCGTCTATGTGCAATGGGGATGATGGGAGGGACCTGTTGGATGAGGTGTCCCAGGCTGAACCAATTAGAAGCCTCCTGAAATGTTTGGACTTGCAGTTGAGGGGAATTGTGTCATTAAATAGGTCTGAGTCCTTGACTGCTGTTTGTTGTTTTGTTTGAATGGTTTTATGCTTTTAATCATGTTGATTTACAGATATTATATTAGTTTCTAAAGCTGTCGTAAATAAATTCGAGAGTCTCGGTGACTTAAAAAATATATATTTATCATCTCACAGTTCTGGATGCCAAATAGCCCCTCTTCATAAGCACACCAGTCATATTGGGTTAGGACCGACCCTCACGACTTCACTTTAAACACAGTTACCTCTATAGAGACTATCTCCAAAATAGGGTCACCTCCTGAAGTACTGGGGGGTCACAAGGTCAACACAAGAATTTTGAGAGGGTACAATTCAATAAAGAATATTAAGCTTTCTGCCCCTCCAAAAAATTAATGTACTTCCATGAAAAATACATTCACACCTTCCCTACAGCCCCCAAATCTTAACCCATTGCAGTTCAACTTTAAGTCCAAAATCTCATCTACAAATCTTATATATCTGCTACGGGTGAGACTCCAGTTGTGACTGATGCTGAGGCAGAATTTATCCTTATCCCTGAACCTGCGAAAACAGACAGCAAATTACCAGTTTCCAAAAACAGTAGCGGGACAGGCATAGAATAGACATTACCATTCCAAATGTGAGAAATCAGAAGAAAACTAGAGTTTATGGGCCCTAAGCAGGTTTGCACCATAGTAGGGCTAATTCCATTAGATTTAAGGGATTGAAACCAGTCCTCTTTAATCATTGCTCTGCCCTCTGGACCCTCTGGGATAGCAGCATGAAACTCTCAGCCCTGGGCAGTGGGGACCTCTTCCCCAGCCTGGTTTGTTACAGAAGAGGTGGCACTAGCCATCTAGAATGGAGAAAGCGGCCTCCATCTATGGGATCAAGGAGATGATGGCCTCATCCCCCAGACCTGTGTCCCTGTTCTCAACAAGACTCTGTCTGGATTCTCCTCTTGCCATTGCTGTTTTCTCAGAGTCCTGCTGGAAGAGTGGAATCACCATAGCTTTACTGATGTCTTCCTTGGTTTCCCAGGGTCTGAAAAGTACGTGCAAGTCTGCAGCCACAGGCCGACTGGAAAACAACTTTACATCCACGTAAATACTGTCATCTTGCCCCATAACCACAGTTCAACAGATCACATAACTGTGGGAAAGGAGGGAACCCCAATAAATGCTTACCAAGGAAAAACTGTGTCCTTTTACATTCTTTTACAGCCCATGTGGTTTTAGGTCCCAACATGGCTTTGGTCCTGCTCACTCTAGCGATATTAATGAAATTTGAGAAAGAGAGAAGAAAAGTGGGGTTTGAGGTTCAAGATCCTAAGTGGAATCAAGTGCATCTGATTACTCACTTCAGGAGGGGCGTGAGGAAAAAGGGCACTTACTGAGTGAACATCTAGGATCCAGTGGTGTGGTTTACTACGTAGACAAGCTACGGGAAGTGCCTTTACTGCTTCAATAACACATTACGAGTACCAACGTAGCTAGAAAAAATATTAAGAAGAGAAAATAACCCACCAATTTTTTTTTTAATGGTGGAATAAGCGTTAAGTCAGGTCTTTGCTGAAGAAAGCTGTCATAGCTATATCATATTGCAAAAATAGACTTGAAGTCAACGGAGATTCCTTGAGGATAAAGATAGTCCCCCTGGGATAAAATGTTCAATTCATGTGGGAGGTATTATAAATTTAAGATGACCTATACTGGGTAGGGTAGCTTCAAACTATTTAAGTCAACACTTGACTGAATGACAATAAGGAGTAGCGAAGGTCACCACCAAATATAGACATTTACAGCCACCTGTAAGCAAGTGGCCGAAACGTAACAAGGACTTAGAAATAAAGCACCTACCAAGCTTGCTTGACGAAATGGAGTAATGCGATAATATGAACCCGGAAATTAGAGAATGTGTTTTATCCACCTGATGTATATTTATGCACATAGAACATGTACTCGGCCATCAAGCAAGATTCCAGAAGTATCAAATACATATCACATTCTCTGACTACAGTACATTTAAGAATCAATGACAAACCATGTTGTCAAAACCAAATGTTTGGGATGACACAAATCACTCTAAAGAAATAATGGGCCAAAGGACAAATCATTACAGGGACTGAAAAATATTTATTGATGCGTGAGAATAAAATTTGTGGGGCATGCGTGAGTGCTACTGAGAGAGGATTTTATGGCCCACGTGCTGATTAAAAAGATTAAAAAGAAGGAAGCCTTGATCAGGCATTTTACGGAAGACCAAGCACAAACGATCACAAAGAACAACAAGAAGCACGATTGGAGAGGTGCCACCTCGCTCAAGTCTCCTGGAAAATGCCTACTACAACCACAGTGACATACTATTTCACACCGTCGGAGCAGTGAGAATTAAAAAGGTCAGACCGCATCAAATGTTGGTGACTAGTGGGGACTCACACTCTGGTATTAGGAGGACAAATTGGTCTGACCATCTTGGAGAGCAATCTGGCAATACTAATTAATGCGCAGGATGCACACACTGCTGACAGCAGCAGTTCCATTGCTGGGTACACTACCTAGTGGCCTGAACACAAGGAGACGTGTGTGGGGACATTCTTAGCAGCCCTGTGGTCTGGGTGGGGCCTCTGGAAGATCTGCAGGGACCGAAGAGACAGCTAATGGACCCTGAAGCACTGACCTGGAAGAGGGAGGGATAGCACTAGATGTAGTCTCTCGAAAATGGAAACAGGTGTTCAAACAAAGATTCCTACATGAACGTTCAGAGGTGCCCTATTCTCAATAGCCAAAAGGGGGAAACAACCCAAATGCCCATCAATGGACAAATAGATAAACTAAATGTCGTCCATCCATACCATGGATTATTATTCAGCTGTGAAAAGGAAGGAAGCAAGTACCGATTCACGCTACCACGTAGATGTACCATGAGGAAAACATTACACTATGTGAAAGCCGCCAGACACAGAAGGCCATGCGTTGGGTTCCATGGGAGGGAGAGCTCCACATGGGGGAAACCTCTGTCGACAGAAAGCAGATAAGTGGTTGCCAAGAGCTATTTATTGGGAGCGTGTGTATGTGTGTGCTCGGGGGTGGGGGGACGACGAGCATGGGGAGTGAGTGCTTAACGGGTACAGGGGTTTCTTGGCGGGGTGGTGAAAATGCTTTGGAAGCAGACGGTTGTGATTGTTCCACGACATCACGAATGTACTTGACACCATGTCGTACCCGTCCCCCACCCCTCTTTCTTTATCTTGCCTGCGATGCTCGGGTCCTACAGAAGGCGAGCGCTGCCACAGAGGGAGGGCCCAGGGGCGAGAGCGTGCGGGTGCCTTGCACCTGCCCTGGCCGGCCGTTTGTAGGCCCAGGCCCGCTCCCTCGGGGTCAACTGGAGGGCAGTGACGTCACCAGTGTGCGCGGCCACGAGCCTGTTCCGGACCAATGAGGGGCCGGGTCGCGGTAGCTAGGTTACGGAGTACGGGCCAAGTACCGACATCTTGAGAGGCATCCAGTCGAGCCAGACCTCGCAGATTGATCGGTCGTCTCCAAGGCCCGGCATGCCGAGCAGGAGGACGAGCCGTCCACGGTCGTCCGGTCTCAATAGGTGCCGTGCCGCCGCTCTCGCGCCCACCGAGCCGAGCTGACATTCTCCGTGAGCCACCCGGAGCGCCTCCTGCGGGAGGGCCACTACGCCCAGTGCCCGAGTTCGTGTGCGCCGGTCTTTCTAGGTGCCATCGTCGAGTACGTGACGGCCAAGGTCTTGGAGCTGGCGAGCGACGAGGCCCGGAGGAGCAGCAGGAGATGCATCACCTTGGAGCTGTTGGACGTGGCCGTGCACAGCAACGCGCTGCTCAGTGGCTTCTTCGTGACTACAACCATCTCCCAGGTGGCCCCAGCCTAGCTGTGGACGCCTGGCACCCAGGGGGCCTCACCAGCCCACCGATCCTCCGTCTACTCCTGCTAGCCCGGCGCCAGCCCCTTCCGTCACAGCCAGCCGGGACAGCCCTGGCCTGTCTTGTGCCTTCGGCGCCTTGTGTCATTAAAGTGTTTGAAAGTACCCACAGGCTTGCTCTATAAATTTTGTGTCAGAGTGGGGTGTGAGACACCCAATGTTGGACGGACGGGCAGGGAGTGGCGAGGGTCAGGGAACAGGGAGGGCACAGGGGAGCAGACTCTCGTGGTGACAATGGGGGTTGGTGTCCCCGTGTGGGAGGTGCTGTCTGGGGCGGGGGCACAGGAGGCTCCCACGTGGACCCTGAGCTAGTCACCGGAACGATGGTGTTCATTGGGGTGGAGCTCAAGGCCAAGACTGAGGTGTCCTGGTAGGATGAATGTCAAAAGGGGTTATGTTATGGAGGGGGACGGAGCCTCAGGTGGCATGGGAGCTCAAGTCAAGGGCTCAAGTGGGGCAGGGACGTTGACTGCCAGAGAGAGGAGTGATTGATGGTTGGGAACAATGCAGAAATCCCCAAAGGCGGAACTGGGGTCACAGGGGGTCAAGAGTTTAGTTTTGGCCTTGTTCAGAGGGAGAGGCTGGGAGACGCCCTTAGCTACCGGGATACGCAATCTGTAGCCTAGCAACAGCACGGTCAGGCCAGGCCCCGCCTCAGATGCCGCTCTCTGCGTATCACCAGGGCGACAGGACCGTGGCAGGTGTCCCGGGGCTGCGCCCAGGAGTGGCTGTCTATGTGGCCTGTTGCCAGCTGGCAGTAGCACGCTTCCAGCAGGCGCTCTTCCACCGGCCATGGAGGAGCTGGCCCTCACTCAGGCTGTCCGCCTCTTCCTGCGACAGGAGAGTGATGCTTGCCAGGGCCTGGTCATGGAGGTGTACCTTGATGTGATTTTTCTAAGAGTTTTTAAGTGTCAGCCCTTAGATCTGTCATCCATTTTGAATGAATTTTTATACATGGTGTGAGATAGAAGTCCAAGTTCACTCTTTTGCATGTGGATATCCAGTTGTCACAGCACCATTTGTGACAGGGATTATTCTTTTCCCCCACTGAATGGTCTTGGAACCTGTACTGAAAATCGACTATACACAGATATCAGGGTTAATTTCTGACTCTAAATCACGCATTTATTATGTTACTTTAATCTACGGACATGTCTACATCGAGGGTCACTTGTGGGCCAAACAAAGTGCTAGGGATTGGAGATATAAAGACGGATAGCCTTAGTAGATTCTCCTGTGGTTATTATCAACTGACTGTTCTCTTGTTCAGTGGCTGAGAAAGTTGAAAATGTGGCTTTGGCCCAGGAGAGCCTCATTGTCGTAGAGACGTCCAGCTGTGGGAGTGAATGACTCTGAACCACCCACGCTCACCTCCTCCATGACCCGGGCAAGGATTAGAACAGGCAGCGCTGAGCAACGCTTCCATACCACTGTTTGGTCATCATGGCCTACTTAGGGTCCGATGGCTATAAACAGTTGTGCGAGCTTGACTACAGCTCATCTGGCTTGGATCTCAGAGTTCCAGACCTTCAAAGGTAACTGGGCAAAATGTGCCTGCTTCTGGTAGAGGCCCCTATTATCTTGGAGGAGTGAGTGTACTCGGGATGAAAGGAATAAGGACCCTCGGGCCTAAAGCAGTGGGAGAGGCAAGGAATGTGAGCCCGCGGTCCCTGAGCCAATCAGAGAGGGCTGTGATGGGGTCTGGGAAGGTGAGGTCGGCTAGGACATCATGAAGCCCCTGTTCCTGGGGTGAGGTCCTAAGTAGAGGGAAGACATGGGGGAACGGGCCTGCAAGGCTAAAGCGGAGGTAGGGGCTGGGAAATGAGGCCCGGTGTAAGAACCCAAATGCCCCAAGGGATCACACCCTGATCACATAAGTCCTTCTCGGCCACACCCCATCATGGTGCAGGTTGCCCTTTCCTTCCGTGTTCTCCTTCCTACGGGCGCGAATCGTACACCAATCAGCTCACCCCCCAAGCCCCATGCTGTATGCTAAGTAGGGACTGTATCTTAAGCCAATCAGCTTTCCCTAAAAACCCTATGTATATGTTTGTGTGCCGCCTAATAAACGAGCCCTCTCCGGTGGATCATCAACTGGTGTCGACTCGTCCTTTCACCCGGACACCTCGGCCAATGATAGGGGTGGGGGCGGGGGCGGGCGGGGCCTGCTCCGGGCCTTGTAAGTGCGGGTTTCTGCGCGGGAACGCACACCACGAAGGCAGTGAGCAGCTCTCTCCACCCCAGGGGCGTCCTTCAGGCGTCTTCAAGCCCTCAGGTGAGGAGGTGCGGTCCCGCTGGGGCCAGAGGACGATGGGGACGGGAGCACGCAGGGACTCCGTGGCGGGGCTGTCGCGCCTTCGGGAGCCCTAGGGGCCCGGATTGGGGTTGGCTTTTCCCGTCAGCGCCGCGGGGCGAGACTCGTGCCTTTGTCTGCCCTCGGCGCGCCTCCTGTGCGAGATGCCGAGCCCTCCCGGGGGTCGGGCCCTGGAAGGCCCGAGGGGCGGACCCCCAAAGCGGCCGGCCGGTCCGCGGAAGAAGTGCAGGTCGGAGGCTTCGAGGACGAAGCGGAGTTGAGGGCTCGCCCGGAATGGGCCCTCTGGGCCTGGCCCCTCGCTCCCTCCCCTCCCGTGGCCCTTCGGCCAGGCGCCCGACCAGGATGACAGTTATTTTCCAATGAAAGCAAGATGCTCCTGTCAAAGTGGCCTGTGCGCCCGGCCCTGTTATTTGTTTGTCCCGGTTTCCCCAGCTTTGAGGTTGGCTTCTGAGCGCTTGGCACGGGAGGGTCATAGGGTAAGGTCAACTGAATGGAGGGGACGTGTTTGAAACTACTGGCCGCTTGGGGGCGTCTCTGTTCTACTCTGGTCGCTAGACGTGTCTCGCCCCACCAGGGTGGGAACAGACATGAGCAGGAGAGCTCCGCCTTCCGGTTTCTGGGGTCTCTTATTCTTTGTTCTGGACGAACCTAGAATGTTCAGAGGCCGCCGCAAGGCATTTCATCAGGTCCACAGCAAGACTCTTCTGAGCCTTGTCTCCTTGCCTCGCCCTTGACAGAGAAAACGTGGTGAAATAAGACTCTGTGTATTTAGCGTATCCCATTCTGCTGAAGTCGTGAGTCTGATCCTAATTAGCTGCCCCTTCTTACAGTGTTTACAAACCGCTGCCACAAGGGGCTAGTATAAGACGAGTAACCAGTTACGACCGGATTAAATCCTCTCCCCTCTCTTATTGCAGCACCTTAATCTACTGTTTGGGGGCATTTAAAATGGAAAGAAATTAGTACAACTTTGGCCACCCCTTTTTGTGTGCTGCTCCCCATCCTCCAAGAAAAATGCCGTCGCCACCCCACCCCCCCCCCACCCCCCGGTAATTGAACCGACAGCGAAGATTCTTAGATAGTGCTGTGATCTATTAGAAAATCATTGACTGGTTGAACCAAGTTTTTATTATATTCTTCGACCCCTAATTGTTCCTGTGCTTCTCTTACCTCCATTGTACCTTTGCTGTGATTTTAAAAGAGTCGGACATGTTGGCTCCGGGTTTCTAGAGCGTCTTGGTTTCTAGTGTATCCTGATCTAAGGGCATTTTCTGCTTATCAGAATAGGGGTATTGAAGTGAATTTCAAAGTAATGAAAATAGAATTCTTCTAAGATGCGCTGGTGTTTTCCTGTGGAAGATCAGTAGGTAAAATATACATGACTATTACGTTTGAACATTTATGACTGTTACTACTTTGTCTGACGATAGTTCTGCCAGGGAAGTTTCTTAAAAGAAATTGTTTTCGGTCTTTCTTTTAGTCAAGATGAGTGATAAGCCAGACTTGTCGGAGGTGGAGAAGTTTGACAAGTCAAAACTGAAGAAAACTCATACCGAGGAAAAAAATACTCTTCCCTCAAAGGAAAGTAAGTCATGGAGGGTTTCTAGCTGAGACAGACAATGGTGAAAGTTGGTATCTTCAGTGAATAAACCTATCTTCTAGTAATTTTTACTATCGAGGAAGTAATTATTAGAGTACCATTTTATTTTATGCAGCCATGACAACTATCAAAGAGTTGTCTCCTTCTTTGGATTATATAAATGGTTCGCACATGATAGGCCCTAGTAGTAATGGGGAAGTAAAAACCACTTCCCTGTTGGAAAATTACTAAAACACACATTGAAACCAATCTTAAACATTGGACTTAGCACTAGAAAAACCTTACTTCTGTCTACTTTTAGTTATTTGGCATTTTTCTGCATCTAGAAATTTGAGTCCATTATCTCATGCCTAAAGAACCATGCCAGCTCTGCGGTCTGGGCCTTCTCCAATCTGGTGACAAGATAGGGATGCAGAACGAGTTTCGATCTTGGGTGCACTTGAGGCTCCCAGACTTAAGGGATCAGTTTTGCCCTCCAGAGTAACAGACAGCTGGAGAAACTCCAAGCATATTCACAACAGCTGAGGGGCATTTTCTGTCATGTGTGCGTTATTTGAGAGTTCCGAAATTAGTGAAAATTATCTCAAAGTGTATAACTTCCAAATGGTATCGTCAGAGATAAACGTGAGCAAAATGCTTCACTTCCTCCTCGGTCTCAAATAATCTATCGAAAAACTGTCAACAACACAAATCTGCCTCTCGAATGAAAGCAAAAACCAAAAAAACTGCAATTGAAGTAGATTCTAATGAATGTTCGAGTGGTAAACATGCACACACGTGCACACATGCACCCCGCTGTGAGCATTTGTGGTTAGTGCCTTAGCATTCTCAATTAAAAGCATGTATGGCAGCCTTCCATGACTTACCTAAAGCTGTTTTGTAAGAAACTGAATTAAATCTTAGGAAAATACTCTTAGTGATATATATTTTTTTTGTTTTGTTTTTTTTTTCCCCTCAGCGATCCAGCAGGAGAAACAGTGTGCTCAGACATCGTAAAACGGGATCTCCTCCCAAGAGGAAATTTCAACATTGCCCGAGAGCCTTGGTTTTATGCTTGTTTTTTGCAAACCGTTGTGTTTGTAGCGATTTTAGGCATCTTCTGCTGTCCTCTCATTTCTATTCCCTGGCTAAAAGGTCAGGTGGAACCAAAGTTTCCTGAAGTGTGCTTTCAAACTTGCCGTTGGTGTGTAAATTCCAGATGGCAGATGTTGCGAATAATCTCACCAGTGTTGACCCTTGTGTGTGTAGCCCTTTCACCCCCAGCAGGATAAGCCAGGTTTAACCTTCTGCAATGGGTGCCTCCATTGCTTCATTATCTTCATGAAGTTGCATGCTTCTGCAACTTCTCACAGTTTGTTTTTATTTCCAATGTAGTAATGAAATAATAAATACAGTCATTATCTGGCGGCTCTCGACTTCATTTCTTCTAAGGAAGGAAAAGTACACAAGGGTACCCTTTTTCGCCAAACAAAACGGTTGAAGGAAAACCTCTTCAGCAGTGGACTAAGCCCCTTATCTCAGAGTGAAGAAAGCCAAACACAGGGTCTGAAGTGACCCACTCAAGCTGAAAAAGAACTGAAATTCAAGCTGGGCTGTCTTGCCTTCTGGAAAGTGTTTTCCGACTGAATGGGAGGGGGCACCTAAGCTTGGGGTTGGATGGAAAGGGCGCGGGAGGCACTTGTTAACACGCACTGTACTGAGCACATCACATCTTCAGTTGAGCGTCAACTCAGATATCTGATGCCCACTGATGACCTGTAACACTGAACCTCTGATCTGGTTCTTCTACTGAACAGAATTTACTGTCTCCTGAAGCAAGCATTTTTGGTTTCATGGTGAGCATAAGTGCTGTGGACCGTATGGTGTTCCCCCACCCCCGCCACACCAAATTCATATTTTGAAGGTCTACCCCTCAATGCGACTCTACCCGGAGATAGACTTTTTAGGAAGTCATTAAGGTTAAATGAGGCTACAAGGGCTGGGCCCCTCTGTGATCTATTACTATAGGTATCTTCCCACCATAAGGGATTATACCGTCCATACCTATTTGCAACCTCAACTATTATCTTACCTCCCTCTTTCTAGGGGCTCACATCCTTAAATACTCACTGGGGTTACAGAAAGTGGAAGGTGTTTTCTCTGCTCTAGCACAAATTTCCACAAGCAAAACAGTAGGTGGGTCAACTAAGGTAAAGTGTGGTTGAGGTGACACAATCTCAGAGCTTAGGGTAACCAGAAGATTTGAGCCCTGGAGGTCACCATGTTGGTCATCACTACCTTACCATCTGCCTGAAGCAATTGCCCAGTAGAGTCACTCAGTCCCTTACACTGACATGCTGCTTACACGCTTCCCTGCCTGCCTGTAACTTCTATGCCATAATCCTAGGAGAGCATGCTGGAGACCCATACAGCGTGGTTAATCCATCCTCCAGTATTTGAAGTCAGCTGTTGTTTTCCTGCCCCCATACGTCCAAGTCTTCTCCAGCTGACCTTTTCAGAGCATTTGGACCCAAGTTACACAGATGGGGACCCATAACGGTTGCACTTTAGATGGACGGACACAAGTTTAGCCATTATCAGGTCCCTGGATCCCGATTCTGTCATCCAGCCCATTTGCTCTCCTTTCAGTTTGCCATTTGCAGCTTGATAAAGATGCTGTACGTCCACGACAGACTCAGTAACGTGTGCATTAGCACACTAATCCAGCTCAAGATTAGGCCCATTTCAGATGCCTAAAGGAAAGCATGTCAGGTGAGCTGGGGATGGGACGAAAACTCCCAGTTTTTAGTTGCACCTGGTAACCGTCATTTTTTTTTTAAAGGATTGATTCCTCCCAGGGCAGTGTAAATGATAAACTGAGTGGGAGCAAGTGAGAGGTATGTGGTGGGAGGGGAAGTCACATAGTTTCTAAGTGAACGCTCCTACAGAAATAAGACGGGAAGAACGATTGCTCACTGGAAGTAGTTTTGCCCTGCATTTCTCAAGTAAATCACATGGGCCTAATCTTGTAGTGAGTGACTAGGTTCACTTGTCTTTCCAAGCAGAGGGAGGTTTTTTTCCCAAGCATCCGGGATTGAGGTTTCAGAGCCCTGAATCCATTTATTATTTGCAAAACCAACCATCCGAAGGTCTTCTTGTAGCAGTTACATTTACGGGAAAAAAGAAAAGCCTGGAGTTAAGTGGATTTTCTTATGCATGTCTACATCTTTTGAAAATACCTGGTCCATGCTTTGACACCTGTATCCTGTCAGTGTACATAGGCCGACATGTCCTTAATTGCAAAGAACAGAAAATGGCAAAAAGCTGGAAAGCCATAATATATATGCTGCAAGTTAATCCAAAGACAAAAATCAGCCAAATCGTATGTCACGACGACTTCATCTTTACAAAGGGTCAAAAACCTCATTTAGTGTCATCACTTAAAATTCTCAAGAAACTGCACAGGCAAGTGAGTTTTAGGAATGCCCTAGAATGTAACCATCGCATATTCACACCTGAGAAAAATATCTTGCCCTTCGTCTCTCAAATGCATAGGAATATGTTTGAACCTTGCCTTGGGAAGTTTCAACCGGTATGATCTCGGGCAAGTGACAATCTATTGTGGTTCAGTTTCTTCATCCATAGAAATGGAGATGATAACACTGTTTCCTTCAAGGGGATGTGGTGAAAAGTAGTTGAGGTACTCCCCGTCAAGTGCTTAGCACAATGCTGGCACAGTCGCCAAGCACGCCATGTCCGAGGTCACCAAGGCCAAGCTCAGGTTCCCCATGAGCACCTGAGCTGCCTCCCGCCCCCGAGCATCGCCCCCGAAGGCTGTTTTCAGAGCCACCCCAGTCGGCCCGTAAATCCTGGAGCCCTCCGAAGGTGTGCCCGTGGCAGTTTGAGGGCAGGGGTCAGGGGGCGTGCTGCCAATGTGTATTAGTCTTCCTTTTTTTATTTCTTCCTTCCTTATAGTTAAAGTGTACGACACGATGGCTCTGGCTCGTACGCATATACATAGTGAAGAGATTACTACAGTCAAACAAATGACCATCTTCATCACCTTCTACCCTTGTATGCTAAGAGAATCTAAAATCTACTGTCTTGGTAAAGTTTCAGAATCAAACACAACATTATTAACAATAGTCGTCCTGCTGTACTTTGGATCTCCAGACGTATTCA
Organism: Cynocephalus volans; assembly: GCF_027409185.1. Lineage (NCBI taxonomy): Eukaryota > Metazoa > Chordata > Mammalia > Dermoptera > Cynocephalidae > Cynocephalus > Cynocephalus volans. The sequence goes on from NC_084478.1 coordinate 114,018,700, forward strand.
TTGGCCCAATTCCTGATTTGTACCCCTTGACCTCCTTGTTCCCATTTGCTCCTCTCCCTGCAGTGGGTAGTTTTCTGGCAGGTGGCAGGTGGCTTGCTGCTGGCTTCTCAGCATTCTTTACTGTGAACTACATTGTCAACACTAATATAACTGTCCTTCATTGTTTTTATTATACATAACGCTCGAGTTTGTATATCATATAATTGGATCGATTTCTGTAATTTATATGTGCACAAGTGTATGGAAGTCCTGTGATTGAATTAAATTACCACAGAATCTTTTGATTTTAAAACATTGCCACATAATCGATTCCCTTTTCCTCTGTTAGGAGTTTTCATTGAAAAGTAAATTTGAAAGCATTTAGAAAAAGTTTTTTTTTTTTACACAGGAGCTCTAATATGTAGTCACCAGTTCTAAAATGTGCTCTCCTTTTCAGCATCTAAGAGTTTTGAATAGATTTATTTTACACTTTACACAGGTTGCATATTTAAAAATATCCCCTATCGGTTAGTTTTCACTATGAAAACCTGGGCTTTTCCACTTTTTGTTCCAGATTCATTGAGGGTTTTAAATAAGGACTGGATGTAGGGGATGGGCAGCCAGGTCCCTTGACGTCCAGGAGCGCTAGTCACCAGTTCGTAGTAACTAGCTGCTAGGAACTAGTTGCTAGTTACTAGTAAAGTAGTGACTTCAGTTTCTAGAAAGCCTAGGAATAAGTACTGTTGTGGAACTCTTGGATTTAATTTTTTCTATGCTGTGTTTTGTTTCCTCACGTGTGTTTCTAATGGGCTAAGTAATAAAGTTAATGCGGAAAAAAAGGTTGACTGGAGTGTTATCGTCCTGTTAATACTCTATTCCGCATATAGATGCTTAGGATGTGTTATTTATTTTAAAGTTTTAATAATATATTTTATTTAATCCAACATAGCAAAATTATAATTTCTATATGTAATGAATATCAACAGTTTGTCAATTACGTAAGCGCTGACTCTTCCCTTCAGTTGGTTTTCTCTGCAAACCGCACCAGGAGGTGCCACATTTTCGTCCATCAACTACTGAAGAAAGTAGTCATGCGTTCTGTTCCCTTCTAGTCCTCAAACCCAGTCGTCCCTTGTCCCACAGACATTTCATCTGTGTCAGTCCCATTTTGTTCCCTGTCTACAATTCCCAACGTCATTTTGGTGCTTTGCTGATGTTTCTACTTGATTTCTGAATTTCCAAACGGAAACCACAAACACCCATAGCGCAGTCATCATTTCCTAATCGTGTTGATTTCTTAAAATCACTTTTCCTTAGAGGATATGTAGGAGATCAGTACTCACGGAAAACTCTAGAAAATTATTTTAGGCCACACAGAACAAAAAGCAACAGAAGAACAGAAAATTTACTCGGATTTTGAGGAAGCCACAAATAGCACGATAAATTAAGTGGTTACAGGTCTTTCGGGTCATCTGAGGCGGCTCTGAAAAGAGCCTTTGGGGGGCCGTGCCCGGGGGCAGGAGGCGGCTCATGTGCTCATGGTGAACCTGAGCACAGCCCTGGTGCCCTCGGTCACGGCATGCTTGCGGAGCTCCCCGGTCAGCAGCAGGTGCACGGCGGCCTGGATGTCCTGTGAGGTGAGGGTGCAGCGCTGGTTGTAACGGGCCAGGCGGCCGGCCTCTTCGGCGAGGCGCTCGAAGAGGTCGCTAATGCACGAGTCCATGACGTTCACGGCCTGCTGGGACAGGCTGAGGCCGTCGTGGACCAGCTTCAGAACCCTGGGGAAATAGGTGGCGAAACTGTCCTTGCCGGGGCGGCCGCGGCGGCAGCGGGTGTGACGGCGGCTGCGGTGGCGATGGCGCCTGGGCTTCTTCTGTTTCAGGGCCGTCGGAGCGCCCTTCTCAGGCGCCTGGGTGCTGACACCTTCCTCCGGAGACGGGGCAGAGGCAGGCTCCGCCATCCCTCAGGCAACCCCCAAGAGCTAGGAGGCACCGACGATGGCGCTGCTGCCAGGCGGGGAGCCCTTTTTATAGTCGCTGCCTTGCCTCACGTCATGCGTGACCTCGACTTCTGACTGGGTGTCAGGGCACACAGGGAGCGCGTGAGTGAGCCTAGCGGAGTGCGCTGGGACTGCACGGTCCTCCTGCTGGCGGTCCCTCCACCAATCACAGTGAGCGTCTGGAGCCCTGCAAGCTGCCTGTCTGGTCCCATACAGAAATTCACAGCAAGAGAACCCACACAGGAAGGCTGTGACACGGCCAGCAGAGGGCTCCTGGACGTGGAGATGTGTCGGTCCACCTCCCGCCTCCGGTTCTGATCGAAACCCTCAATGAATCAGGATAACGGAGTAAAAAACTACCGTTTGTAAAGAGTGAAATCAAACACAACTGGGGTATTTAGACCTACATAAGAAAATTCAGCATTTACCAGGTTTGTAGTCACACTCCTAATGATACTTAGATCCGAAAAAGTACCCTACATTCTAGCATTGCTGAATACATAGAACAGCCCTTGATTGAAAGAGAAAAAAGGTATTGGTCTAATTTTGCAGTAAGTCACCCAAAAGGTAAGAGACAGTCAAGAAATAGTTTAAAATCACGTGCTTTTCAAAAATCGGACAGTTCGAGAAAATTTATTCCTTAAATGTATTTGTGGAAAAATGAACCCCAAATACGGAACCAGTACAGAATGAAGAAGAATTAGAGAAATGGAGGTCATCAAGGAACTTGTCACCATTACAAAGAAAGAAAGAAAGAAAGAGAGAGAGAGAGAGAGAGAGAGAGAGAGAGAGAGAGAGAGAGAGAGAGAGAGAGACAGAGACAGAGACAGAGAGAGAGAAAGAAAGAAAGAAAGAAAGAAAGAAAGAAAGAAAGAAAGAAAGAAAGAAAGAAAGAAAGAAAGAAAGAAAGAAAGAAAGAGAAAGAAATACAATAAACAACCATACAGCACAATTCACAGTAAATGAGCCCTCAGGCAAAGAATCACACCCATTCCATCAGGAGCTGCTTCCACCTCAACTCCAAGGCTGAAGAGTCCAGGAAAATTTTGATTGGCTCTCTTGGGAAACCCGGTTCCATGGTGAGCCGGTGGCTATGACTCCGTGGCTACAGGTTCCTCATTGCCTGACTGAGAACAGACTGGGGCTTGAGCTGCTCTGATTGGACCTTCCATCATCCCTATTATGCATAAATGCAAGTCATGAAGGTTTGTGCTTTCTAAACCCAAAGATTATAGACTGGAGAGGAACATAACTGGATAAAACTGAACGAGTTAAAATAGTAACTTCAGTTTCTAGAAAGCCTAGGGATAGGTATTGCTTCTTGAAATTTTCTCCTTAGTTATTTCTGTGATCGGTTGGGTCCTCCTTTGTGTTTCTGTATGTACTCCATAATACTGAGAATGCCGAAAAACGTTTGATGCAGGATGTTTGTCCTGCTCCTACTATGTTCCCCATATGGATGCTTACAGTTCGTTATTTATTCTCCATGAGTTTGAGGATTCCAGCACCGGCCAGAAATTTAAAAAAAAACAAATGTATATATAAATATAAATATATATATATATATATGTATATGTATATATTTGTATGTACACACATATATATTCATTTTTACATGTATACAGACACATATGTATATGTGTATGTGTATATGTGTGTTTGTGTGTGTGTGTATATATACTATGTGTGTGTGTGTGTGTGTGTGTGTGACTGTGGATATATATTTGAGGACTGAAACACAGGAGAGAAATAACTGAGTCAAAAATGTCAAGAAACAATATCTAATCCACCTTCTTTAGAAACTGAAGTTACTAGTTTAATTCATTCAGATTTTACCAATTCTGTTCATTGCCAGGCAATATAATGTGTGTGGAAATATATATACATTTTTTTTTTTTAGAAAGGTAAAACCTCATGTTTTGCGTCTATGTGCAATGGGGATGATGGGAGGGACCTGTTGGATGAGGTGTCCCAGGCTGAACCAATTAGAAGCCTCCTGAAATGTTTGGACTTGCAGTTGAGGGGAATTGTGTCATTAAATAGGTCTGAGTCCTTGACTGCTGTTTGTTGTTTTGTTTGAATGGTTTTATGCTTTTAATCATGTTGATTTACAGATATTATATTAGTTTCTAAAGCTGTCGTAAATAAATTCGAGAGTCTCGGTGACTTAAAAAATATATATTTATCATCTCACAGTTCTGGATGCCAAATAGCCCCTCTTCATAAGCACACCAGTCATATTGGGTTAGGACCGACCCTCACGACTTCACTTTAAACACAGTTACCTCTATAGAGACTATCTCCAAAATAGGGTCACCTCCTGAAGTACTGGGGGGGTCACAAGGGCAACAGAAGAATTTTGAGAGGGTACAATTCAATAAAGAATACTAAGCTTTCTGCCCCTCCAAAAAATTAATGTACTTCCATGAAAAATACATTCACACCTTCCCTACAGCCCCCAAATCTTAACCCATTGCAGTTCAACTTTAAGTCCAAAATCTCATCTACAAATCTTATATATCTGCTACGGGTGAGACTCCAGTTGTGACTGATGCTGAGGCAGAATTTATCCTTATCCCTGAACCTGCGAAAACAGACAGCAAATTACCAGTTTCCAAAAACAGTAGCGGGACAGGCATAGAATAGACATTACCATTCCAAATGTGAGAAATCAGAAGAAAACTAGAGTTTATGGGCCCTAAGCAGGTTTGCACCATAGTAGGGCTAATTCCATTAGATTTAAGGGATTGAAACCAGTCCTCTTTAATCATTGCTCTGCCCTCTGGACCCTCTGGGATAGCAGCATGAAACTCTCAGCCCTGGGCAGTGGGGACCTCTTCCCCAGCCTGGTTTGTTACAGAAGAGGTGGCACTAGCCATCTAGAATGGAGAAAGCGGCCTCCATCTATGGGATCAAGGAGATGATGGCCTCATCCCCCAGACCTGTGTCCCTGTTCTCAACAAGACTCTGTCTGGATTCTCCTCTTGCCATTGCTGTTTTCTCAGAGTCCTGCTGGAAGAGTGGAATCACCATAGCTTTACTGATGTCTTCCTTGGTTTCCCAGGGTCTGAAAAGTACGTGCAAGTCTGCAGCCACAGGCCGACTGGAAAACAACTTTACATCCACGTAAATACTGTCATCTTGCCCCATAACCACGGTTCAACAGATCACATAACTGTGGGAAAGGAGGGAACCCCAATAAATGCTTACCAAGGAAAAACTGTGTCCTTTTACATTCTTTTACAGCCCATGTGGTTTTAGGTCCCAACATGGCTTTGGTCCTGCTCACTCTAGCGATATTAATGAAATTTGAGAAAGAGAGAAGAAAAGTGGGGTTTGAGGTTCAAGATCCTAAGTGGAATCAAGTGCATCTGATTACTCACTTCAGGAGGGGCGTGAGGAAAAAGGGCACTTACTGAGTGAACATCTAGGATCCAGTGGTGTGGTTTACTACGTAGACAAGCTACGGGAAGTGCCTTTACTGCTTAAATAACACATTACGAGTACCAACGTAGCGAGAAAAAATATTAAGAAGAGAAAATAACCCACCATTTTTTTTTTTAATGGTGGAATAAGCGTTAAGTCAGGTCTTTGCTGAAGAAAGCTGTCATAGCTATATCATATAGCAAAAATAGACTTGAAGTCAACGGAGATTCCTTGAGGATAAAGATAGTCCCCCTGGGATAAAATGTTCAATTCATGTGGGAGGTATTATAAATTTAAGATGACCTATACTGGGTAGGGTAGCTTCAAACTATTTAAGTCAACACTTGACTGAATGACAATAAGGAGTAGCGAAGGTCACCACCAAATATAGACATTTGCAGCCACCTGTAAGCAAGTGGCCGAAACGTAACAAGGACTTAGAAATAAAGCACCTACCAAGCTTGCTTGACGAAATGGAGTAATGCGATAATATGAACCCGGAAATTAGAGAATGTGTTTTATCCACCTGATGTATATTTATGCACATAGAACATGTACTCGGCCATCAAGCAAGATTCCAGAAGTATCAAATACATATCACATTCTCTGACTACAGTACATTTAAGAATCAATGACAAACCATGTTGTCAAAACCAAATGTTTGGGATGACACAAATCACTCTAAAGAAATAATGGGCCAAAGGACAAATCATTACAGGGACTGAAAAATATTTATTGATGCGTGAGAATAAAATTTGTGGGGCATGCGTGAGTGCTACTGAGAGAGGATTTTATGGCCCACGTGCTGATTAAAAAGACTAAAAAGAAGGAAGCCTTGATCAGGCATTTTACGGAAGACCAAGCACAAACGATCACAAAGAGCAACAAGAAGCACGATTGGAGAGGTGCCACCTCGCTCAAGTCTCCTGGAAAATGCCTACTACAACCACAGTGACATACTATTTCACACCGTCGGAGCAGTGAGAATTAAAAAGGTCAGACCGCATCAAATGTTGGTGACTAGTGGGGACTCACACTCTGGTATTAGGAGGACAAATTGGTCTGACCATCTTGGAGAGCAATCTGGCAATACTAATTAATGCGCAGGATGCACACACTGCTGACAGCAGCAGTTCCATTGCTGGGTACACTACCTAGTGGCCTGAACACAAGGAGACGTGTGTGGGAACATTCTTAGCAGCCCTGTGGTCTGGGTGGGGCCTCTGGAAGATCTGCAGGGACCGAAGAGACAGCTAATGGACCCTGAAGCACTGACCTGGAAGAGGGAGGGATAGCACTAGATGTAGTCTCTCGAAAATGGAAACAGGTGTTCAAACAAAGATAACTACATGAACGTTCAGAGGTGCCCTATTCTCAATAGCCAAAAGGGGGAAACAACCCAAATGCCCATCAATGGACAAATAGATAAACTAAACGTCGTCCATCCATACCATGGATTATTATTCAGCTGTGAAAAGGAAGGAAGCAAGTACCGATTCACGCTACCACGTAGATGTACCATGAGGAAAACATTACACTATGTGAAAGCCGCCAGACACAGAAGGCCATGCGTTGGGTTCCATGGGAGGGAGAGCTCCACATGGGGGAAACCTCTGTCGACAGAAAGCAGATAAGTGGTTGCCAAGAGCTATTTATTGGGAGCGTGTGTATGTGTGTGCTCGGGGGTGGGGGGACGACGAGCATGGGGAGTGAGTGCTTAACGGGTACAGGGGTTTCTTGGCGGGGTGGTGAAAATGCTTTGGAAGCAGACGGTTGTGATTGTTCCACGACATCACGAATGTACTTGACACCATGTCGTACCCGTCCCCCACCCCTCTTTCTTTATCTTGCCTGCGATGCTCGGGTCCTACAGAAGGCGAGCGCTGCCACAGAGGGAGGGCCCAGGGGCGAGAGCGTGCGGGTGCCTTGCACCTGCCCTGGCCGGCCGTTTGTAGGCCCAGGCCCGCTCCCTCGGGGTCAACTGGAGGGCAGTGACGTCACCAGTGTGCGCGGCCACGAGCCTGTTCCGGACCAATGAGGGGCCGGGTCGCGGTAGCTAGGTTACGGAGTACGGGCCAAGTACCGACATCTTGAGAGGCATCCAGTCGAGCCAGACCTCGCAGATTGATCGGTCGTCTCCAAGGCCCGGCATGCCGAGCAGGAGGACGAGCCGTCCACGGTCGTCCGGTCTCAATAGGTGCCGTGCCGCCGCTCTCGCGCCCACCGAGCCGAGCTGACATTCTCCGTGAGCCACCCGGAGCGCCTCCTGCGGGAGGGCCACTACGCCCAGTGCCCGAGTTCGTGTGCGCCGGTCTTTCTAGGTGCCATCGTCGAGTACGTGACGGCCAAGGTCTTGGAGCTGGCGAGCGACGAGGCCCGGAGGAGCAGCAGGAGATGCATCACCTTGGAGCTGTTGGACGTGGCCGTGCACAGCAACGCGCTGCTCAGTGGCTTCTTCGTGACTACAACCATCTCCCAGGTGGCCCCAGCCTAGCTGTGGACGCCTGGCACCCAGGGGGCCTCACCAGCCCACCGATCCTCCGTCTACTCCTGCTAGCCCGGCGCCAGCCCCTTCCGTCACAGCCAGCCGGGACAGCCCTGGCCTGTCTTGTGCCTTCGGCGCCTTGTGTCATTAAAGTGTTTGAAAGTACCCACAGGCTTGCTCTATAAATTTTGTGTCAGAGTGGGGTGTGAGACACCCAATGTTGGACGGACGGGCAGGGAGTGGCGAGGGTCAGGGAACAGGGAGGGCACAGGGGAGCAGACTCTCGTGGTGACAATGGGGGTTGGTGTCCCCGTGTGGGAGGTGCTGTCTGGGGCGGGGGCACAGGAGGCTGCCACGTGGACCCTGAGCTAGTCACCGGAATGATGGTGTTCATTGGGGTGGAGCTCAAGGCCAAGACTGAGGTTTCCTGGTAGGATGAATGTCAAAAGGGGTTATGTTATGGAGGGGGACGGAGCCTCAGGTGGCATGGGAGCTCAAGTCAAGGGCTCAAGTGGGGCAGGGACATTGACTGCCAGAGAGAGGAGTGATTGATGGGTGGGAACAATGCAGAAATCCCCAAAGGCGGAACTGGGGTCACAGGGGGTCAAGAGTTTAGTTTTGGCCTTGTTCAGAGGGAGAGGCTGGGAGACGCCCTTAGCTACCGGGATACGCAAGCTGTAGCCTAGCAACAGCGCGGTCAGGCCAGGCCCCGCCTCAGATGCCGCTCTCTGCGTATCACCAGGGCGACAGGACCGTGGCAGGTGTCCCGGGGCTGCGCCCAGGAGTGGCTGTCTATGTGGCCTGTTGCCAGCTGGCGGTAGGACGCTTCCAGCAGGCGCTCTTCCACCGGCCATGGAGGAGCTGGCCCTCACTCAGGCTGTCCGCCTCTTCCTGCGACAGGAGAGTGATGCTTGCCAGGGCCTGGTCATGGAGGTGTACCTTGATGTGATTTTTCTAAGAGTTTTTAAGTGTCAGCCCTTAGATCTGTCATCCATTTTGAATGAATTTTTATACATGGTGTGAGATAGAAGTCCAAGTTCACTCTTTTGCATGTGGATATCCAGTTGTCACAGCACCATTTGTGACAGGGATTATTCTTTTCCCCCACTGAATGGTCTTGGAACCTGTACTGAAAATCGACTATACACAGATATCAGGGTTAATTTCTGACTCTAAATCACGCATTTATTATGTTACTTTAATCTACGGACATGTCTACATCGAGGGTCACTTGTGGGCCAAACAAAGTGCTAGGGATTGGAGATATAAAGACGGATAGCCTTAGTAGATTCTCCTGTGGTTATTATCAACTGACTGTTCTCTTGTTCAGTGGCTGAGAAAGTTGAAAATGTGGCTTTGGCCCAGGAGAGCCTCATTGTCGTAGAGACGTCCAGCTGTGGGAGTGAATGACTCTGAACCACCCACGCTCACCTCCTCCATGACCCGGGCAAGGATTAGAACAGACAGCGCTGAGCAACGCTTCCATACCACTGTTTGGTCATCATGGCCTACTTAGGGTCCGATGGCTATAAACAGTTGTGCGAGCTTGACTACAGCTCATCTGGCTTGGATCTCAGAGTTCCAGACCTTCAAAGGTAACTGGGCAAAATGTGCCTGCTTCTGGTAGAGGCCCCTATTATCTTGGAGGAGTGAGTGTACTCGGGATGAAAGGAATAAGGACCCTCGGGCCTAAAGCAGTGGGAGAGGCAAGGAATGTGAGCCCGCGGTCCCTGAGCCAATCAGAGAGGGCCGTGATGGGGTCTGGGAAGGTGAGTTCGGCTAGGATATCATGAAGCCCCTGTTCCTGGGGTGAGGTCCTAAGTAGAGGGAAGACATGGGGGAACGGGCCTGCAAGGCTAAAGCGGAGGTAGGGGCTGGGAAATGAGGCCCGGTGTAAGAACCCAAATGCCCCAAGGGATCACACCCTGATCACATAAGTCCTTCTCGGCCACACCCCATCATGGCGCTGGTTGCCCTTTCCTTCCGTATTCTCCTTCCTACCGGCGCGAATCGTACACCAATCAGCTCACCCCCCAAGCCCCATGCGGTATGCTAAGTAGGGACTGTATCTTAAGCCAATCAGCTTTCCCTAAAAACCCTATGTATATGTTTGTGTGCCGCCTAATAAACGAGCCCTCTCCGGTGGGTCATCAACTGGTGTCGACTCGTCCTTTCACCCGGACACCTCGGCCAATGATAGGGGTGGGGGCGGGGGCGGGCGGGGCCTGCTCCGGGCCTTGTAAGTGCGGGTTTCTGCGCGGGAACGCACACCACGAAGGCAGTGAGCAGCTCTCTCCACCCCAGGGGCATCCTTCAGGCGTCTTCAAGCCCTCAGGTGAGGTGGTGCGGTCCCGCTGGGGCCAGAGGACGATGGGGACGGGAGCACGCAGGGACTCCGTGGCGGGGCTGTCGCGCCTTCGGGAGCCCTAGGGGCCCGGATTGGGGTTGGCTTTTCCCGTCAGCGCCGCGGGGCGAGACTCGTGCCTTTGTCTGCCCTCGGCGCGCCTCCTGTGCGAGATGCCGAGCCCTCCCGGGGGTCGGGCCCTGGAAGGCCCGAGGGGCGGACCCCCAAAGCGGCCGGCCGGTCCGCGGAAGAAGTGCAGGTCGGAGGCTTCGAGGACGAAGCGGAGTTGAGGGCTCGCCCGGAATGGGCCCTCTGGGCCTGGCCCCTCGCTCCCTCCCCTCCCGTGGCCCTTCGGCTGGGCGCCCGACCAGGATGACAGTTATTTTCCAATGAAAGCAAGATGCTCCTGTCAAAGTGGCCTGTGCGCCCGGCCCTGTTATTTGTTTGTCCCGGTTTCCCCAGCTTTGAGGTTGGCTTCTGAGCGCTTGGCACGGGAGGGTCATAGGGTAAGGTCAACTGAATGGAGGGGACGTGTTTGAAACTACTGGCCGCTTGGGGGCGTCTCTGTTCTACTCTGGTCGCTAGACGTGTCTCGCCCCACCAGGGTGGGAACAGACATGAGCAGGAGAGCTCCGCCTTCCGGTTTCTGGGGTCTCTTATTCTTTGTTCTGGACGAACCTAGAATGTTCAGAGGCCGCCGCAAGGCATTTCATCAGGTCCACAGCAAGACTCTTCTGAGCCTTGTCTCCTTGCCTCGCCCTTGACAGAGAAAACGTGGTGAAATAAGACTCTGTGTATTTAGCGTATCCCATTCTGCTGAAGTCGTGAGTCTGATCCTAATTAGCTGCCCCTTCTTACAGTGTTTACAAACCGCTGCCACAAGGGGCTAGTATAGGACGAGTAACCAGTTACGACCGGATTAAATCCTCTCCCCTCTCTTATTGCAGCACCTTAATCTACTGTTTGGGGGCATTTAAAATGGAAAGAAATTAGTACAACTTCGGCCACCCCTTTTTGTGTGCTGCTCCCCATCCTCCAAGAAAAATGCCGTCGCCACCCCACCCCCCCCCACCCCCCGGTAATTGAACAGACAGCGAAGATTCTTAGATAGTGCTGTCATCTATTAGAAAATCATTGACTGGTTGAACCAAGTTTTTATTATATTCTTCGACCCCTAATTGTTCCTGTGCTTCTCTTACCTCCATTGTACCTTTGCTGTGATTTTAAAAGAGTCGGACATGTTGGCTCCGGGTTTCTAGAGCGTCTTGGTTTCTAGTGTATCCTGATCTCAGGGCATTTTCTGCTTATCAGAATAGGGGTATTGAAGTGAATTTCAAAGTAATGAAAATAGAATTCTTCTAAGATGCGCTGGTGTTTTCCTGTGGAAGATCAGTAGGTAAAATATACATGACTATTACGTTTGAACATTTATGACTGTTACTACTTTGTCTGACGATAGTTCTGCCAGGGAAGTTTCTTAAAAGAAATTGTTTTCGGTCTTTCTTTTAGTCAAGATGAGTGATAAGCCAGACTTGTCGGAGGTGGAGAAGTTTGACAAGTCAAAACTGAAGAAAACTCATACCGAGGAAAAAAATACTCTTCCCTCAAAGGAAAGTAAGTCATGGAGGGTTTCTAGCTGAGACAGACAATGGTGAAAGTTGGTATCTTCAGTGAATAAACCTATCTTCTAGTAATTTTTACTATCGAGGAAGTAATTATTAGAGTACCATTTTATTTTATGCAGCCATGACAACTATCAAAGAGTTGTCTCCTTCTTTGGATTATATAAATGGTTCGCACATGATAGGCCCTAGTAGTAATGGGGAAGTAAAAACCACTTCCCTGTTGGAAAATTACTAAAACACACATTGAAACCAATCTTAAACATTGGACTTAGCACTAGAAAAACCTTACTTCTGTCTACTTTTAGTTATTTGGCATTTTTCTGCATCTAGAAATTTGAGTCCATTATCTCATGCCTAAAGAACCATGCCAGCTCTGCGGTCTGGGCCTTCTCCAATCTGGTGACAAGATAGGGATGCAGAACGAGTTTCGATCTTGGGTGCACTTGAGGCTCCCAGACTTAAGGGATCAGTTTTGCCCTCCAGAGTAACAGACAGCTGGAGAAACTCCAAGCATATTCACAACAGCTGAGGGGCATTTTCTGTCATGTGTGCGTTATTTGAGAGTTCCGAAATTAGTGAAAATTATCTCAAAGTGTATAACTTCCAAATGGTATCGTCAGAGATAAACGTGAGCAAAATGCTTCACTTCCTCCTCGGTCTCAAATAATCTATCGAAAAACTGTCAACAACACAAATCTGCCTCTCGAATGAAAGCAAAAACCAAAAAAACTGCAATTGAAGTAGATTCTAATGAATGTTCGAGTGGTAAACATGCACACACGTGCACACATGCACCCCGCTGTGAGCATTTGTGGTTAGTGCCTTAGCATTCTCAATTAAAAGCATGTATGGCAGCCTTCCATGACTTACCTAAAGCTGTTTTGTAAGAAACTGAATTAAATCTTAGGAAAATACTCTTAGTGATATATATTTTTTTTGTTTTGTTTTTTTTTTTCCCCTCAGCGATCCAGCAGGAGAAACAGTGTGCTCAGACATCGTAAAACGGGATCTCCTCCCAAGAGGAAATTTCAACATTGCCCGAGAGCCTTGGTTTTATGCTTGTTTTTTGCAAACCGTTGTGTTTGTAGCGATTTTAGGCATCTTCTGCTGTCCTCTCATTTCTATTCCCTGGCTAAAAGGTCAGGTGGAACCAAAGTTTCCTGAAGTGTGCTTTCAAACTTGCCGTTGGTGTGTAAATTCCAGATGGCAGATGTTGCGAATAATCTCACCAGTGTTGACCCTTGTGTGTGTAGCCCTTTCACCCCCAGCAGGATAAGCCAGGTTTAACCTTCTGCAATGGGTGCCTCCATTGCTTCATTATCTTCATGAAGTTGCATGCTTCTGCAACTTCTCACAGTTTGTTTTTATTTCCAATGTAGTAATGAAATAATAAATACAGTCATTATCTGGCGGCTCTCGACTTCATTTCTTCTAAGGAAGGAAAAGTACACAAGGGTACCCTTTTTCGCCAAACAAAACGGTTGAAGGAAAACCTCTTCAGCAGTGGACTAAGCCCCTTATCTCAGAGTGAAGAAAGACAAACACAGGGTCTGAAGTGACCCACTCAAGCTGAATAAGAACTGAAATTCAAGCTGGGCTGTCTTGCCTTCTGGAAAGTGTTTTCCGACTGAATGGGAGGGGGCACCTAAGCTTGGGGTTGGATGGAAAGGGCGCGGGAGGCACTTGTTAACACGCACTGTACTGAGCACATCACATCTTCAGTTGAGCGTCAACTCAGATATCTGATGCCCACTGATGACCTGTAACACTGAACCTCTGATCTGGTTCTTCTACTGAACAGAATTTACTGTCTCCTGAAGCAAGCATTTTTGGTTTCATGGTGAGCATAAGTGCTGTGGACCATATGGTGTTCCCCCACCCCCACCACACCAAATTCATATTTTGAAGGTCTACCCCTCAATGCGACTCTACCCGGAGATAGACTTTTTAGGAAGTCATTAAGGTTAAATGAGGCTACAAGGGCTGGGCCCCTCTGTGATCTATTACTATAGGTATCTTCCCACCATAAGGGATTATACCGTCCATACCTATTTGCAACCTCAACTATTATCTTACCTCCCTCTTTCTAGGGGCTCACATCCTTAAATACTCACTGGGGTTACAGAAAGTGGAAGGTGTTTTCTCTGCTCTAGCACAAATTTCCACAAGCAAAACAGTAGGTGGGTCAACTAAGGTAAAGTGTGGTTGAGGTGACACAATCTCAGAGCTTAGGGTAACCAGAAGATTTGAGCCCTGGAGGTCACCATGTTGGTCATCACTACCTTACCATCTGCCTGAAGCAATTGCCCAGTAGAGTCACTCAGTCCCTTACACTGACATGCTGCTTACACGCTTCCCTGCCTGCCTGTAACTTCTATGCCATAATCCTAGGAGAGCATGCTGGAGACCCATACAGCGTGGTTAATCCATCCTCCAGTATTTGAAGTCAGCTGTTGTTTTCCTGCCCCCATACGTCCAAGTCTTCTCCAGCTGACCTTTTCAGAGCATTTGGACCCAAGTTACACAGATGGGGACCCATAACGGTTGCACTTTAGATGGACGGACACAAGTTTAGCCATTATCAGGTCCCTGGATCCCGATTCTGTCATCCAGCCCATTTGCTCTCCTTTCAGTTTGCCATTTGCAGCTTGATAAAGATGCTGTACGTCCACGACAGACTCAGTAACGTGTGCATTAGCACACTAATCCAGCTCAAGATTAGGCCCATTTCAGATGCCTAAAGGAAAGCATGTCAGGTGAGCTGGGGATGGGACGAAAACTCCCAGTTTTTAGTTGCACCTGGTAACCGTCATTTTTTTTTTAAAGGATTGATTCCTCCCAGGGCAGTGTAAATGATAAACTGAGTGGGAGCAAGTGAGAGGTATGTGGTGGGAGGGGAAGTCACATAGTTTCTAAGTGAACGCTCCTACAGAAATAAGACGGGAAGAACGATTGCTCACTGGAAGTAGTTTTGCCCTGCATTTCTCAAGTAAATCACATGGGCCTAATCTTGTAGTGAGTGACTAGGTTCACTTGTCTTTCCAAGCAGAGGGAGGTTTTTTTCCCAAGCATCCGGGATTGAGGTTTCAGAGCCCTGAATCCATTTATTATTTGCAAAACCAACCATCCGAAGGTCTTCTTGTAGCAGTTACATTTACGGGAAAAAAGAAAAGCCTGGAGTTAAGTGGATTTTCTTATGCATGTCTACATCTTTTGAAAATACCTGGTCCATGCTTTGACACCTGTATCCTGTCAGTGTACATAGGCCGACATGTCCTTAATTGCAAAGAACAGAAAATGGCAAAAAGCTGGAAAGCCATAATATATATGCTGCAAGTTAATCCAAAGACAAAAATCAGCCAAATCGTATGTCACGACGACTTCATCTTTGCAAAGGGTCAAAAACCTCATTTAGTGTCATCACTTAAAATTCTCAAGAAACTGCACAGGCAAGTGAGTTTTAGGAATGCCCTAGAATGTAACCATCGCATATTCACACCTGAGAAAAATATCTTGCCCTTCGTCTCTCAAATGCATAGGAATATGTTTGAACCTTGCCTTGGGAAGTTTCAACCGGTATGATCTCGGGCAAGTGACAATCTATTGTGGTTCAGTTTCTTCATCCATAGAAATGGAGATGATAACACTGTTTCCTTCAAGGGGATGTGGTGAAAAGTAGTTGAGGTACTCCCCGTCAAGTGCTTAGCACAATGCTGGCACAGTCGCCAAGCACGCCATGTCCGAGGTCACCAAGGCCAAGCTCAGGTTCCCCATGAGCACCTGAGCTGCCTCCCGCCCCCGAGCATCGCCCCCGAAGGCTGTTTTCAGAGCCACCCCAGTCGGCCCGTAAATCCTGGAGCCCTCCGAAGGTGTGCCCGTGGCAGTTTGAGGGCAGGGGTCAGGGGGCGTGCTGCCAATGTGTATTAGTCTTCCTTTTTTTATTTCTTCCTTCCTTATAGTTAAAGTGTACGACACGATGGCTCTGGCTCGTACGCATATACATAGTGAAGAGATTACTACAGTCAAACAAATGACCATCTTCATCACCTTCTACCCTTGTATGCTAAGAGAATCTAAAATCTACTGTCTTGGTAAAGTTTCAGAATCAAACACAACATTATTAACAATAGTCGTCCTGCTGTACTTTGGATCTCCAGACGTATTCATTGGCCCAATTCCTGATTTGTACCCCTTGACCTCCTTGTTCCCATTTGCTCCTCTCCCTGCAGTGGGTAGTTTTCTGGCAGGTGGCAGGTGGCTTGCTGCTGGCTTCCCAGCATTCTTTACTGTGAACTACATTGTCAACACTAATATAACTGTCCTTCATTGTTTTTATTATACATAACGCTCGAGTTTGTATATCATATAATTGGATCGATTTCTGTAATTTATATGTGCACAAGTGTATGGAAGTCCTGTGATTGAATTAAATTACCACAGAATCTTTTGATTTTAAAACATTGCCACATAATCGATTCCCTTTTCCTCTGTTAGGAGTTTTCATTGAAAAGTAAATTTGAAAGCATTTAGAAAAAGTTTTTTTTTTTACACAGGAGCTCTAATATGTAGTCACCAGTTCTAAAATGTGCTCTCCTTTTCAGCATCTAAGAGTTTTGCATAGATTTATTTTACACTTTACACAGGTTGCATATTTAAAAATATCCCCTATCGGTTAGTTTTCACTATGAAAATCTGGGCTTTTCCACTTTTTGTTCCAGATTCATTGAGGGTTTTAAATAAGGACTGGATGTAGGGGATGGGCAGCCAGGTCCCTTGACGTCCAGGAGCGCTAGTCACCAGTTCGTAGTAACTAGCTGCTAGGAACTAGTTGCTAGTTACTAGTAAAGTAGTGACTTCAGTTTCTAGAAAGCCTAGGAATAAGTACTGTTGTGGAACTCTTGGATTTAATTTTTTCTATGCTGTGTTTTGTTTCCTCACGTGTGTTTCTAATGGGCTAAGTAATAAAGTTAATGCGGAAAAAAAGGTTGACTGGAGTGTTATCGTCCTGTTAATACTCTATTCCGCATATAGATGCTTAGGATGTGTTATTTATTTTAAAGTTTTAATAATATATTTTATTTAATCCAACATAGCAAAATTATAATTTCTATATGTAATGAATATCAACAGTTTGTCAATTACGTAAGCGCTGACTCTTCCCTTCAGTTGGTTTTCTCTGCAAACCGCACCAGGAGGTGCCACATTTTCGTCCATCAACTACTGAAGAAAGTAGTCATGCGTTCTGTTCCCTTCTAGTCCTCAAACCCAGTCGTCCCTTGTCCCACAGACATTTCATCTGTGTCAGTCCCATTTTGTTCCCTGTCTACAATTCCCAACGTCATTTTGGTGCTTTGCTGATGTTTCTACTTGATTTCTGAATTTCCAAACGGAAACCACAAACACCCATAGCGCAGTCATCATTTCCTAATCGTGTTGATTTCTTAAAATCACTTTTCCTTAGAGGATATGTAGGAGATCAGTACTCACGGAAAACTCTAGAAAATTATTTTAGGCCACACAGAACAAAAAGCAACAGAAGAACAGAAAATTTACTCGGATTTTGAGGAAGCCACAAATAGCACGATAAATTAAGTGGTTACAGGTCTTTCGGGTCATCTGAGGCGGCTCTGAAAAGAGCCTTTGGGGGGCCGTGCCCGGGGGCAGGAGGCGGCTCATGTGCTCATGGTGAACCTGAGCACAGCCCTGGTGCCCTCGGTCACGGCATGCTTGCGGAGCTCCCCGGTCAGCAGCAGGTGCACGGCGGCCTGGATGTCCTGTGAGGTGAGGGTGCAGCGCTGGTTGTAACGGGCCAGGCGGCCGGCCTCTTCGGCGAGGCGCTCGAAGAGGTCGCTAATGCACGAGTCCATGACGTTCACGGCCTGCTGGGACAGGCTGAGGCCGTCGTGGACCAGCTTCAGAACCCTGGGGAAATAGGTGGCGAAACTGTCCTCGCCGCGGCGGCCGCGGCGGCAGCGGGTGTGACGGCGGCTGCGGCGGCGATGGCGCCTGGGCTTCTTCTGTTTCAGGGCCGTCGGAGCGCCCTTCTCAGGCGCCTGGGTGCTGACACCTTCCTCCGGAGACGGGGCAGAGGCAGGCTCCGCCATCCCTCAGGCAACCCCCAAGAGCTAGGAGGCACCGACGATGGCGCTGCTGCCAGGCGGGGAGCCCTTTTTATAGTCGCTGCCTTGCCTCACGTCATGCGTGACCTCGACTTCTGACTGGGTGTCAGGGCACACAGGGAGCGCGTGAGTGAGCCTAGCGGAGTGCGCTGGGACTGCACGGTCCTCCTGCTGGCGGTCCCTCCACCAATCACAGTGAGCGTCTGGAGCCCTGCAAGCTGCCTGTCTGGTCCCATACAGAAATTCACAGCAAGAGAACCCACACAGGAAGGCTGTGGCACGGCCAGCAGAGGGCTCCTGGACGTGGAGATGTGTCGGTCCACCTCCCGCCTCCGGTTCTGATCGAAACCCTCAATGAATCAGGATAACGGAGTAAAAAACTACCGGTTGTAAAGAGTGAAATCAAACACAACTGGGGTATTTAGACCTACATAAGAAAATTCAGCATTTACCAGGTTTGTAGTCACACTCCTAATGATACTTAGATCCGAAAAAGTACCCTACATTCTAGCATTGCTGAATACATAGAACAGCCCTTGATTGAAAGAGAAAAAAGGTATTGGTCTAATTTTGCAGTAAGTCACCCAAAAGGTAAGAGACAGTCAAGAAATAGTTGAAAATCACGTGCTTTTCAAAAATCGGACAGTTCGAGAAAATTTATTCCTTAAATGTATTTGTGGAAAAATGAACCCCAAATACGGAACCAGTAGAGAATGAAGAAGAATTAGAGAAATGGAGGTCATCAAGGAACTTGTCACCATTACAAAGAAAGAAAGAAAGAAAGAGAGAGAGAGAGAGAGAGAGAGACAGAGAGAGAGAGAAAGAAAGAAAGAAAGAAAGAAAGAAAGAAAGAAAGAAAGAAAGAAAGAAAGAAAGAAAGAAAGAAAGAAAGAAAGAAAGAAAGAAAGAAAGAGAAAGAAAGACAATAAACAACCATACAGCACAATTCACAGTAAATGAGCCCTCAGGCAAAGAATCACACCCATTCCATCAGGAGCTGCTTCCACCTCAACTCCAAGGCTGAAGAGTCCAGGAAAATTTTGATTGGCTCTCTTGGGAAACCCGGTTCCATGGTGAGCCGGTGGCTATGACTCCGTGGCTACAGGTTCCTCATTGCCTGACTGAGAACAGACTGGGGCTTGAGCTGCTCTGATTGGACCTTCCATCATCCCTATTATGCATAAATGCAAGTCATGAAGGTTTTTGCTTTCTAAACCCAAAGATTATAGACTGGAGAGGAACATAACTGGATAAAACTGAACGAGTTAAAATAGTAACTTCAGTTTCTAGAAAGCCTAGGGATAGGTATTGCTTCTTGAAATTTTCTCCTTAGTTATTTCTGTGATCGGTTGGGTCCTCCTTTGTGTTTCTGTATGTACTCCATAATACTGAGAATGCCGAAAAACGTTTGATGCAGGATGTTTGTCCTGCTCCTACTATGTTCCCCATATGGATGCTTACAGTTCGTTATTTATTCTCCATGAGTTTGAGGATTCCAGCACCGGCCAGAAATTTAAAAAAAAACAAATGTATATATAAATATAAATATATATATATATATGTATATGTATATATTTGTATGTACACACATATATATTCATTTTTACATGTATACAGACACATATGTATATGTGTATGTGTATATGTGTGTTTGTGTGTGTGTGTATATATACTATGTGTGTGTGTGTGTGTGTGTGTGTGTGTGTGTGTGTGTGTGTGTGTGTGACTGTGGATATATATTTGAGGACTGAAACACAGGAGAGAAATAACTGAGTCAAAAATGTCAAGAAACAATATCTAATCCACCTTCTTTAGAAACTGAAGTTACTAGTTTAATTCATTCAGATTTTACCAATTCTGTTCATTGCCAGGCAATATAATGTGTGTGGAAATATATATACATTTTTTTTTTTTAGAAAGGTAAAACCTCATGTTTTGCGTCTATGTGCAATGGGGATGATGGGAGGGACCTGTTGGATGAGGTGTCCCAGGCTGAACCAATTAGAAGCCTCTTGAAATGTTTGGACTTGCAGTTGAGGGGAATTGTGTCATTAAATAGGTCTGAGTCCTTGACTGCTGTTTGTTGTTTTGTTTGAATGGTTTTATGCTTTTAATCATGTTGATTTACAGATATTATATTAGTTTCTAAAGCTGTCGTAAATAAATTCGAGAGTCTCGGTGACTTAAAAAATATATATTTATCATCTCACAGTTCTGGATGCCAAATAGCCCCTCTTCATAAGCACACCAGTCATATTGGGTTAGGACCGACCCTCACGACTTCACTTTAAACACAGTTACCTCTATAGAGACTATCTCCAAAATAGGGTCACCTCCTGAAGTACTGGGGGGTCACAAGGTCAACACAAGAATTTTGAGAGGGTACAATTCAATAAAGAATACTAAGCTTTCTGCCCCTCCAAAAAATTAATGTACTTCCATGAAAAATACATTCACACCTTCCCTACAGCCCCCAAATCTTAACCCATTGCAGTTCAACTTTAAGTCCAAAATCTCATCTACAAATCTTATATATCTGCTACGGGTGAGACTCCAGTTGTGACTGATGCTGAGGCAGAATTTATCCTTATCCCTGAACCTGCGAAAACAGACAGCAAATTACCAGTTTCCAAAAACAGTAGCGGGACAGGCATAGAATAGACATTACCATTCGAAATGTGAGAAATCAGAAGAAAACTAGAGTTTATGGGCCCTAAGCAGGTTTGCACCATAGTAGGGCTAATTCCATTAGATTTAAGGGATTGAAAACAGTCCTCTTTAATCATTGCTCTGCCCTCTGGACCCTCTGGGATAGCAGCATGAAACTCTCAGCCCTGGGCAGTGGGGACCTCTTCCCCAGCCTGGTTTGTTACAGAAGAGGTGGCACTAGCCATCTAGAATGGAGAAAGTGGCCTCCATCTATGGGATCAAGGAGATCATGGCCTCATCCCCCAGACCTGTGTCCCTGTTCTCAACAAGACTCTGTCTGGATTCTCCTCTTGCCATTGCTGTTTTCTCAGAGTCCTGCTGGAAGAGTGGAATCACCATAGCTTTACTGATGTCTTCCTTGGTTTCCCAGGGTCTGAAAAGTACGTGCAAGTCTGCAGCCACAGGCCGACTGGAAAACAACTTTACATCCACGTAAATACTGTCATCTTGCCCCATAACCACGGTTCAACAGATCACATAACTGTGGGAAAGGAGGGAACCCCGATAAATGCTTACCAAGAAAAAACTGTGTCCTTTTACATTCTTTTACAGCCCATGTGGTTTTAGGTCCCAACATGGCTTTGGTCCTGCTCACTCTAGCGATATTAATGAAATTTGAGAAAGAGAGAAGAAAAGTGGGGTTTGAGGTACAAGATCCTAAGTGGAATCAAGTGCATCTGATTACTCACTTCAGGAGGGACGTGAGGAAAACGGGCACTTACTGAGTGAACATCTAGGATCCAGTGGTGTGGTTTACTACGTAGACAAGCTACGGGAAGTGCCTTTACTGCTTAAATAACACATTACGAGTACCAACGTAGCTAGAAAAAATATTAAGAAGAGAAAATAACCCACCAATTTTTTTTTTAATGGTGGAATAAGCGTTAAGTCAGGTCTTTGCTGAAGAAAGCTGTCATAGCTATATCATATTGCAAAAATAGACTTGAAGTAAACGGAGATTTCTTGAGGATAAAGATAGTCCCCCTGGGATAAAATGTTCAATTCATGTGGGAGGTATTATAAATTTAAGATGACCTATACTGGGTAGGGTAGCTTCAAGCTATTTAAGTCAACACTTGACTGAATGACAATAAGGAGTAGCGAAGGTCACCACCAAATATAGACATTTGCAGCCACCTGTAAGCAAGTGGCCGAAACGTAACAAGGACTTAGAAATAAAGCACCTACCAAGCTTGCTTGACGAAATGGAGTAATGCGATAATATGAACCCGGAAATTAGAGAATGTGTTTTATCCACCTGATGTATATTTATGCACATAGAACATGTACTCGGCCATCAAGCAAGATTCCAGAAGTATCAAATACATATCACATTCTCTGACTACAGTACATTTAAGAATCAATGACAAACCATGTTGTCAAAACCAAATGTTTGGGATGACACAAATCACTCTAAAGAAATAATGGGCCAAAGGACAAATCATTACAGGGACTGAAAAATATTTATTGATGCGTGAGAATAAAATTTGTGGGGCATGCGTGAGTGCTACTGAGAGAGGATTTTATGGCCCACGTGCTGATTAAAAAGATTAAAAAGAAGGAAGCCTTGATCAGGCATTTTACGGAAGACCAAGCACAAACGATCACAAAGAACAACAAGAAGCACGATTGAAGAGGTGCCACCTCGCTCAAGTCTCCTGGAAAATGCCTACTACAACCACAGTGACATACTATTTCACACCGTCGGACCAGTGAGAATTAAAAAGGTCAGACCGCATCAAATGTTGGTGACTAGTGGGGACTCACACTCTGGTATTAGGAGGACAAATTGGTCTGACCATCTTGGAGAGCAATCTGGCAATACTAATTAATGCGCAGGATGCACACACTGCTGACAGCAGCAGTTCCATTGCTGGGTACACTACCTAGTGGCCTGAACACAAGGAGACGTGTGTGGGGACATTCTTAGCAGCCCTGTGGTCTGGGTGGGGCCTCTGGAAGATCTGCAGGGACCGAAGAGACAGCTAATGGACCCTGAAGCACTGACCTGGAAGAGGGAGGGATAGCACTAGATGTAGTCTCTCGAAAATGGAAACAGGTGTTCAAACAAAGATTCCTACATGAACGTTCAGAGGTGCCCTATTCTCAATAGCCAAAAGGGGGAAACAACCCAAATGCCCATCAATGGACAAATAGATAAACTAAATGTCGTCCATCCATACCATGGATTATTATTCAGCTGTGAAAAGGAAGGAAGCAAGTACCGATTCACGCTACCACGTAGATGTACCATGAGGAAAACATTACACTATGTGAAAGCCGCCAGACACAGAAGGCCATGCGTTGGGTTCCATGGGAGGGAGAGCTCCACATGGGGGAAACCTCTGTCGACAGAAAGCAGATAAGTGGTTGCCAAGAGCTATTTATTGGGAGCGTGTGTATGTGTGTGCTCGGGGGTGGGGGGACGACGAGCATGGGGAGTGAGTGCTTAACGGGTACAGGGGTTTCTTGGCGGGGTGGTGAAAATGCTTTGGAAGCAGACGGTTGTGATTGTTCCACGACATCACGAATGTACTTGACACCATGTCGTACCCGTCCCCCACCCCTCTTTCTTTATCTTGCCTGCGATGCTCGGGTCCTACAGAAGGCGAGCGCTGCCACAGAGGGAGGGCCCAGGGGCGAGAGCGTGCGGGTGCCTTGCACCTGCCCTGGCCGGCCGTTTGTAGGCCCAGGCCCGCTCCCTCGGGGTCAACTGGAGGGCAGTGACGTCACCAGTGTGCGCGGCCACGAGCCTGTTCCGGACCAATGAGGGGCCGGGTCGCGGTAGCTAGGTTACGGAGTACGGGCCAAGTACCGACATCTTGAGAGGCATCCAGTCGAGCCAGACCTCGCAGATTGATCGGTCGTCTCCAAGGCCCGGCATGCCGAGCAGGAGGACGAGCCGTCCACGGTCGTCCGGTCTCAATAGGTGCCGTGCCGCCGCTCTCGCGCCCACCGAGCCGAGCTGACATTCTCCGTGAGCCACCCGGAGCGCCTCCTGCGGGAGGGCCACTACGCCCAGTGCCCGAGTTCGTGTGCGCCGGTCTTTCTAGGTGCCATCGTCGAGTACGTGACGGCCAAGGTCTTGGAGCTGGCGAGCGACGAGGCCCGGAGGAGCAGCAGGAGATGCATCACCTTGGAGCTGTTGGACGTGGCCGTGCACAGCAACGCGCTGCTCAGTGGCTTCTTCGTGACTACAACCATCTCCCAGGTGGCCCCAGCCTAGCTGTGGACGCCTGGCACCCAGGGGGCCTCACCAGCCCACCGATCCTCCGTCTACTCCTGCTAGCCCGGCGCCAGCCCCTTCCGTCACAGCCAGCCGGGACAGCCCTGGCCTGTCTTGTGCCTTCGGCGCCTTGTGTCATTAAAGTGTTTGAAAGTACCCACAGGCTTGCTCTATAAATTTTGTGTCAGAGTGGGGTGTGAGACACCCAATGTTGGACGGACGGGCAGGGAGTGGCGAGGGTCAGGGAACAGGGAGGGCACAGGGGAGCAGACTCTCGTGGTGACAATGGGGGTTGGTGTCCCCGTGTGGGAGGTGCTGTCTGGGGCGGGGGCACAGGAGGCTGCCACGTGGACCCTGAGCTAGTCACCGGAACGATGGTGTTCATTGGGGTGGAGCTCAAGGCCAAGACTGAGGTTTCCTGGTAGGATGAATGTCAAAAGGGGTTATGTTATGGAGGGGGACGGAGCCTCAGGTGGCATGGGAGCTCAAGTCAAGGGCTCAAGTGGGGCAGGGACATTGACTGCCAGAGAGAGGAGTGATTGATGGGTGGGAACAATGCAGAAATCCCCAAAGGCGGAACTGGGGTCACAGGGGGTCAAGAGTTTAGTTTTGGCCTTGTTCAGAGGGAGAGGCTGGGAGACGCCCTTAGCTACCGGGATACGCAAGCTGTAGCCTAGCAACAGCGCGGTCAGGCCAGGCCCCGCCTCAGATGCCGCTCTCTGCGTATCACCAGGGCGACAGGACCGTGGCAGGTGTCCCGGGGCTGCGCCCAGGAGTGGCTGTCTATGTGGCCTGTTGCCAGCTGGCGGTAGGACGCTTCCAGCAGGCGCTCTTCCACCGGCCATGGAGGAGCTGGCCCTCACTCAGGCTGTCCGCCTCTTCCTGCGACAGGAGAGTGATGCTTGCCAGGGCCTGGTCATGGAGGTGTACCTTGATGTGATTTTTCTAAGAGTTTTTAAGTGTCAGCCCTTAGATCTGTCATCCATTTTGAATGAATTTTTATACATGGTGTGAGATAGAAGTCCAAGTTCACTCTTTTGCATGTGGATATCCAGTTGTCACAGCACCATTTGTGACAGGGATTATTCTTTTCCCCCACTGAATGGTCTTGGAACCTGTACTGAAAATCGACTATACACAGATATCAGGGTTAATTTCTGACTCTAAATCACGCATTTATTATGTTACTTTAATCTACGGACATGTCTACATCGAGGGTCACTTGTGGGCCAAACAAAGTGCTAGGGATTGGAGATATAAAGACGGATAGCCTTAGTAGATTCTCCTGTGGTTATTATCAACTGACTGTTCTCTTGTTCAGTGGCTGAGAAAGTTGAAAATGTGGCTTTGGCCCAGGAGAGCCTCATTGTCGTAGAGACGTCCAGCTGTGGGAGTGAATGACTCTGAACCACCCACGCTCACCTCCTCCATGACCCGGGCAAGGATTAGAACAGACAGCGCTGAGCAACGCTTCCATACCACTGTTTGGTCATCATGGCCTACTTAGGGTCCGATGGCTATAAACAGTTGTGCGAGCTTGACTACAGCTCATCTGGCTTGGATCTCAGAGTTCCAGACCTTCAAAGGTAACTGGGCAAAATGTGCCTGCTTCTGGTAGAGGCCCCTATTATCTTGGAGGAGTGAGTGTACTCGGGATGAAAGGAATAAGGACCCTCGGGCCTAAAGCAGTGGGAGAGGCAAGGAATGTGAGCCCGCGGTCCCTGAGCCAATCAGAGAGGGCCGTGATGGGGTCTGGGAAGGTGAGGTCGGCTAGGACATCATGAAGCTCCTGTTCCTGGGGTGAGGTCCTAAGTAGAGGGAAGACATGGGGGAACGGGCCTGCAAGGCTAAAGCGGAGGTAGGGGCTGGGAAATGAGGCCCGGTGTAAGAACCCAAATGCCCCAAGGGATCACACCCTGATCACATAAGTCCTTCTCGGCCACACCCCATCATGGCGCTGGTTGCCCTTTCCTTCCGTATTCTCCTTCCTACCGGCGCGAATCGTACACCAATCAGCTCACCCCCCAAGCCCCATGCGGTATGCTAAGTAGGGACTGTATCTTAAGCCAATCAGCTTTCCCTAAAAACCCTATGTATATGTTTGTGTGCCGCCTAATAAACGAGCCCTCTCCGGTGGGTCATCAACTGGTGTCGACTCGTCCTTTCACCCGGACACCTCGGCCAATGATAGGGGTGGGGGCGGGGGCGGGCGGGGCCTGCTCCGGGCCTTGTAAGTGCGGGTTTCTGCGCGGGAACGCACACCACGAAGGCAGTGAGCAGCTCTCTCCACCCCAGGGGCATCCTTCAGGCGTCTTCAAGCCCTCAGGTGAGGTGGTGCGGTCCCGCTGGGGCCAGAGGACGATGGGGACGGGAGCACGCAGGGATTCCGTGGCGGGGCTGTCGCGCCTTCGGGAGCCCTAGGGGCCCGGATTGGGGTTGGCTTTTCCCGTCAGCGCCGCGGGGCGAGACTCGTGCCTTTGTCTGCCCTCGGCGCGCCTCCTGTGCGAGATGCCGAGCCCTCCCGGGGGTCGGGCCCTGGAAGGCCCGAGGGGCGGACCCCCAAAGCGGCCGGCCGGTCCGTGGAAGAAGTGCAGGTCGGAGGCTTCGAGGACGAAGCGGAGTTGAGGGCTCGCCCGGAATGGGCCCTCTGGGCCTGGCCCCTCGCTCCCTCCCCTCCCGTGGCCCTTCGGCTGGGCGCCCGACCAGGATGACAGTTATTTTCCAATGAAAGCAAGATGCTCCTGTCAAAGTGGCCTGTGCGCCCGGCCCTGTTATTTGTTTGTCCCGGTTTCCCCAGCTTTGAGGTTGGCTTCTGAGCGCTTGGCACGGGAGGGTCATAGGGTAAGGTCAACTGAATGGAGGGGACGTGTTTGAAACTACTGGCCGCTTGGGGGCGTCTCTGTTCTACTCTGGTCGCTAGACGTGTCTCGCCCCACCAGGGTGGGAACAGACATGAGCAGGAGAGCTCCGCCTTCCGGTTTCTGGGGTCTCTTATTCTTTGTTCTGGACGAACCTAGAATGTTCAGAGGCCGCCGCAAGGCATTTCATCAGGTCCACAGCAAGACTCTTCTGAGCCTTGTCTCCTTGCCTCGCCCTTGACAGAGAAAACGTGGTGAAATAAGACTCTGTGTATTTAGCGTATCCCATTCTGCTGAAGTCGTGAGTCTGATCCTAATTAGCTGCCCCTTCTTACAGTGTTTACAAACCGCTGCCACAAGGGGCTAGTATAGGACGAGTAACCAGTTACGACCGGATTAAATCCTCTCCCCTCTCTTATTGCAGCACCTTAATCTACTGTTTGGGGGCATTTAAAATGGAAAGAAATTAGTACAACTTCGGCCACCCCTTTTTGTGTGCTGCTCCCCATCCTCCAAGAAAAATGCCGTCGCCACCCCACCCCCCCCCACCCCCCGGTAATTGAACAGACAGCGAAGATTCTTAGATAGTGCTGTCATCTATTAGAAAATCATTGACTGGTTGAACCAAGTTTTTATTATATTCTTCGACCCCTAATTGTTCCTGTGCTTCTCTTACCTCCATTGTACCTTTGCTGTGATTTTAAAAGAGTCGGACATGTTGGCTCCGGGTTTCTAGAGCGTCTTGGTTTCTAGTGTATCCTGATCTAAGGGCATTTTCTGCTTATCAGAATAGGGGTATTGAAGTGAATTTCAAAGTAATGAAAATAGAATTCTTCTAAGATGCGCTGGTGTTTTCCTGTGGAAGATCAGTAGGTAAAATATACATGACTATTACGTTTGAACATTTATGACTGTTACTACTTTGTCTGACGATAGTTCTGCCAGGGAAGTTTCTTAAAAGAAATTGTTTTCGGTCTTTCTTTTAGTCAAGATGAGTGATAAGCCAGACTTGTCGGAGGTGGAGAAGTTTGACAAGTCAAAACTGAAGAAAACTCATACCGAGGAAAAAAATACTCTTCCCTCAAAGGAAAGTAAGTCATGGAGGGTTTCTAGCTGAGACAGACAATGGTGAAAGTTGGTATCTTCAGTGAATAAACCTATCTTCTAGTAATTTTTACTATCGAGGAAGTAATTATTAGAGTACCATTTTATTTTATGCAGCCATGACAACTATCAAAGAGTTGTCTCCTTCTTTGGATTATATAAATGGTTCGCACATGATAGGCCCTAGTAGTAATGGGGAAGTAAAAACCACTTCCCTGTTGGAAAATTACTAAAACACACATTGAAACCAATCTTAAACATTGGACTTAGCACTAGAAAAACCTTACTTCTGTCTACTTTTAGTTATTTGGCATTTTTCTGCATCTAGAAATTTGAGTCCATTATCTCATGCCTAAAGAACCATGCCAGCTCTGCGGTCTGGGCCTTCTCCAATCTGGTGACAAGATAGGGATGCAGAACGAGTTTCGATCTTGGGTGCACTTGAGGCTCCCAGACTTAAGGGATCAGTTTTGCCCTCCAGAGTAACAGACAGCTGGAGAAACTCCAAGCATATTCACAACAGCTGAGGGGCATTTTCTGTCATGTGTGCGTTATTTGAGAGTTCCGAAATTAGTGAAAATTATCTCAAAGTGTATAACTTCCAAATGGTATCGTCAGAGATAAACGTGAGCAAAATGCTTCACTTCCTCCTCGGTCTCAAATAATCTATCGAAAAACTGTCAACAACACAAATCTGCCTCTCGAATGAAAGCAAAAACCAAAAAAACTGCAATTGAAGTAGATTCTAATGAATGTTCGAGTGGTAAACATGCACACACGTGCACACATGCACCCCGCTGTGAGCATTTGTGGTTAGTGCCTTAGCATTCTCAATTAAAAGCATGTATGGCAGCCTTCCATGACTTACCTAAAGCTGTTTTGTAAGAAACTGAATTAAATCTTAGGAAAATACTCTTAGTGATATATATTTTTTTTGTTTTGTTTTTTTTTTTCCCCTCAGCGATCCAGCAGGAGAAACAGTGTGCTCAGACATCGTAAAACGGGATCTCCTCCCAAGAGGAAATTTCAACATTGCCCGAGAGCCTTGGTTTTATGCTTGTTTTTTGCAAACCGTTGTGTTTGTAGCGATTTTAGGCATCTTCTGCTGTCCTCTCATTTCTATTCCCTGGCTAAAAGGTCAGGTGGAACCAAAGTTTCCTGAAGTGTGCTTTCAAACTTGCCGTTGGTGTGTAAATTCCAGATGGCAGATGTTGCGAATAATCTCACCAGTGTTGACCCTTGTGTGTGTAGCCCTTTCACCCCCAGCAGGATAAGCCAGGTTTAACCTTCTGCAATGGGTGCCTCCATTGCTTCATTATCTTCATGAAGTTGCATGCTTCTGCAACTTCTCACAGTTTGTTTTTATTTCCAATGTAGTAATGAAATAATAAATACAGTCATTATCTGGCGGCTCTCGACTTCATTTCTTCTAAGGAAGGAAAAGTACACAAGGGTACCCTTTTTCGCCAAACAAAACGGTTGAAGGAAAACCTCTTCAGCAGTGGACTAAGCCCCTTATCTCAGAGTGAAGAAAGACAAACACAGGGTCTGAAGTGACCCACTCAAGCTGAATAAGAACTGAAATTCAAGCTGGGCTGTCTTGCCTTCTGGAAAGTGTTTTCCGACTGAATGGGAGGGGGCACCTAAGCTTGGGGTTGGATGGAAAGGGCGCGGGAGGCACTTGTTAACACGCACTGTACTGAGCACATCACATCTTCAGTTGAGCGTCAACTCAGATATCTGATGCCCACTGATGACCTGTAACACTGAACCTCTGATCTGGTTCTTCTACTGAACAGAATTTACTGTCTCCTGAAGCAAGCATTTTTGGTTTCATGGTGAGCATAAGTGCTGTGGACCGTATGGTGTTCCCCCACCCCCACCACACCAAATTCATATTTTGAAGGTCTACCCCTCAATGCGACTCTACCCGGAGATAGACTTTTTAGGAAGTCATTAAGGTTAAATGAGGCTACAAGGGCTGGGCCCCTCTGTGATCTATTACTATAGGTATCTTCCCACCATAAGGGATTATACCGTCCATACCTATTTGCAACCTCAACTATTATCTTACCTCCCTCTTTCTAGGGGCTCACATCCTTAAATACTCACTGGGGTTACAGAAAGTGGAAGGTGTTTTCTCTGCTCTAGCACAAATTTCCACAAGCAAAACAGTAGGTGGGTCAACTAAGGTAAAGTGTGGTTGAGGTGACACAATCTCAGAGCTTAGGGTAACCAGAAGATTTGAGCCCTGGAGGTCACCATGTTGGTCATCACTACCTTACCATCTGCCTGAAGCAATTGCCCAGTAGAGTCACTCAGTCCCTTACACTGACATGCTGCTTACACGCTTCCCTGCCTGCCTGTAACTTCTATGCCATAATCCTAGGAGAGCATGCTGGAGACCCATACAGCGTGGTTAATCCATCCTCCAGTATTTGAAGTCAGCTGTTGTTTTCCTGCCCCCATACGTCCAAGTCTTCTCCAGCTGACCTTTTCAGAGCATTTGGACCCAAGTTACACAGATGGGGACCCATAACGGTTGCACTTTAGATGGACGGACACAAGTTTAGCCATTATCAGGTCCCTGGATCCCGATTCTGTCATCCAGCCCATTTGCTCTCCTTTCAGTTTGCCATTTGCAGCTTGATAAAGATGCTGTACGTCCACGACAGACTCAGTAACGTGTGCATTAGCACACTAATCCAGCTCAAGATTAGGCCCATTTCAGATGCCTAAAGGAAAGCATGTCAGGTGAGCTGGGGATGGGACGAAAACTCCCAGTTTTTAGTTGCACCTGGTAACCGTCATTTTTTTTTTAAAGGATTGATTCCTCCCAGGGCAGTGTAAATGATAAACTGAGTGGGAGCAAGTGAGAGGTATGTGGTGGGAGGGGAAGTCACATAGTTTCTAAGTGAACGCTCCTACAGAAATAAGACGGGAAGAACGATTGCTCACTGGAAGTAGTTTTGCCCTGCATTTCTCAAGTAAATCACATGGGCCTAATCTTGTAGTGAGTGACTAGGTTCACTTGTCTTTCCAAGCAGAGGGAGGTTTTTTTCCCAAGCATCCGGGATTGAGGTTTCAGAGCCCTGAATCCATTTATTATTTGCAAAACCAACCATCCGAAGGTCTTCTTGTAGCAGTTACATTTACGGGAAAAAAGAAAAGCCTGGAGTTAAGTGGATTTTCTTATGCATGTCTACATCTTTTGAAAATACCTGGTCCATGCTTTGACACCTGTATCCTGTCAGTGTACATAGGCCGACATGTCCTTAATTGCAAAGAACAGAAAATGGCAAAAAGCTGGAAAGCCATAATATATATGCTGCAAGTTAATCCAAAGACAAAAATCAGCCAAATCGTATGTCACGACGACTTCATCTTTGCAAAGGGTCAAAAACCTCATTTAGTGTCATCACTTAAAATTCTCAAGAAACTGCACAGGCAAGTGAGTTTTAGGAATGCCCTAGAATGTAACCATCGCATATTCACACCTGAGAAAAATATCTTGCCCTTCGTCTCTCAAATGCATAGGAATATGTTTGAACCTTGCCTTGGGAAGTTTCAACCGGTATGATCTCGGGCAAGTGACAATCTATTGTGGTTCAGTTTCTTCATCCATAGAAATGGAGATGATAACACTGTTTCCTTCAAGGGGATGTGGTGAAAAGTAGTTGAGGTACTCCCCGTCAAGTGCTTAGCACAATGCTGGCACAGTCGCCAAGCACGCCATGTCCGAGGTCACCAAGGCCAAGCTCAGGTTCCCCATGAGCACCTGAGCTGCCTCCCGCCCCCGAGCATCGCCCCCGAAGGCTGTTTTCAGAGCCACCCCAGTCGGCCCGTAAATCCTGGAGCCCTCCGAAGGTGTGCCCGTGGCAGTTTGAGGGCAGGGGTCAGGGGGCGTGCTGCCAATGTGTATTAGTCTTCCTTTTTTTATTTCTTCCTTCCTTATAGTTAAAGTGTACGACACGATGGCTCTGGCTCGTACGCATATACATAGTGAAGAGATTACTACAGTCAAACAAATGACCATCTTCATCACCTTCTACCCTTGTATGCTAAGAGAATCTAAAATCTACTGTCTTGGTAAAGTTTCAGAATCAAACACAACATTATTAACAATAGTCGTCCTGCTGTACTTTGGATCTCCAGACGTATTCATTGGCCCAATTCCTGATTTGTACCCCTTGACCTCCTTGTTCCCATTTGCTCCTCTCCCTGCAGTGGGTAGTTTTCTGGCAGGTGGCAGGTGGCTTGCTGCTGGCTTCCCAGCATTCTTTACTGTGAACTACATTGTCAACACTAATATAACTGTCCTTCATTGTTTTTATTATACATAACGCTCGAGTTTGTATATCATATAATTGGATCGATTTCTGTAATTTATATGTGCACAAGTGTATGGAAGTCCTGTGATTGAATTAAATTACCACAGAATCTTTTGATTTTAAAACATTGCCACATAATCGATTCCCTTTTCCTCTGTTAGGAGTTTTCATTGAAAAGTAAATTTGAAAGCATTTAGAAAAAGTTTTTTTTTTTACACAGGAGCTCTAATATGTAGTCACCAGTTCTAAAATGTGCTCTCCTTTTCAGCATCTAAGAGTTTTGCATAGATTTATTTTACACTTTACACAGGTTGCATATTTAAAAATATCCCCTATCGGTTAGTTTTCACTATGAAAATCTGGGCTTTTCCACTTTTTGTTCCAGATTCATTGAGGGTTTTAAATAAGGACTGGATGTAGGGGATGGGCAGCCAGGTCCCTTGACGTCCAGGAGCGCTAGTCACCAGTTCGTAGTAACTAGCTGCTAGGAACTAGTTGCTAGTTACTAGTAAAGTAGTGACTTCAGTTTCTAGAAAGCCTAGGAATAAGTACTGTTGTGGAACTCTTGGATTTAATTTTTTCTATGCTGTGTTTTGTTTCCTCACGTGTGTTTCTAATGGGCTAAGTAATAAAGTTAATGCGGAAAAAAAGGTTGACTGGAGTGTTATCGTCCTGTTAATACTCTATTCCGCATATAGATGCTTAGGATGTGTTATTTATTTTAAAGTTTTAATAATATATTTTATTTAATCCAACATAGCAAAATTATAATTTCTATATGTAATGAATATCAACAGTTTGTCAATTACGTAAGCGCTGACTCTTCCCTTCAGTTGGTTTTCTCTGCAAACCGCACCAGGAGGTGCCACATTTTCGTC
This sequence comes from Cynocephalus volans, assembly GCF_027409185.1. Taxonomy (NCBI): domain Eukaryota; kingdom Metazoa; phylum Chordata; class Mammalia; order Dermoptera; family Cynocephalidae; genus Cynocephalus; species Cynocephalus volans. Next base: position 114,051,783 of record NC_084478.1, read on the forward strand.
CATCAACTACTGAAGAAAGTAGTCATGCGTTCTGTTCCCTTCTAGTCCTCAAACCCAGTCGTCCCTTGTCCCACAGACATTTCATCTGTGTCAGTCCCATTTTGTTCCCTGTCTACAATTCCCAACGTCATTTTGGTGCTTTGCTGATGTTTCTACTTGATTTCTGAATTTCCAAACGGAAACCACAAACACCCATAGCGCAGTCATCATTTCCTAATCGTGTTGATTTCTTAAAATCACTTTTCCTTAGAGGATATGTAGGAGATCAGTACTCACGGAAAACTCTAGAAAATTATTTTAGGCCACACAGAACAAAAAGCAACAGAAGAACAGAAAATTTACTCGGATTTTGAGGAAGCCACAAATAGCACGATAAATTAAGTGGTTACAGGTCTTTCGGGTCATCTGAGGCGGCTCTGAAAAGAGCCTTTGGGGGGCCGTGCCCGGGGGCAGGAGGCGGCTCATGTGCTCATGGTGAACCTGAGCACAGCCCTGGTGCCCTCGGTCACGGCATGCTTGCGGAGCTCCCCGGTCAGCAGCAGGTGCACGGCGGCCTGGATGTCCTGTGAGGTGAGGGTGCAGCGCTGGTTGTAACGGGCCAGGCGGCCGGCCTCTTCGGCGAGGCGCTCGAAGAGGTCGCTAATGCACGAGTCCATGACGTTCACGGCCTGCTGGGACAGGCTGAGGCCGTCGTGGACCAGCTTCAGAACCCTGGGGAAATAGGTGGCGAAACTGTCCTCGCCGCGGCGGCCGCGGCGGCAGCGGGTGTGACGGCGGCTGCGGCGGCGATGGCGCCTGGGCTTCTTCTGTTTCAGGGCCGTCGGAGCGCCCTTCTCAGGCGCCTGGGTGCTGACACCTTCCTCCGGAGACGGGGCAGAGGCAGGCTCCGCCATCCCTCAGGCAACCCCCAAGAGCTAGGAGGCACCGACGATGGCGCTGCTGCCAGGCGGGGAGCCCTTTTTATAGTCGCTGCCTTGCCTCACGTCATGCGTGACCTCGACTTCTGACTGGGTGTCAGGGCACACAGGGAGCGCGTGAGTGAGCCTAGCGGAGTGCGCTGGGACTGCACGGTCCTCCTGCTGGCGGTCCCTCCACCAATCACAGTGAGCGTCTGGAGCCCTGCAAGCTGCCTGTCTGGTCCCATACAGAAATTCACAGCAAGAGAACCCACACAGGAAGGCTGTGGCACCGCCAGCAGAGGGCTCCTGGACGTGGAGATGTGTCGGTCCACCTCCCGCCTCCGGTTCTGATCGAAACCCTCAATGAATCAGGATAACGGAGTAAAAAACTACCGTTTGTAAAGAGTGAAATCAAACACAACTGGGGTATTTAGACCTACATAAGAAAATTCAGCATTTACCAGGTTTGTAGTCACACTCCTAATGATACTTAGATCCGAAAAAGTACCCTACATTCTAGCATTGCTGAATACATAGAACAGCCCTTGATTGAAAGAGAAAAAAGGTATTGGTCTAATTTTGCAGTAAGTCACCCAAAAGGTAAGAGACAGTCAAGAAATAGTTTAAAATCACGTGCTTTTCAAAAATCGGACAGTTCGAGAAAATTTATTCCTTAAATGTATTTGTGGAAAAATGAACCCCAAATACGGAACCAGTACAGAATGAAGAAGAATTAGAGAAATGGAGGTCATCAAGGAACTTGTCACAGAAAGAAAGAAAGAAAAGAATGAAAGAAAGAAAGAAAGAAAGAAAGAAAGAAAGAAAAAAGAAAGAAAGAAAGAAAGAAAGAAAGAAAGAAAAAGAAAGAAAGAAAGAAAGAAAGAAAGAAAGAAAGAAAGAAAGAAAGAAAAGACAATAAACAACCATACAGTACAATTCACAGTAAATGAGCCCTCAGGCAAAGAATCACACCCATTCCATCAGGAGCTGCTTCCACCTCAACTCCAAGGCTGAAGAGTCCAGGAAAATTTTGATTGGCTCTCTTGGGAAACCCGGTTCCATGGTGAGCCGGTGGCTATGACTCCGTGGCTACAGGTTCCTCATTGCCTGACTGAGAACAGACTGGGGCTTGAGCTGCTCTGATTGGACCTTCCATCATCCCTATTATGCATAAATGCAAGTCATGAAGGTTTGTGCTTTCTAAACCCAAAGATTATAGACTGGAGAGGAACATAACTGGATAAAACTGAACGAGTTAAAATAGTAACTTCAGTTTCTAGAAAGCCTAGGGATAGGTATTGCTTCTTGAAATTTTCTCCTTAGTTATTTCTGTGATCGGTTGGGTCCTCCTTTGTGTTTCTGTATGTACTCCATAATACTGAGAATGCCGAAAAACGTTTGATGCAGGATGTTTGTCCTGCTCCTACTATGTTCCCCATATGGATGCTTACAGTTCGCTATTTATTCTCCATGAGTTTGAGGATTCCAGCACCGGCCAGAAATTTAAAAAAAAACAAATGTATATATAAATATAAATATATATATATATATATATGTATATGTATATATTTGTATGTACACACATATATATTCATTTTTACATGTATACAGACACATATGTATATGTGTATGTGTATATGTGTGTTTGTGTGTGTGTGTATATATACTGTGTGTGTGTGTGTGTGTGTGTGTGTGTGTGTGTGTGTGTGTGTGACTGTGGATATATATTTGAGGACTGAAACACAGGAGAGAAATAACTGAGTCAAAAATGTCAAGAAACAATATCTAATCCACCTTCTTTAGAAACTGAAGTTACTAGTTTAATTCATTCAGATTTTACCAATTCTGTTCATTGCCAGGCAATATAATGTGTGTGGAAATATATATACATTTTTTTTTTTAGAAAGGTAAAACCTCATGTTTTGCGTCTATGTGCAATGGGGATGATGGGAGGGACCTGTTGGATGAGGTGTCCCAGGCTGAACCATTTAGAAGCCTCCTGAAATGTTTGGACTTGCAGTTGAGGGGAATTGTGTCATTAAATAGGTCTGAGTCCTTGACTGCTGTTTGTTGTTTTGTTTGAATGGTTTTATGCTTTTAATCATGTTGATTTACAGATATTATATTAGTTTCTAAAGCTGTCGTAAATAAATTCGAGAGTCTCGGTGACTTAAAAAATATATATTTATCATCTCACAGTTCTGGATGCCAAATAGCCCCTCTTCATAAGCACACCAGTCATATTGGGTTAGGACCGACCCTCACGACTTCACTTTAAACACAGTTACCTCTATAGAGACTATCTCCAAAATAGGGTCACCTCCTGAAGTACTGGGGGGTCACAAGGTCAACACAAGAATTTTGAGAGGGTACAATTCAATAAAGAATACTAAGCTTTCTGCCCCTCCAAAAAATTAATGTACTTCCATGAAAAATACATTCACACCTTCCCTACAGCCCCCAAATCTTAACCCATTGCAGTTCAACTTTAAGTCCAAAATCTCATCTACAAATCTTATATATCTGCTACGGGTGAGACTCCAGTTGTGACTGATGCTGAGGCAGAATTTATCCTTATCCCTGAACCTGCGAAAACAGACAGCAAATTACCAGTTTCCAAAAACAGTAGCGGGACAGGCATAGAATAGACATTACCATTCGAAATGTGAGAAATCAGAAGAAAACTAGAGTTTATGGGCCCTAAGCAGGTTTGCACCATAGTAGGGCTAATTCCATTAGATTTAAGGGATTGAAAACAGTCCTCTTTAATCATTGCTCTGCCCTCTGGACCCTCTGGGATAGCAGCATGAAACTCTCAGCCCTGGGCAGTGGGGACCTCTTCCCCAGCCTGGTTTGTTACAGAAGAGGTGGCACTAGCCATCTAGAATGGAGAAAGTGGCCTCCATCTATGGGATCAAGGAGATCATGGCCTCATCCCCCAGACCTGTGTCCCTGTTCTCAACAAGACTCTGTCTGGATTCTCCTCTTGCCATTGCTGTTTTCTCAGAGTCCTGCTGGAAGAGTGGAATCACCATAGCTTTACTGATGTCTTCCTTGGTTTCCCAGGGTCTGAAAAGTACGTGCAAGTCTGCAGCCACAGGCCGACTGGAAAACAACTTTACATCCACGTAAATACTGTCATCTTGCCCCATAACCACGGTTCAACAGATCACATAACTGTGGGAAAGGAGGGAACCCCGATAAATGCTTACCAAGGAAAAACTGTGTCCTTTTACATTCTTTTACAGCCCATGTGGTTTTAGGTCCCAACATGGCTTTGGTCCTGCTCACTCTAGCGATATTAATGAAATTTGAGAAAGAGAGAAGAAAAGTGGGGTTTGAGGTACAAGATCCTAAGTGGAATCAAGTGCATCTGATTACTCACTTCAGGAGGGACGTGAGGAAAACGGGCACTTACTGAGTGAACATCTAGGATCCAGTGGTGTGGTTTACTACGTAGACAAGCTACGGGAAGTGCCTTTACTGCTTAAATAACACATTACGAGTACCAACGTAGCTAGAAAAAATATTAAGAAGAGAAAATAACCCACCAATTTTTTTTTTAATGGTGGAATAAGCGTTAAGTCAGGTCTTTGCTGAAGAAAGCTGTCATAGCTATATCATATTGCAAAAATAGACTTGAAGTCAACGGAGATTTCTTGAGGATAAAGATAGTCCCCCTGGGATAAAATGTTCAATTCATGTGGGAGGTATTATAAATTTAAGATGACCTATACTGGGTAGGGTAGCTTCAAACTATTTAAGTCAACACTTGACTGAATGACAATAAGGAGTAGCGAAGGTCACCACCAAATATAGACATTTGCAGCCACCTGTAAGCAAGTGGCCGAAACGTAACAAGGACTTAGAAATAAAGCACCTACCAAGCTTGCTTGACGAAATGGAGTAATGCGATAATATGAACCCGGAAATTAGAGAATGTGTTTTATCCACCTGATGTATATTTATGCACATAGAACATGTACTCGGCCATCAAGCAAGATTCCAGAAGTATCAAATACATATCACATTCTCTGACTACAGTACATTTAAGAATCAATGACAAACCATGTTGTCAAAACCAAATGTTTGGGATGACACAAATCACTCTAAAGAAATAATGGGCCAAAGGACAAATCATTACAGGGACTGAAAAATATTTATTGATGCGTGAGAATAAAATTTGTGGGGCATGCGTGAGTGCTACTGAGAGAGGATTTTATGGCCCACGTGCTGATTAAAAAGATTAAAAAGAAGGAAGCCTTGATCAGGCATTTTACGGAAGACCAAGCACAAACGATCACAAAGAACAACAAGAAGCACGATTGAAGAGGTGCCACCTCGCTCAAGTTTCCTGGAAAATGCCTACTACAACCACAGTGACATACTATTTCACACCGTCGGACCAGTGAGAATTAAAAAGGTCAGACCGCATCAAATGTTGGTGACTAGTGGGGACTCACACTCTGGTATTAGGAGGACAAATTGGTCTGACCATCTTGGAGAGCAATCTGGCAATACTAATTAATGCGCAGGATGCACACACTGCTGACAGCAGCAGTTCCATTGCTGGGTACACTACCTAGTGGCCTGAACACAAGGAGACGTGTGTGGGGACATTCTTAGCAGCCCTGTGGTCTGGGTGGGGCCTCTGGAAGATCTGCAGGGACCGAAGAGACAGCTAATGGACCCTGAAGCACTGACCTGGAAGAGGGAGGGATAGCACTAGATGTAGTCTCTCGAAAATGGAAACAGGTGTTCAAACAAAGATTCCTACATGAACGTTCAGAGGTGCCCTATTCTCAATAGCCAAAAGGGGGAAACAACCCAAATGCCCATCAATGGACAAATAGATAAACTAAATGTCGTCCATCCATACCATGGATTATTATTCAGCTGTGAAAAGGAAGGAAGCAAGTACCGATTCACGCTACCACGTAGATGTACCATGAGGAAAACATTACACTATGTGAAAGCCGCCAGACACAGAAGGCCATGCGTTGGGTTCCATGGGAGGGAGAGCTCCACATGGGGGAAACCTCTGTCGACAGAAAGCAGATAAGTGGTTGCCAAGAGCTATTTATTGGGAGCGTGTGTATGTGTGTGCTCGGGGGTGGGGGGACGACGAGCATGGGGAGTGAGTGCTTAACGGGTACAGGGGTTTCTTGGCGGGGTGGTGAAAATGCTTTGGAAGCAGACGGTTGTGATTGTTCCACGACATCACGAATGTACTTGACACCATGTCGTACCCGTCCCCCACCCCTCTTTCTTTATCTTGCCTGCGATGCTCGGGTCCTACAGAAGGCGAGCGCTGCCACAGAGGGAGGGCCCAGGGGCGAGAGCGTGCGGGTGCCTTGCACCTGCCCTGGCCGGCCGTTTGTAGGCCCAGGCCCGCTCCCTCGGGGTCAACTGGAGGGCAGTGACGTCACCAGTGTGCGCGGCCACGAGCCTGTTCCGGACCAATGAGGGGCCGGGTCGCGGTAGCTAGGTTACGGAGTACGGGCCAAGTACCGACATCTTGAGAGGCATCCAGTCGAGCCAGACCTCGCAGATTGATCGGTCGTCTCCAAGGCCCGGCATGCCGAGCAGGAGGACGAGCCGTCCACGGTCGTCCGGTCTCAATAGGTGCCGTGCCGCCGCTCTCGCGCCCACCGAGCAGAGCTGACATTCTCCGTGAGCCACCCGGAGCGCCTCCTGCGGGAGGGCCACTACGCCCAGTGCCCGAGTTCGTGTGCGCCGGTCTTTCTAGGTGCCATCGTCGAGTACGTGACGGCCAAGGTATTGGAGCTGGCGAGCGACGAGGCCCGGAGGAGCAGCAGGAGATGCATCACCTTGGAGCTGTTGGACGTGGCCGTGCACAGCAACGCGCTGCTCAGTGGCTTCTTCGTGACTACAACCATCTCCCAGGTGGCCCCAGCCTAGCTGTGGACGCCTGGCACCCAGGGGGCCTCACCAGCCCACCGATCCTCCGTCTACTCCTGCTAGCCCGGCGCCAGCCCCTTCCGTCACAGCCAGCCGGGACAGCCCTGGCCTGTCTTGTGCCTTCGGCGCCTTGTGTCATTAAAGTGTTTGAAAGTACCCACAGGCTTGCTCTATAAATTTTGTGTCAGAGTGGGGTGTGAGACACCCAATGTTGGACGGACGGGCAGGGAGTGGCGAGGGTCAGGGAACAGGGAGGGCACAGGGGAGCAGACTCTCGTGGTGACAATGGGGGTTGGTGTCCCCGTGTGGGAGGTGCTGTCTGGGGCGGGGGCACAGGAGGCTGCCACGTGGACCCTGAGCTAGTCACCGGAACGATGGTGTTCATTGGGGTGGAGCTCAAGGCCAAGACTGAGGTTTCCTGGTAGGATGAATGTCAAAAGGGGTTATGTTATGGAGGGGGACGGAGCCTCAGGTGGCATGGGAGCTCAAGTCAAGGGCTCAAGTGGGGCAGGGACGTTGACTGCCAGAGAGAGGAGTGATTGATGGGTGGGAACAATGCAGAAATCCCCAAAGGCGGAACTGGGGTCACAGGGGGTCAAGAGTTTAGTTTTGGCCTTGTTCAGAGGGAGAGGCTGGGAGACGCCCTTAGCTACCGGGATACGCAAGCTGTAGCCTAGCAACAGCGCGGTCAGGCCAGGCCCCGCCTCAGATGCCGCTCTCTGCGTATCACCAGGGCGACAGGACCGTGGCAGGTGTCCCGGGGCTGCGCCCAGGAGTGGCTGTCTATGTGGCCTGTTGCCAGCTGGCGGTAGGACGCTTCCAGCAGGCGCTCTTCCACCGGCCATGGAGGAGCTGGCCCTCACTCAGGCTGTCCGCCTCTTCCTGCGACAGGAGAGTGATGCTTGCCAGGGCCTGGTCATGGAGGTGTACCTTGATGTGATTTTTCTAAGAGTTTTTGAGTGTCAGCCCTTAGATCTGTCATCCATTTTGAATGAATTTTTATACATGGTGTGAGATAGAAGTCCAAGTTCACTCTTTTGCATGTGGATATCCAGTTGTCACAGCACCATTTGTGACAGGGATTATTCTTTTCCCCCACTGAATGGTCTTGGAACCTGTACTGAAAATCGACTATACACAGATATCAGGGTTAATTTCTGACTCTAAATCACGCATTTATTATGTTACTTTAATCTACGGACATGTCTACATCGAGGGTCACTTGTGGGCCAAACAAAGTGCTAGGGATTGGAGATATAAAGACGGATAGCCTTAGTAGATTCTCCTGTGGTTATTATCAACTGACTGTTCTCTTGTTCAGTGGCTGAGAAAGTTGAAAATGTGGCTTTGGCCCAGGAGAGCCTCATTGTCGTAGAGACGTCCAGCTGTGGGAGTGAATGACTCTGAACCACCCACGCTCACCTCCTCCATGACCCGGGCAAGGATTAGAACAGACAGCGCTGAGCAACGCTTCCATACCACTGTTTGGTCATCATGGCCTACTTAGGGTCCGATGGCTATAAACAGTTGTGCGAGCTTGACTACAGCTCATCTGGCTTGGATCTCAGAGTTCCAGACCTTCAAAGGTAACTGGGCAAAATGTGCCTGCTTCTGGTAGAGGCCCCTATTATCTTGGAGGAGTGAGTGTACTCGGGATGAAAGGAATAAGGACCCTCGGGCCTAAAGCAGTGGGAGAGGCAAGGAATGTGAGCCCGCGGTCCCTGAGCCAATCAGAGAGGGCCGTGATGGGGTCTGGGAAGGTGAGGTCGGCTAGGACATCATGAAGCCCCTGTTCCTGGGGTGAGGTCCTAAGTAGAGGGAAGACATGGGGGAACGGGCCTGCAAGGCTAAAGCGGAGGTAGGGGCTGGGAAATGAGGCCCGGTGTAAGAACCCAAATGCCCCAAGGGATCACACCCTGATCACATAAGTCCTTCTCGGCCACACCCCATCATGGCGCTGGTTGCCCTTTCCTTCCGTATTCTCCTTCCTACCGGCGCGAATCGTACACCAATCAGCTCACCCCCCAAGCCCCATGCGGTATGCTAAGTAGGGACTGTATCTTAAGCCAATCAGCTTTCCCTAAAAACCCTATGTATATGTTTGTGTGCCGCCTAATAAACGAGCCCTCTCCGGTGGGTCATCAACTGGTGTCGACTCGTCCTTTCACCCGGACACCTCGGCCAATGATAGGGGTGGGGGCGGGGGCGGGCGGGGCCTGCTCCGGGCCTTGTAAGTGCGGGTTTCTGCGCGGGAACGCACACCACGAAGGCAGTGAGCAGCTCTCTCCACCCCAGGGGCATCCTTCAGGCGTCTTCAAGCCCTCAGGTGAGGTGGTGCGGTCCCGCTGGGGCCAGAGGACGATGGGGACGGGAGCACGCAGGGACTCCGTGGCGGGGCTGTCGCGCCTTCGGGAGCCCTAGGGGCCCGGATTGGGGTTGGCTTTTCCCGTCAGCGCCGCGGGGCGAGACTCGTGCCTTTGTCTGCCCTCGGCGCGCCTCCTGTGCGAGATGCCGAGCCCTCCCGGGGGTCGGGCCCTGGAAGGCCCGAGGGGCGGACCCCCAAAGCGGCCGGCCGGTCCGCGGAAGAAGTGCAGGTCGGAGGCTTCGAGGACGAAGCGGAGTTGAGGGCTCGCCCGGAATGGGCCCTCTGGGCCTGGCCCCTCGCTCCCTCCCCTCCCGTGGCCCTTCGGCTGGGCGCCCGACCAGGATGACAGTTATTTTCCAATGAAAGCAAGATGCTGCTGTCAAAGTGGCCTGTGCGCCCGGCCCTGTTATTTGTTTGTCCCGGTTTCCCCAGCTTTGAGGTTGGCTTCTGAGCGCTTGGCACGGGAGGGTCATAGGGTAAGGTCAACTGAATGGAGGGGACGTGTTTGAAACTACTGGCCGCTTGGGGGCGTCTCTGTTCTACTCTGGTCGCTAGACGTGTCTCGCCCCACCAGGGTGGGAACAGACATGAGCAGGAGAGCTCCGCCTTCCGGTTTCTGGGGTCTCTTATTCTTTGTTCTGGACGAACCTAGAATGTTCAGAGGCCGCCGCAAGGCATTTCATCAGGTCCACAGCAAGACTCTTCTGAGCCTTGTCTCCTTGCCTCGCCCTTGACAGAGAAAACGTGGTGAAATAAGACTCTGTGTATTTAGCGTATCCCATTCTGCTGAAGTCGTGAGTCTGATCCTAATTAGCTGCCCCTTCTTACAGTGTTTACAAACCGCTGCCACAAGGGGCTAGTATAAGACGAGTAACCAGTTACGACCGGATTAAATCCTCTCCCCTCTCTTATTGCAGCACCTTAATCTACTGTTTGGGGGCATTTAAAATGGAAAGAAATTAGTACAACTTCGGCCACCCCTTTTTGTGTGCTGCTCCCCATCCTCCAAGAAAAATGCCGTCGCCACCCCACCCCACCCCCACCCCCCGGTAATTGAACAGACAGCGAAGATTCTTAGATAGTGCTGTCATGTATTAGAAAATCATTGACTGGTTGAACCAAGTTTTTATTATATTCTTCGACCCCTAATTGTTCCTGTGCTTCTCTTACCTCCATTGTACCTTTGCTGTGATTTTAAAAGAGTCGGACATGTTGGCTCCGGGTTTCTAGAGCGTCTTGGTTTCTAGTGTATCCTGATCTCAGGGCATTTTCTGCTTATCAGAATAGGGGTATTGAAGTGAATTTCAAAGTAATGAAAATAGAATTCTTCTAAGATGCGCTGGTGTTTTCCTGTGGAAGATCAGTAGGTAAAATATACATGACTATTACGTTTGAACATTTATGACTGTTACTACTTTGTCTGACGATAGTTCTGCCAGGGAAGTTTCTTAAAAGAAATTGTTTTCGGTCTTTCTTTTAGTCAAGATGAGTGATAAGCCAGACTTGTCGGAGGTGGAGAAGTTTGACAAGTCAAAACTGAAGAAAACTCATACCGAGGAAAAAAATACTCTTCCCTCAAAGGAAAGTAAGTCATGGAGGGTTTCTAGCTGAGACAGACAATGGTGAAAGTTGGTATCTTCAGTGAATAAACCTATCTTCTAGTAATTTTTACTATCGAGGAAGTAATTATTAGAGTACCATTTTATTTTATGCAGCCATGACAACTATCAAAGAGTTGTCTCCTTCTTTGGATTATATAAATGGTTCGCACATGATAGGCCCTAGTAGTAATGGGGAAGTAAAAACCACTTCCCTGTTGGAAAATTACTAAAACACACATTGAAACCAATCTTAAACATTGGACTTAGCACTAGAAAAACCTTACTTCTGTCTACTTTTAGTTATTTGGCATTTTTCTGCATCTAGAAATTTGAGTCCATTATCTCATGCCTAAAGAACCATGCCAGCTCTGCGGTCTGGGCCTTCTCCAATCTGGTGACAAGATAGGGATGCAGAACGAGTTTCGATCTTGGGTGCACTTGAGGCTCCCAGACTTAAGGGATCAGTTTTGCCCTCCAGAGTAACAGACAGCTGGAGAAACTCCAAGCATATTCACAACAGCTGAGGGGCATTTTCTGTCATGTGTGCGTTATTTGAGAGTTCCGAAATTAGTGAAAATTATCTCAAAGTGTATAACTTCCAAATGGTATCGTCAGAGATAAACGTGAGCAAAATGCTTCACTTCCTCCTCGGTCTCAAATAATCTATCGAAAAACTGTCAACAACACAAATCTGCCTCTCGAATGAAAGCAAAAACCAAAAAAACTGCAATTGAAGTAGATTCTAATGAATGTTCGAGTGGTAAACATGCACACACGTGCACACATGCACCCCGCTGTGAGCATTTGTGGTTAGTGCCTTAGCATTCTCAATTAAAAGCATGTATGGCAGCCTTCCATGACTTACCTAAAGCTGTTTTGTAAGAAACTGAATTAAATCTTAGGAAAATACTCTTAGTGATATATATATTTTTTGTTTTGTTTTTTTTTTCCCCTCAGCGATCCAGCAGGAGAAACAGTGTGCTCAGACATCGTAAAACGGGATCTCCTCCCAAGAGGAAATTTCAACATTGCCCGAGAGCCTTGGTTTTATGCTTGTTTTTTGCAAACCGTTGTGTTTGTAGCGATTTTAGGCATCTTCTGCTGTCCTCTCATTTCTATTCCCTGGCTAAAAGGTCAGGTGGAACCAAAGTTTCCTGAAGTGTGCTTTCAAACTTGCTGTTGGTGTGTAAATTCCAGATGGCAGATGTTGCGAATAATCTCACCAGTGTTGACCCTTGTGTGTGTAGCCCTTTCACCCCCAGCAGGATAAGCCAGGTTTAACCTTCTGCAATGGGTGCCTCCATTGCTTCATTATCTTCATGAAGTTGCATGCTTCTGCAACTTCTCACAGTTTGTTTTTATTTCCAATGTAGTAATGAAATAATAAATACAGTCATTATCTGGCGGCTCTCGACTTCATTTCTTCTAAGGAAGGAAAAGTACACAAGGGTACCCTTTTTCGCCAAACAAAACGGTTGAAGGAAAACCTCTTCAGCAGTGGACTAAGCCCCTTATCTCAGAGTGAAGAAAGACAAACACAGGGTCTGAAGTGACCCACTCAAGCTGAATAAGAACTGAAATTCAAGCTGGGCTGTCTTGCCTTCTGGAAAGTGTTTTCCGACTGAATGGGAGGGGGCACCTAAGCTTGGGGTTGGATGGAAAGGGCGCGGGAGGCACTTGTTAACACGCACTGTACTGAGCACATCACATCTTCAGTTGAGCGTCAACTCAGATATCTGATGCCCACTGATGACCTGTAACACTGAACCTCTGATCTGGTTCTTCTACTGAACAGAATTTACTGTCTCCTGAAGCAAGCATTTTTGGTTTCATGGTGAGCATAAGTGCTGTGGACCATATGGTGTTCCCCCACCCCCACCACACCAAATTCATATTTTGAAGGTCTACCCCTCAATGCGACTCTACCCGGAGATAGACTTTTTAGGAAGTCATTAAGGTTAAATGAGGCTACAAGGGCTGGGCCCCTCTGTGATCTATTACTATAGGTATCTTCCCACCATAAGGGATTATACCGTCCATACCTATTTGCAACCTCAACTATTATCTTACCTCCCTCTTTCTAGGGGCTCACATCCTTAAATACTCACTGGGGTTACAGAAAGTGGAAGGTGTTTTCTCTGCTCTAGCACAAATTTCCACAAGCAAAACAGTAGGTGGGTCAACTAAGGTAAAGTGTGGTTGAGGTGACACAATCTCAGAGCTTAGGGTAACCAGAAGATTTGAGCCCTGGAGGTCACCATGTTGGTCATCACTACCTTACCATCTGCCTGAAGCAATTGCCCAGTAGAGTCACTCAGTCCCTTACACTGACATGCTGCTTACACGCTTCCCTGCCTGCCTGTAACTTCTATGCCATAATCCTAGGAGAGCATGCTGGAGACCCATACAGCGTGGTTAATCCATCCTCCAGTATTTGAAGTCAGCTGTTGTTTTCCTGCCCCCATACGTCCAAGTCTTCTCCAGCTGACCTTTTCAGAGCATTTGGACCCAAGTTACACAGATGGGGACCCATAACGGTTGCACTTTAGATGGACGGACACAAGTTTAGCCATTATCAGGTCCCTGGATCCCGATTCTGTCATCCAGCCCATTTGCTCTCCTTTCAGTTTGCCATTTGCAGCTTGATAAAGATGGTGTACGTCCACGACAGACTCAGTAACGTGTGCATTAGCACACTAATCCAGCTCAAGATTAGGCCCATTTCAGATGCCTAAAGGAAAGCATGTCAGGTGAGCTGGGGATGGGACGAAAACTCCCAGTTTTTAGTTGCACCTGGTAACCGTCATTTTTTTTTTAAAGGATTGATTCCTCCCAGGGCAGTGTAAATGATAAACTGAGTGGGAGCAAGTGAGAGGTATGTGGTGGGAGGGGAAGTCACATAGTTTCTAAGTGAACGCTCCTACAGAAATAAGACGGGAAGAACGATTGCTCACTGGAAGTAGTTTTGCCCTGCATTTCTCAAGTAAATCACATGGGCCTAATCTTGTAGTGAGTGACTAGGTTCACTTGTCTTTCCAAGCAGAGGGAGGTTTTTTTCCCAAGCATCCGGGATTGAGGTTTCAGAGCCCTGAATCCATTTATTATTTGCAAAACCAACCCTCCGAAGGTCTTCTTGTAGCAGTTACATTTACGGGAAAAAAGAAAAGCCTGGAGTTAAGTGGATTTTCTTATGCATGTCTACATCTTTTGAAAATACCTGGTCCATGCTTTGACACCTGTATCCTGTCAGTGTACATAGGCCGACATGTCCTTAATTGCAAAGAACAGAAAATGGCAAAAAGCTGGAAAGCCATAATATATATGCTGCAAGTTAATCCAAAGACAAAAATCAGCCAAATCGTATGTCACGACGACTTCATCTTTGCAAAGGGTCAAAAACCTCATTTAGTGTCATCACTTAAAATTCTCAAGAAACTGCACAGGCAAGTGAGTTTTAGGAATGCCCTAGAATGTAACCATCGCATATTCACACCTGAGAAAAATATCTTGCCCTTCGTCTCTCAAATGCATAGGAATATGTTTGAACCTTGCCTTGGGAAGTTTCAACCGGTATGATCTCGGGCAAGTGACAATCTATTGTGGTTCAGTTTCTTCATCCATAGAAATGGAGATGATAACACTGTTTCCTTCAAGGGGATGTGGTGAAAAGTAGTTGAGGTACTCCCCGTCAAGTGCTTAGCACAATGCTGGCACAGTCGCCAAGCACGCCATGTCCGAGGTCACCAAGGCCAAGCTCAGGTTCCCCATGAGCACCTGAGCTGCCTCCCGCCCCCGAGCATCGCCCCCGAAGGCTGTTTTCAGAGCCACCCCAGTCGGCCCGTAAATCCTGGAGCCCTCCGAAGGTGTGCCCGTGGCAGTTTGAGGGCAGGGGTCAGGGGGCGTGCTGCCAATGTGTATTAGTCTTCCTTTTTTTATTTCTTCCTTCCTTATAGTTAAAGTGTACGACACGATGGCTCTGGCTCGTACGCATATACATAGTGAAGAGATTACTACAGTCAAACAAATGACCATCTTCATCACCTTCTACCCTTGTATGCTAAGAGAATCTAAAATCTACTGTCTTGGTAAAGTTTCAGAATCAAACACAACATTATTAACAATAGTCGTCCTGCTGTACTTTGGATCTCCAGACGTATTCATTGGCCCAATTCCTGATTTGTACCCCTTGACCTCCTTGTTCCCATTTGCTCCTCTCCCTGCAGTGGGTAGTTTTCTGGCAGGTGGCAGGTGGCTTGCTGCTGGCTTCTCAGCATTCTTTACTGTGAACTACATTGTCAACACTAATATAACTGTCCTTCATTGTTTTTATTATACATAACGCTCGAGTTTGTATATCATATAATTGGATCGATTTCTGTAATTTATATGTGCACAAGTGTATGGAAGTCCTGTGATTGAATTAAATTACCACAGAATCTTTTGATTTTAAAACATTGCCACATAATCGATTCCCTTTTCCTCTGTTAGGAGTTTTCATTGAAAAGTAAATTTGAAAGCATTTAGAAAAAGTTTTTTTTTTTACACAGGAGCTCTAATATGTAGTCACCAGTTCTAAAATGTGCTCTCCTTTTCAGCATCTAAGAGTTTTGCATAGATTTATTTTACACTTTACACAGGTTGCATATTTAAAAATATCCCCTATCGGTTAGTTTTCACTATGAAAATCTGGGCTTTTCCACTTTTTGTTCCAGATTCATTGAGGGTTTTAAATAAGGACTGGATGTAGGGGATGGGCAGCCAGGTCCCTTGACGTCCAGGAGCGCTAGTCACCAGTTCGTAGTAACTAGCTGCTAGGAACTAGTTGCTAGTTACTAGTAAAGTAGTGACTTCAGTTTCTAGAAAGCCTAGGAATAAGTACTGTTGTGGAACTCTTGGATTTAATTTTTTCTATGCTGTGTTTTGTTTCCTCACGTGTGTTTCTAATGGGCTAAGTAATAAAGTTAATGCGGAAAAAAAGGTTGACTGGAGTGTTATCGTCCTGTTAATACTCTATTCCGCATATAGATGCTTAGGATGTGTTATTTATTTTAAAGTTTTAATAATATATTTTATTTAATCCAACATAGCAAAATTATAATTTCTATATGTAATGAATATCAACAGTTTGTCAATTACGTAAGCGCTGACTCTTCCCTTCAGTTGGTTTTCTCTGCAAACCGCACCAGGAGGTGCCACATTTTCGTCCATCAACTACTGAAGAAAGTAGTCATGCGTTCTGTTCCCTTCTAGTCCTCAAACCCAGTCGTCCCTTGTCCCACAGACATTTCATCTGTGTCAGTCCCATTTTGTTCCCTGTCTACAATTCCCAACGTCATTTTGGTGCTTTGCTGATGTTTCTACTTGATTTCTGAATTTCCAAACGGAAACCACAAACACCCATAGCGCAGTCATCATTTCCTAATCGTGTTGATTTCTTAAAATCACTTTTCCTTAGAGGATATGTAGGAAATCAGTACTCACGGAAAACTCTAGAAAATTATTTTAGGCCACACAGAACAAAAAGCAACAGAAGAACAGAAAATTTACTCGGATTTTGAGGAAGCCACAAATAGCACGATAAATTAAGTGGTTACAGGTCTTTCGGGTCATCTGAGGCGGCTCTGAAAAGAGCCTTTGGGGGGCCGTGCCCGGGGGCAGGAGGCGGCTCATGTGCTCATGGTGAACCTGAGCACAGCCCTGGTGCCCTCGGTCACGGCATGCTTGCGGAGCTCCCCGGTCAGCAGCAGGTGCACGGCGGCCTGGATGTCCTGTGAGGTGAGGGTGCAGCGCTGGTTGTAACGGGCCAGGCGGCCGGCCTCTTCGGCGAGGCGCTCGAAGAGGTCGCTAATGCACGAGTCCATGACGTTCACGGCCTGCTGGGACAGGCTGAGGCCGTCGTGGACCAGCTTCAGAACCCTGGGGAAATAGGTGGCGAAACTGTCCTCGCCGCGGCGGCCGCGGCGGCAGCGGGTGTGACGGCGGCTGCGGCGGCGATGGCGCCTGGGCTTCTTCTGTTTCAGGGCCGTCGGAGCGCCCTTCTCAGGCGCCTGGGTGCTGACACCTTCCTCCGGAGACGGGGCAGAGGCAGGCTCCGCCATCCCTCAGGCAACCCCCAAGAGCTAGGAGGCACCGACGATGGCGCTGCTGCCAGGCGGGGAGCCCTTTTTATAGTCGCTGCCTTGCCTCACGTCATGCGTGACCTCGACTTCTGACTGGGTGTCAGGGCACACAGGGAGCGCGTGAGTGAGCCTAGCGGAGTGCGCTGGGACTGCACGGTCCTCCTGCTGGCGGTCCCTCCACCAATCACAGTGAGCGTCTGGAGCCCTGCAAGCTGCCTGTCTGGTCCCATACAGAAATTCACAGCAAGAGAACCCACACAGGAAGGCTGTGGCACGGCCAGCAGAGGGCTCCTGGACGTGGAGATGTGTCGGTCCACCTCCCGCCTCCGGTTCTGATCGAAACCCTCAATGAATCAGGATAACGGAGTAAAAAACTACCGTTTGTAAAGAGTGAAATCAAACACAACTGGGGTATTTAGACCTACATAAGAAAATTCAGCATTTACCAGGTTTGTAGTCACACTCCTAATGATACTTAGATCCGAAAAAGTACCCTACATTCTAGCATTGCTGAATACATAGAACAGCCCTTGATTGAAAGAGAAAAAAGGTATTGGTCTAATTTTGCAGTAAGTCACCCAAAAGGTAAGAGACAGTCAAGAAATAGTTGAAAATCACGTGCTTTTCAAAAATCGGACAGTTCGAGAAAATTTATTCCTTAAATGTATTTGTGGAAAAATGAACCCCAAATACGGAACCAGTACAGAATGAAGAAGAATTAGAGAAATGGAGGTCATCAAGGAACTTGTCACCATTACAAAGAAAGAAAGAAAGAAAGAGAGAGAGAGAGAGAGAGAGAGAGACAGAGAGAGAGAGAAAGAAAGAAAGAAAGAAAGAAAGAAAGAAAGAAAGAAAGAAAGAAAGAAAGAAAGAAAGAAAGAAAGAAAGAGAAAGAAAGACAATAAACAACCATACAGCACAATTCACAGTAAATGAGCCCTCAGGCAAAGAATCACACCCATTCCATCAGGAGCTGCTTCCACCTCAACTCCAAGGCTGAAGAGTCCAGGAAAATTTTGATTGGCTCTCTTGGGAAACCCGGTTCCATGGTGAGCCGGTGGCTATGACTCCGTGGCTACAGGTTCCTCATTGCCTGACTGAGAACAGACTGGGGCTTGAGCTGCTCTGATTGGACCTTCCATCATTCCTATTATGCATAAATGCAAGTCATGAAGGTTTGTGCTTTCTAAACCCAAAGATTATAGACTGGAGAGGAACATAACTGGATAAAACTGAACGAGTTAAAATAGTAACTTCAGTTTCTAGAAAGCCTAGGGATAGGTATTGCTTCTTGAAATTTTCTCCTTAGTTATTTCTGTGATCGGTTGGGTCCTCCTTTGTGTTTCTGTATGTACTCCATAATACTGAGAATGCCGAAAAACGTTTGATGCAGGATGTTTGTCCTGCTCCTACTATGTTCCCCATATGGATGCTTACAGTTCGTTATTTATTCTCCATGAGTTTGAGGATTCCAGCACCGGCCAGAAATTTAAAAAAAAACAAATGTATATATAAATATAAATATATATATATATATATATATATATGTATATGTATATATTTGTATGTACACACATATATATTCATTTTTACATGTATACAGACACATATGTATATGTGTATGTGTATATGTGTGTTTGTGTGTGTGTGTATATATACTATGTATGTGTGTGTGTGTGTGTGTGTGTGTGTGTGACTGTGGATATATATTTGAGGACTGAAACACAGGAGAGAAATAACTGAGTCAAAAATGTCAAGAAACAATATCTAATCCACCTTCTTTAGAAACTGAAGTTACTAGTTTAATTCATTCAGATTTTACCAATTCTGTTCATTGCCAGGCAATATAATGTGTGTGGAAATATATATACATTTTTTTTTTTTAGAAAGGTAAAACCTCATGTTTTGCGTCTATGTGCAATGGGGATGATGGGAGGGACCTGTTGGATGAGGTGTCCCAGGCTGAACCAATTAGAAGCCTCCTGAAATGTTTGGACTTGCAGTTGAGGGGAATTGTGTCATTAAATAGGTCTGAGTCCTTGACTGCTGTTTGTTGTTTTGTTTGAATGGTTTTATGCTTTTAATCATGTTGATTTACAGATATTATATTAGTTTCTAAAGCTGTCGTAAATAAATTCGAGAGTCTCGGTGACTTAAAAAATATATATTTATCATCTCACAGTTCTGGATGCCAAATAGCCCCTCTTCATAAGCACACCAGTCATATTGGGTTAGGACCGACCCTCACGACTTCACTTTAAACACAGTTACCTCTATAGAGACTATCTCCAAAATAGGGTCACCTCCTGAAGTACTGGGGGGTCACAAGGTCAACACAAGAATTTTGAGAGGGTACAATTCAATAAAGAATACTAAGCTTTCTGCCCCTCCAAAAAATTAATGTACTTCCATGAAAAATACATTCACACCTTCCCTACAGCCCCCAAATCTTAACCCATTGCAGTTCAACTTTAAGTCCAAAATCTCATCTACAAATCTTATATATCTGCTACGGGTGAGACTCCAGTTGTGACTGATGCTGAGGCAGAATTTATCCTTATCCCTGAACCTGCGAAAACAGACAGCAAATTACCAGTTTCCAAAAACAGTAGCGGGACAGGCATAGAATAGACATTACCATTCCAAATGTGAGAAATCAGAAGAAAACTAGAGTTTATGGGCCCTAAGCAGGTTTGCACCATAGTAGGGCTAATTCCATTAGATTTAAGGGATTGAAAACAGTCCTCTTTAATCATTGCTCTGCCCTCTGGACCCTCTGGGATAGCAGCATGAAACTCTCAGCCCTGGGCAGTGGGGACCTCTTCCCCAGCCTGGTTTGTTACAGAAGAGGTGGCACTAGCCATCTAGAATGGAGAAAGCGGCCTCCATCTATGGGATCAAGGAGATCATGGCCTCATCCCCCAGACCTGTGTCCCTGTTCTCAACAAGACTCTGTCTGGATTCTCCTCTTGCCATTGCTGTTTTCTCAGAGTCCTGCTGGAAGAGTGGAATCACCATAGCTTTACTGATGTCTTCCTTGGTTTCCCAGGGTCTGAAAAGTACGTGCAAGTCTGCAGCCACAGGCCGACTGGAAAACAACTTTACATCCACGTAAATACTGTCATCTTGCCCCATAACCACGGTTCAACAGATCACATAACTGTGGGAAAGGAGGGAACCCCGATAAATGCTTACCAAGGAAAAACTGTGTCCTTTTACATTCTTTTACAGCCCATGTGGTTTTAGGTCCCAACATGGCTTTGGTCCTGCTCACTCTAGCGATGTTAATGAAATTTGAGAAAGAGAGAAGAAAAGTGGGGTTTGAGGTACAAGATCCTAAGTGGAATCAAGTGCATCTGATTACTCACTTCAGGAGGGACGTGAGGAAAACGGGCACTTACTGAGTGAACATCTAGGATCCAGTGGTGTGGTTTACTACGTAGACAAGCTACGGGAATTGCCTTTACTGCTTAAATAACACATTACGAGTACCAACGTAGCTAGAAAAAATATTAAGAAGAGAAAATAACCCACCAATTTTTTTTTTAATGGTGGAATAAGCGTTAAGTCAGGTCTTTGCTGAAGAAAGCTGTCATAGCTATATCATATTGCAAAAATAGACTTGAAGTCAACGGAGATTTCTTGAGGATAAAGATAGTCCCCCTGGGATAAAATGTTCAATTCATGTGGGAGGTATTATAAATTTAAGATGACCTATACTGGGTAGGGTAGCTTCAAACTATTTAAGTCAACACTTGACTGAATGACAATAAGGAGTAGCGAAGGTCACCACCAAATATAGACATTTGCAGCCACCTGTAAGCAAGTGGCCGAAACGTAACAAGGACTTAGAAATAAAGCACCTACCAAGCTTGCTTGACGAAATGGAGTAATGCGATAATATGAACCCGGAAATTAGAGAATGTGTTTTATCCACCTGATGTATATTTATGCACATAGAACATGTACTCGGCCATCAAGCAAGATTCCAGAAGTATCAAATACATATCACATTCTCTGACTACAGTACATTTAAGAATCAATGACAAACCATGTTGTCAAAACCAAATGTTTGGGATGACACAAATCACTCTGAAGAAATAATGGGCCAAAGGACAAATCATTACAGGGACTGAAAAATATTTATTGATGCGTGAGAATAAAATTTGTGGGGCATGCGTGAGTGCTACTGAGAGAGGATTTTATGGCCCACGTGCTGATTAAAAAGATTAAAAAGAAGGAAGCCTTGATCAGGCATTTTACGGAAGACCAAGCACAAACGATCACAAAGAACAACAAGAAGCACGATTGAAGAGGTGCCACCTCGCTCAAGTCTCCTGGAAAATGCCTACTACAACCACAGTGACATACTATTTCACACCGTCGGAGCAGTGAGAATTAAAAAGGTCAGACCGCATCAAATGTTGGTGACTAGTGGGGACTCACACTCTGGTATTAGGAGGACAAATTGGTCTGACCATCTTGGAGAGCAATCTGGCAATACTAATTAATGCGCAGGATGCACACACTGCTGACAGCAGCAGTTCCATTGCTGGGTACACTACCTAGTGGCCTGAACACAAGGAGACGTGTGTGGGGACATTCTTAGCAGCCCTGTGGTCTGGGTGGGGCCTCTGGAAGATCTGCAGGGACCGAAGAGACAGCTAATGGACCCTGAAGCACTGACCTGGAAGAGGGAGGGATAGCACTAGATGTAGTCTCTCGAAAATGGAAACAGGTGTTCAAACAAAGATAACTACATGAACGTTCAGAGGTGCCCTATTCTCAATAGCCAAAAGGGGGAAACAACCCAAATGCCCATCAATGGACAAATAGATAAACTAAATGTCGTCCATCCATACCATGGATTATTATTCAGCTGTGAAAAGGAAGGAAGCAAGTACCGATTCACGCTACCACGTAGATGTACCATGAGGAAAACATTACACTATGTGAAAGCCGCCAGACACAGAAGGCCATGCGTTGGGTTCCATGGGAGGGAGAGCTCCACATGGGGGAAACCTCTGTCGACAGAAAGCAGATAAGTGGTTGCCAAGAGCTATTTATTGGGAGCGTGTGTATGTGTGTGCTCGGGGGTGGGGGGACGACGAGCATGGGGAGTGAGTGCTTAACGGGTACAGGGGTTTCTTGGCGGGGTGGTGAAAATGCTTTGGAAGCAGACGGTTGTGATTGTTCCACGACATCACGAATGTACTTGACACCATGTCGTACCCGTCCCCCACCCCTCTTTCTTTATCTTGCCTGCGATGCTCGGGTCCTACAGAAGGCGAGCGCTGCCACAGAGGGAGGGCCCAGGGGCGAGAGCGTGCGGGTGCCTTGCACCTGCCCTGGCCGGCCGTTTGTAGGCCCAGGCCCGCTCCCTCGGGGTCAACTGGAGGGCAGTGACGTCACCAGTGTGCGCGGCCACGAGCCTGTTCCGGACCAATGAGGGGCCGGGTCGCGGTAGCTAGGTTACGGAGTACGGGCCAAGTACCGACATCTTGAGAGGCATCCAGTCGAGCCAGACCTCGCAGATTGATCGGTCGTCTCCAAGGCCCGGCATGCCGAGCAGGAGGACGAGCCGTCCACGGTCGTCCGGTCTCAATAGGTGCCGTGCCGCCGCTCTCGCGCCCACCGAGCCGAGCTGACATTCTCCGTGAGCCACCCGGAGCGCCTCCTGCGGGAGGGCCACTACGCCCAGTGCCCGAGTTCGTGTGCGCCGGTCTTTCTAGGTGCCATCGTCGAGTACGTGACGGCCAAGGTCTTGGAGCTGGCGAGCGACGAGGCCCGGAGGAGCAGCAGGAGATGCATCACCTTGGAGCTGTTGGACGTGGCCGTGCACAGCAACGCGCTGCTCAGTGGCTTCTTCGTGACTACAACCATCTCCCAGGTGGCCCCAGCCTAGCTGTGGACGCCTGGCACCCAGGGGGCCTCACCAGCCCACCGATCCTCCGTCTACTCCTGCTAGCCCGGCGCCAGCCCCTTCCGTCACAGCCAGCCGGGACAGCCCTGGCCTGTCTTGTGCCTTCGGCGCCTTGTGTCATTAAAGTGTTTGAAAGTACCCACAGGCTTGCTCTATAAATTTTGTGTCAGAGTGGGGTGTGAGACACCCAATGTTGGACGGACGGGCAGGGAGTGGCGAGGGTCAGGGAACAGGGAGGGCACAGGGGAGCAGACTCTCGTGGTGACAATGGGGGTTGGTGTCCCCGTGTGGGAGGTGCTGTCTGGGGCGGGGGCACAGGAGGCTCCCACGTGGACCCTGAGCTAGTCACCGGAACGATGGTGTTCATTGGGGTGGAGCTCAAGGCCAAGACTGAGGTGTCCTGGTAGGATGAATGTCAAAAGGGGTTATGTTATGGAGGGGGACGGAGCCTCAGGTGGCATGGGAGCTCAAGTCAAGGGCTCAAGTGGGGCAGGGACGTTGACTGCCAGAGAGAGGAGTGATTGATGGGTGGGAACAATGCAGAAATCCCCAAAGGCGGAACTAGGGTCACAGGGGGTCAAGAGTTTAGTTTTGGCCTTGTTCAGAGGGAGAGGCTGGGAGACGCCCTTAGCTACCGGGATACGCAAGCTGTAGCCTAGCAACAGCGCGGTCAGGCCAGGCCCCGCCTCAGATGCCGCTCTCTGCGTATCACCAGGGCGACAGGACCGTGGCAGGTGTCCCGGGGCTGCGCCCAGGAGTGGCTGTCTATGTGGCCTGTTGCCAGCTGGCGGTAGCACGCTTCCAGCAGGCGCTCTTCCACCGGCCATGGAGGAGCTGGCCCTCACTCAGGCTGTCCGCCTCTTCCTGCGACAGGAGAGTGATGCTTGCCAGGGCCTGGTCATGGAGGTGTACCTTGATGTGATTTTTCTAAGAGTTTTTGAGTGTCAGCCCTTAGATCTGTCATCCATTTTGAATGAATTTTTATACATGGTGTGAGATAGAAGTCCAAGTTCACTCTTTTGCATGTGGATATCCAGTTGTCACAGCACCATTTGTGACAGGGATTATTCTTTTCCCCCACTGAATGGTCTTGGAACCTGTACTGAAAATCGACTATACACAGATATCAGGGTTAATTTCTGACTCTAAATCACGCATTTATTATGTTACTTTAATCTACGGACATGTCTACATCGAGGGTCACTTGTGGGCCAAACAAAGTGCTAGGGATTGGAGATATAAAGACGGATAGCCTTAGTAGATTCTCCTGTGGTTATTATCAAGTGACTGTTCTCTTGTTCAGTGGCTGAGAAAGTTGAAAATGTGGCTTTGGCCCAGGAGAGCCTCATTGTCGTAGAGACGTCCAGCTGTGGGAGTGAATGACTCTGAACCACCCACGCTCACCTCCTCCATGACCCGGGCAAGGATTAGAACAGACAGCGCTGAGCAACGCTTCCATACCACTGTTTGGTCATCATGGCCTACTTAGGGTCCGATGGCTATAAACAGTTGTGCGAGCTTGACTACAGCTCATCTGGCTTGGATCTCAGAGTTCCAGACCTTCAAAGGTAACTGGGCAAAATGTGCCTGCTTCTGGTAGAGGCCCCTATTATCTTGGAGGAGTGAGTGTACTCGGGATGAAAGGAATAAGGACCCTCGGGCCTAAAGCAGTGGGAGAGGCAAGGAATGTGAGCCCGCGGTCCCTGAGCCAATCAGAGAGGGCCGTGATGGGGTCTGGGAAGGTGAGGTCGGCTAGGACATCATGAAGCCCCTGTTCCTGGGGTGAGGTCCTAAGTAGAGGGAAGACATGGGGGAACGGGCCTGCAAGGCTAAAGCGGAGGTAGGGGCTGGGAAATGAGGCCCGGTGTAAGAACCCAAATGCCCCAAGGGATCACACCCTGATCACATAAGTCCTTCTCGGCCACACCCCATCATGGCGCTGGTTGCCCTTTCCTTCCGTATTCTCCTTCCTACCGGCGCGAATCGTACACCAATCAGCTCACCCCCCAAGCCCCATGCGGTATGCTAAGTAGGGACTGTATCTTAAGCCAATCAGCTTTCCCTAAAAACCCTATGTATATGTTTGTGTGCCGCCTAATAAACGAGCCCTCTCCGGTGGGTCATCAACTGGTGTCGACTCGTCCTTTCACCCGGACACCTCGGCCAATGATAGGGGTGGGGGCGGGGGCGGGCGGGGCCTGCTCCGGGCCTTGTAAGTGCGGGTTTCTGCGCGGGAACGCACACCACGAAGGCAGTGAGCAGCTCTCTCCACCCCAGGGGCATCCTTCAGGCGTCTTCAAGCCCTCAGGTGAGGTGGTGCGGTCCCGCTGGGGCCAGAGGACGATGGGGACGGGAGTGCGCAGGGACTGCGTGGCGGGGCTGTCGCGCCTTCGGGAGCCCTAGGGGCCCGGATTGCGGTTGGCTTTTCCCGTCGGCGCCCCGGGGCGAGACTCGTGCCTTTGTCTTCCCTCGGCGAGCCGCCTGCGTGAGATGCCGAGCCCTCCCGGGGGTCGGGCCCTGGAAGGCCCGAGGGGCGGACCCCCAAAGCGGCCGGCCGGTCCGCGGAAGAAGTGCAGGTCGGAGGCTTCGAGGACGAAGCGGAGTTGAGGGCTCGCCAGGAATGGGCCCTCTGGGCCTGGCCCCTCGCTCCCTCCCCTCCCGTGGCCCTTCGGCTGGGCGCCCGACCAGGATGACAGTTATTTTCAAATGAAAGCAAGATGCTCCTGTCAAAGTGGCCTGTGCGCCCGGCCCTGTTATTTGTTTGTCCCGGTTTCCCCAGATTTGAGGTTGGCTTCAGAGCGCTTGGCACGGGAGGGTCATAGGATAAGGTCAACTGAATGGAGGGGACGTGTTTGAAACTACTGGCCGCTTGGGGGCGTCTCTGTTCTACTCTGGTCGCTAGACGTGTCTCGCCCCACCAGGGTGGGAACAGACATGAGCAGGAGAGCTCCGCCTTCCGGATTCTGGGGTCTCTTATTCTTTGTTTTGGACAAACCTAGAATGTTCAGAGGCCGCCGCAAGGCATTTCATCAGGTCCACAGCAAGACTCTTCTGAGCCTTGTCTCCTTGCCTCGCCCTTGACAGAGAAAACGTGGTGAAATAAGACTCTGTGTATTTAGCGTATCCCATTCTGCCGAAGTCGTGAGTCTGATCCTAATTAGCTGTCCCTTCTTACAGCGTTTACAAACCGCTGCCACAAGGGGCTAGTATAAGACGAGTAACCAGTTACGACCGGATTAAATCCTCTCCCCTCTCTTATTGCAGCACCTTAATCTACTGTTTGGGGGCATTTAAAATGGAAAGAAATTAGTACAACTTTGGCCACCCCTTTTTGTGTGCTGCTCCCCATCCTCCAAGAAAAATGCCGTCGCCACCCCACCCCCCCCACCCCCCGGTAATTGAACAGACAGCGAAGATTCTTAGATAGTGCTGTCATCTATTAGAAAATCATTGACTGGTTGAACCAAGTTTTTATTATATTCTTCGACCCCTAATTGTTCCTGTGCTTCTCTTACCTCCATTGTACCTTTGCTGTGATTTTAAAAGAGTCGGACATGTTGGCTCCGGGTTTCTAGAGCGTCTTGGTTTCTAGTGTATCCTGATCTCAGGGCATTTTCTGCTTATCAGAATAGGGGTATTGAAGTGAATTTCAAAGTAATGAAAATAGAATTCTTCTAAGATGCGCTGGTGTTTTCCTGTGGAAGATCAGTATGTAAAATATACATGACTATTACGTTTGAACATTTATGACTGTTACTACTTTGTCTGACGATAGTTCTGCCAGGGAAGTTTCTTAAAAGAAATTGTTTTCGGTCTTTCTTTTAGTCAAGATGAGTGATAAGCCAGACTTGTCGGAGGTGGAGAAGTTTGACAAGTCAAAACTGAAGAAAACTCATACCGAGGAAAAAAATACTCTTCCCTCAAAGGAAAGTAAGTCATGGAGGGTTTCTAGCTGAGACAGACAATGGTGAAAGTTGGTATCTTCAGTGAATAAACCTATCTTCTAGTAATTTTTACTATCGAGGAAGTAATTATTAGAGTACCATTTTATTTTATGCAGCCATGACAACTATCAAAGAGTTGTCTCCTTCTTTGGATTATATAAATGGTTCGCACATGATAGGCCCTAGTAGTAATGGGGAAGTAAAAACCACTTCCCTGTTGGAAAATTACTAAAACACACATTGAAACCAATCTTAAACATTGGACTTAGCACTAGAAAAACCTTACTTCTGTCTACTTTTAGTTATTTGGCATTTTTCTGCATCTAGAAATTTGAGTCCATTATCTCATGCCTAAAGAACCATGCCAGCTCTGCGGTCTGGGCCTTCTCCAATCTGGTGACAAGATAGGGATGCAGAACGAGTTTCGATCTTGGGTGCACTTGAGGCTCCCAGACTTAAGGGATCAGTTTTGCCCTCCAGAGTAACAGACAGCTGGAGAAACTCCAAGCATATTCACAACAGCTGAGGGGCATTTTCTGTCATGTGTGCGTTATTTGAGAGTTCCGAAATTAGTGAAAATTATCTCAAAGTGTATAACTTCCAAATGGTATCGTCAGAGATAAACGTGAGCAAAATGCTTCACTTCCTCCTCGGTCTCAAATAATCTATCGAAAAACTGTCAACAACACAAATCTGCCTCTCGAATGAAAGCAAAAACCAAAAAAACTGCAATTGAAGTAGATTCTAATGAATGTTCGAGTGGTAAACATGCACACACGTGCACACATGCACCCCGCTGTGAGCATTTGTGGTTAGTGCCTTAGCATTCTCAATTAAAAGCATGTATGGCAGCCTTCCATGACTTACCTAAAGCTGTTTTGTAAGAAACTGAATTAAATCTTAGGAAAATACTCTTAGTGATATATATATTTTTTGTTTTGTTTTTTTTTTCCCCTCAGCGATCCAGCAGGAGAAACAGTGTGCTCAGACATCGTAAAACGGGATCTCCTCCCAAGAGGAAATTTCAACATTGCCCGAGAGCCTTGGTTTTATGCTTGTTTTTTGCAAACCGTTGTGTTTGTAGCGATTTTAGGCATCTTCTGCTGTCCTCTCATTTCTATTCCCTGGCTAAAAGGTCAGGTGGAACCAAAGTTTCCTGAAGTGTGCTTTCAAACTTGCCGTTGGTGTGTAAATTCCAGATGGCAGATGTTGCGAATAATCTCACCAGTGTTGACCCTTGTGTGTGTAGCCCTTTCACCCCCAGCAGGATAAGCCAGGTTTAACCTTCTGCAATGGGTGCCTCCATTGCTTCATTATCTTCATGAAGTTGCATGCTTCTGCAACTTCTCACAGTTTGTTTTTATTTCCAATGTAGTAATGAAATAATAAATACAGTCATTATCTGGCGGCTCTCGACTTCATTTCTTCTAAGGAAGGAAAAGTACACAAGGGTACCCTTTTTCGCCAAACAAAACGGTTGAAGGAAAACCTCTTCAGCAGTGGACTAAGCCCCTTATCTCAGAGTGAAGAAAGACAAACACAGGGTCTGAAGTGACCCACTCAAGCTGAATAAGAACTGAAATTCAAGCTGGGCTGTCTTGCCTTCTGGAAAGTGTTTTCCGACTGAATGGGAGGGGGCACCTAAGCTTGGGGTTGGATGGAAAGGGCGCGGGAGGCACTTGTTAACACGCACTGTACTGAGCACATCACATCTTCAGTTGAGCGTCAACTCAGATATCTGATGCCCACTGATGACCTGTAACACTGAACCTCTGATCTGGTTCTTCTACTGAACAGAATTTACTGTCTCCTGAAGCAAGCATTTTTGGTTTCATGGTGAGCATAAGTGCTGTGGACCGTATGGTGTTCCCCCACCCCCACCACACCAAATTCATATTTTGAAGGTCTACCCCTCAATGCGACTCTACCTGGAGATAGACTTTTTAGGAAGTCATTAAGGTTAAATGAGGCTACAAGGGCTGGGCCCCTCTGTGATCTATTACTATAGGTATCTTCCCACCATAAGGGATTATACCGTCCATACCTATTTGCAACCTCAACTATTATCTTACCTCCCTCTTTCTAGGGGCTCACATCCTTAAATACTCACTGGGGTTACAGAAAGTGGAAGGTGTTTTCTCTGCTCTAGCACAAATTTCCACAAGCAAAACAGCAGGTGGGTCAACTAAGGTAAAGTGTGGTTGAGGTGACACAATCTCAGAGCTTAGGGTAACCAGAAGATTTGAGCCCTGGAGGTCACCATGTTGGTCATCACTACCTTACCATCTGCCTGAAGCAATTGCCCAGTAGAGTCACTCAGTCCCTTACACTGACATGCTGCTTACACGCTTCCCTGCCTGCCTGTAACTTCTATGCCATAATCCTAGGAGAGCATGCTGGAGACCCATACAGCGTGGTTAATCCATCCTCCAGTATTTGAAGTCAGCTGTTGTTTTCCTGCCCCCATACGTCCAAGTCTCCTCCAGCTGACCTTTTCAGAGCATTTGGACCCAAGTTACACAGATGGGGACCCATAACGGTTGCACTTTAGACGGACGGACACAAGTTTAGCCATTATCAGGTCCCTGGATCCCGATTCTGTCATCCAGCCCATTTGCTCTCCTTTCAGTTTGCCATTTGCAGCTTGATAAAGATGCTGTACGTCCACGACAGACTCAGTAACGTGTGCATTAGCACACTAATCCAGCTCAAGATTAGGCCCATTTCAGATGCCTAAAGGAAAGCATGTCAGGTGAGCTGGGGATGGGACGAAAACTCCCAGTTTTTAGTTGCACCTGGTAACCGTCATTTTTTTTTTTAAAGGATTGATTCCTCCCAGGGCAGTGTAAATGATAAACTGAGTGGGAGCAAGTGAGAGGTATGTGGTGGGAGGGGAAGTCACATAGTTTCTAAGTGAACGCTCCTACAGAAATAAGACGGGAAGAACGATTGCTCACTGGAAGTAGTTTTGCCCTGCATTTCTCAAGTAAATCACATGGGCCTAATCTTGTAGTGAGTGACTAGGTTCACTTGTCTTTCCAAGCAGAGGGAGGTTTTTTTCCCAAGCATCCGGGATTGAGGTTTCAGAGCCCTGAATCCATTTATTATTTGCAAAACCAACCATCCGAAGGTCTTCTTGTAGCAGTTACATTTACGGGAAAAAAGAAAAGCCTGGAGTTAAGTGGATTTTCTTATGCATGTCTACATCTTTTGAAAATACCTGGTCCATGCTTTGACACCTGTATCCTGTCAGTGTACATAGGCCGACATGTCCTTAATTGCAAAGAACAGAAAATGGCAAAAAGCTGGAAAGCCATAATATATATGCTGCAAGTTAATCCAAAGACAAAAATCAGCCAAATCGTATGTCACGACGACTTCATCTTTGCAAAGGGTCAAAAACCTCATTTAGTGTCATCACTTAAAATTCTCAAGAAACTGCACAGGCAAGTGAGTTTTAGGAATGCCCTAGAATGTAACCATCGCATATTCACACCTGAGAAAAATGTCTTGCCCTTCGTCTCTCAAATGCATAGGAATATGTTTGATCCTTGCCTTGGGAAGTTTCAACCGGTATGATCTCGGGCAAGTGACAATCTATTGTGGTTCAGTTTCTTCATCCATAGAAATGGAGATGATAACGCTGTTTCCTTCAAGGGGATGTGGTGAAAAGTAGTTGAGGTACTCCCCGTCAAGTGCTTAGCACAATGCTGGCACAGTCGCCAAGCACGCCATGTCCGAGGTCACCAAGGCCAAGCTCAGGTTCCCCATGAGCACCTGAGCTGCCTCCCGCCCCCGAGCATCGCCCCCGAAGGCTGTTTTCAGAGCCACCCCAGTCGGCCCGTAAATCCTGGAGCCCTCCGAAGGTGTGCCCGTGGCAGTTTGAGGGCAGGGGTCAGGGGGCGTGCTGCCAATGTGTATTAGTCTTCCTTTTTTTATTTCTTTCTTCCTTATAGTTAAAGTGTACGACACGATGGCTCTGGCTCGTACGCATATACATAGTGAAGAGATTACTACAGTCAAACAAATGACCATCTTCATCACCTTCTACCCTTGTATGCTAAGAGAATCTAAAATCTACTGTCTTGGTAAAGTTTCAGAATCAAACACAACATTATTAACAATAGTCGTCCTGCTGTACTTTGGATCTCCAGACGTATTCATTGGCCCAATTCCTGATTTGTACCCCTTGACCTCCTTGTTCCCATTTGCTCCTCTCCCTGCAGTGGGTAGTTTTCTGGCAGGTGGCAGGTGGCTTGCTGCTGGCTTCCCAGCATTCTTTACTGTGAACCACATTGTCAACACTAATATAACTGTCCTTCATTGTTTTTATTATACATAACGCTCGAGTTTGTATATCATATAATTGGATCGATTTCTGTAATTTATATGTGCACAAGTGTATGGAAGTCCTGTGATTGAATTAAATTACCACAGAATCTTTTGATTTTAAAACATTGCCACATAATCGATTCCCTTTTCCTCTGTTAGGAG
The DNA here is from genome assembly GCF_027409185.1 of Cynocephalus volans. Classification (NCBI taxonomy): domain Eukaryota; kingdom Metazoa; phylum Chordata; class Mammalia; order Dermoptera; family Cynocephalidae; genus Cynocephalus; species Cynocephalus volans. The sequence continues at coordinate 114,083,050 of NC_084478.1, forward strand.
TTTTCATTGAAAAGTAAATTTGAAAGCATTTAGAAAAAGTTTTTTTTTACACAGGAGCTCTAATATGTAGTCACCAGTTCTAAAATGTGCTCTCCTTTTCAGCATCTAAGAGTTTTGAATAGATTTATTTTACACTTTACACAGGTTGCATATTTAAAAATATCCCCTATCGGTTAGTTTTCACTATGAAAACCTGGGCTTTTCCACTTTTTGTTCCAGATTCATTGAGGGTTTTAAATAAGGACTGGATGTAGGGGATGGGCAGCCAGGTCCCTTGACGTCCAGGAGCGCTAGTCACCAGTTCGTAGTAACTAGCTGCTAGGAACTAGTTGCTAGTTACTAGTAAAGTAGTGACTTCAGTTTCTAGAAAGCCTAGGAATAAGTACTGTTGTGGAACTCTTGGATTTAATTTTTTCTATGCTGTGTTTTGTTTCCTCACGTGTGTTTCTAATGGGCTAAGTAATAAAGTTAATGCGGAAAAAAAGGTTGACTGGAGTGTTATCGTCCTGTTAATACTCTATTCCGCATATAGATGCTTAGGATGTGTTATTTATTTTAAAGTTTTAATAATATATTTTATTTAATCCAACATAGCAAAATTATAATTTCTATATGTAATGAATATCAACAGTTTGTCAATTACGTAAGCGCTGACTCTTCCCTTCAGTTGGTTTTCTCTGCAAACCGCACCAGGAGGTGCCACATTTTCGTCCATCAACTACTGAAGAAAGTAGTCATGCGTTCTGTTCCCTTCTAGTCCTCAAACCCAGTCGTCCCTTGTCCCACAGACATTTCATCTGTGTCAGTCCCATTTTGTTCCCTGTCTACAATTCCCAACGTCATTTTGGTGCTTTGCTGATGTTTCTACTTGATTTCTGAATTTCCAAACGGAAACCACAAACACCCATAGCGCAGTCATCATTTCCTAATCGTGTTGATTTCTTAAAATCACTTTTCCTTAGAGGATATGTAGGAGATCAGTACTCACGGAAAACTCTAGAAAATTATTTTAGGCCACACAGAACAAAAAGCAACAGAAGAACAGAAAATTTACTCGGATTTTGAGGAAGCCACAAATAGCACGATAAATTAAGTGGTTACAGGTCTTTCGGGTCATCTGAGGCGGCTCTGAAAAGAGCCTTTGGGGGGCCGTGCCCGGGGGCAGGAGGCGGCTCATGTGCTCATGGTGAACCTGAGCACAGCCCTGGTGCCCTCGGTCACGGCATGCTTGCGGAGCTCCCCGGTCAGCAGCAGGTGCACGGCGGCCTGGATGTCCTGTGAGGTGAGGGTGCAGCGCTGGTTGTAACGGGCCAGGCGGCCGGCCTCTTCGGCGAGGCGCTCGAAGAGGTCGCTAATGCACGAGTCCATGACGTTCACGGCCTGCTGGGACAGGCTGAGGCCGTCGTGGACCAGCTTCAGAACCCTGGGGAAATAGGTGGCGAAACTGTCCTCGCCGCGGCGGCCGCGGCGGCAGCGGGTGTGACGGCGGCTGCGGCGGCGATGGCGCCTGGGCTTCCTCTGTTTCAGGGCCGTCGGAGCGCCCTTCTCAGGCGCCTGGGTGCTGACACCTTCCTCCGGAGACGGGGCAGAGGCAGGCTCCGCCATCCCTCAGGCAACCCCCAAGAGCTAGGAGGCACCGACGATGGCGCTGCTGCCAGGCGGGGAGCCCTTTTTATAGTCGCTGCCTTGCCTCACGTCATGCGTGACCTCGACTTCTGACTGGGTGTCAGGGCACACAGGGAGCGCGTGAGTGAGCCTAGCGGAGTGTGCTGGGACTGCACGGTCCTCCTGCTGGCGGTCCCTCCACCAATCACAGTGAGCGTCTGGAGCCCTGCAAGCTGCCTGTCTGGTCCCATACAGAAATTCACAGCAAGAGAACCCACACAGGAAGGCTGTGGCACGGCCAGCAGAGGGCTCATGGACGTGGAGATGTGTCGGTCCACCTCCCGCCTCCGGTTCTGATCGAAACCCTCAATGAATCAGGATAACGGAGTAAAAAACTACCGTTTGTAAAGAGTGAAATCAAACACAACTGGGGTATTTAGACCTACATAAGAAAATTCAGCATTTACCAGGTTTGTAGTCACACTCCTAATGATACTTAGATCCGAAAAAGTACCCTACATTCTAGCATTGCTGAATACATAGAACAGCCCTTGATTGAAAGAGAAAAAAGGTATTGGTCTAATTTTGCAGTAAGTCACCCAAAAGGTAAGAGACAGTCAAGAAATAGTTTAAAATCACGTGCTTTTCAAAAATCGGACAGTTCGAGAAAATTTATTCCTTAAATGTATTTGTGGAAAAATGAACCCCAAATACGGAACCAGTACAGAATGAAGAAGAATTAGAGAAATGGAGGTCATCAAGGAACTTGTCACAGAAAGAAAGAAAGAAAAGAAAGAAAGAAAGAAAGAAAGAAAGAAAGAAAGAAAGAAAGAAAGAAAGAAAGAAAGAAAGAAAGAAAGAAAGAAAGAAAGAAAGAAAGAAAGAAAGAAAGAAAGAAAGAAAGAAAGAAAGAAAGAAAGAAAGAAAGAAAGAAAGAAAGAAAGAAAAGACAATAAACAACCATACAGTACAATTCACAGTAAATGAGCCCTCAGGCAAAGAATCACACCCATTCCATCAGGAGCTGCTTCCACCTCAACTCCAAGGCTGAAGAGTCCAGGAAAATTTTGATTGGCTCTCTTGGGAAACCCGGTTCCATGGTGAGCCGGTGGCTATGACTCCGTGGCTACAGGTTCCTCATTGCCTGACTGAGAACAGACTGGGGCTTGAGCTGCTCTGATTGGACCTTCCATCATCCCTATTATGCATAAATGCAAGTCATGAAGGTTTGTGCTTTCTAAACCCAAAGATTATAGACTGGAGAGGAACATAACTGGATAAAACTGAACGAGTTAAAATAGTAACTTCAGTTTCTAGAAAGCCTAGGGATAGGTATTGCTTCTTGAAATTTTCTCCTTAGTTATTTCTGTGATCGGTTGGGTCCTCCTTTGTGTTTCTGTATGTACTCCATAATACTGAGAATGCCGAAAAACGTTTGATGCAGGATGTTTGTCCTGCTCCTACTATGTTCCCCATATGGATGCTTACAGTTCGTTATTTATTCTCCATGAGTTTGAGGATTCCAGCACCGGCCAGAAATTAAAAAAAAAACAAATGTATATATAAATATAAATATATATATATATATATATATATATGTATATGTATATATTTGTATGTACACACATATATATTCATTTTTACATGTATACAGACACATATGTATATGTGTATGTGTATATGTGTGTTTGTGTGTGTGTGTATAAATACTATGTATGTGTGTGTGTGTGTGTGTGTGACTGTGGATATATATTTGAGGACTGAAACACAGGAGAGAAATAACTGAGTCAAAAATGTCAAGAAACAATATCTAATCCACCTTCTTTAGAAACTGAAGTTACTAGTTTAATTCATTCAGATTTTTACCAATTCTGTTCATTGCCAGGCAATATAATGTGTGTGGAAATATATATACATTTTTTTTTTTTAGAAAGGTAAAACATCATGTTTTGCGTCTATGTGCAATGGGGATGATGGGAGGGACCTGTTGGATGAGGTGTCCCAGGCTGAACCAATTAGAAGCCTCCTGAAATGTTTGGACTTGCAGTTGAGGGGAATTGTGTCATTAAATAGGTCTGAGTCCTTGACTGCTGTTTGTTGTTTTGTTTGAATGGTTTTATGCTTTTAATCATGTTGATTTACAGATATTATATTAGTTTCTAAAGCTGTCGTAAATAAATTCGAGAGTCTCGGTGACTTAAAAAATATATATTTATCATCTCACAGTTCTGGATGCCAAATAGCCCCTCTTCATAAGCACACCAGTCATATTGGGTTAGGACCGACCCTCACGACTTCACTTTAAACACAGTTACCTCTATAGAGACTATCTCCAAAATAGGGTCACCTCCTGAAGTACTGGGGGGTCACAAGGTCAACACAACAATTTTGAGAGGGTACAATTCAATAAAGAATATTAAGCTTTCTGCCCCTCCAAAAAATTAATGTACTTCCATGAAAAATACATTCACACCTTCCCTACAGCCCCCAAATCTTAACCCATTGCAGTTCAACTTTAAGTCCAAAATCTCATCTACAAATCTTATATATCTGCTACGGGTGAGACTCCAGTTGTGACTGATGCTGAGGCAGAATTTATCCTTATCCCTGAACCTGCGAAAACAGACAGCAAATTACCAGTTTCCAAAAACAGTAGCGGGACAGGCATAGAATAGACATTACCATTCCAAATGTGAGAAATCAGAAGAAAACTAGAGTTTATGGGCCCTAAGCAGGTTTGCACCATAGTAGGGCTAATTCCATTAGATTTAAGGGATTGAAAACAGTCCTCTTTAATCATTGCTCTGCCCTCTGGACCCTCTGGGATAGCAGCATGAAACTCTCAGCCCTGGGCAGTGGGGACCTCTTCCCCAGCCTGGTTTGTTACAGAAGAGGTGGCACTAGCCATCTAGAATGGAGAAAGCGGCCTCCATCTATGGGATCAAGGAGATGATGGCCTCATCCCCCAGACCTGTGTCCCTGTTCTCAACAAGACTCTGTCTGGATTCTCCTCTTGCCATTGCTGTTTTCTCAGAGTCCTGCTGGAAGAGTGGAATCACCATAGCTTTACTGATGTCTTCCTTGGTTTCCCAGGGTCTGAAAAGTACGTGCAAGTCTGCAGCCACAGGCCGACTGGAAAACAACTTTACATCCACGTAAATACTGTCATCTTGCCCCATAACCACAGTTCAACAGATCACATAACTGTGGGAAAGGAGGGAACCCCAATAAATGCTTACCAAGGAAAAACTGTGTCCTTTTACATTCTTTTACAGCCCATGTGGTTTTAGGTCCCAACATGGCTTTGGTCCTGCTCACTCTAGCGATATTAATGAAATTTGAGAAAGAGAGAAGAAAAGTGGGGTTTGAGGTTCAAGATCCTAAGTGGAATCAAGTGCATCTGATTACTCACTTCAGGAGGGGCGTGAAGAAAAAGGGCACTTACTGAGTGAACATCTAGGATCCAGTGGTGTGGTTTACTACGTAGACAAGCTACGGGAAGTGCCTTTACTGCTTAAATAACACATTACGAGTACCAACGTAGCGAGAAAAAATATTAAGAAGAGAAAATAACCCACCAATTTTTTTTTTAATGGTGGAATAAGCGTTAAGTCAGGTCTTTGCTGAAGAAAGCTGTCATAGCTATATCATATAGCAAAAATAGACTTGAAGTCAACGGAGATTTCTTGAGGATAAAGATAGTCCCCCTGGGATAAAATGTTCAATTCATGTGGGAGGTATTATAAATTTAAGATGACCTATACTGGGTAGGGTAGCTTCAAACTATTTAAGTCAACACTTGACTGAATGACAATAAGGAGTAGCGAAGGTCACCACCAAATATAGACATTTGCAGCCACCTGTAAGCAAGTGGCCGAAACGTAACAAGGACTTAGAAATAAAGCACCTACCAAGCTTGCTTGACGAAATGGAGTAATGCGATAATATGAACCCGGAAATTAGAGAATGTGTTTTATCCACCTGATGTATATTTATGCACATAGAACATGTACTCGGCCATCAAGCAAGATTCCAGAAGTATCAAATACATATCACATTCTCTGACTACAGTACATTTAAGAATCAATGACAAACCATGTTGTCAAAACCAAATGTTTGGGATGACACAAATCACTCTAAAGAAATAATGGGCCAAAGGACAAATCATTACAGGGACTGAAAAATATTTATTGATGCGTGAGAATAAAATTTGTGGGGCATGCGTGAGTGCTACTGAGAGAGGATTTTATGGCCCACGTGCTGATTAAAAAGATTAAAAAGAAGGAAGCCTTGATCAGGCATTTTACGGAAGACCAAGCACAAACGATCACAAAGAACAACAAGAAGCACGATTGGAGAGGTGCCACCTCGCTCAAGTCTCCTGGAAAATGCCTACTACAACCACAGTGACATACTATTTCACACCGTCGGAGCAGTGAGAATTAAAAAGGTCAGACCGCATCAAATGTTGGTGACTAGTGGGGACTCACACTCTGGTATTAGGAGGACAAATTGGTCTGACCATCTTGGAGAGCAATCTGGCAATACTAATTAATGCGCAGGATGCACACACTGCTGACAGCAGCAGTTCCATTGCTGGGTACACTACCTAGTGGCCTGAACACAAGGAGACGTGTGTGGGAACATTCTTAGCAGCCCTGTGGTCTGGGTGGGGCCTCTGGAAGATCTGCAGGGACCGAAGAGACAGCTAATGGACCCTGAAGCACTGACCTGGAAGAGGGAGGGATAGCACTAGATGTAGTCTCTCGAAAATGGAAACAGGTGTTCAAACAAAGATTCCTACATGAACGTTCAGAGGAGCCCTATTCTCAATAGCCAAAAGGGGGAAACAACCCAAATGCCCATCAATGGACAAATAGATAAACTAAATGTCGTCCATCCATACCATGGATTATTATTCAGCTGTGAAAAGGAAGGAAGCAAGTACCGATTCACGCTACCACGTAGATGTACCATGAGGAAAACATTACACTATGTGAAAGCCGCCAGACACAGAAGGCCATGCGTTGAGTTCATGGGAGGGAGAGCTCCACATGGGGGAAACCTCTGTCGACAGAAAGCAGATAAGTGGTTGCCAAGAGCTATTTATTGGGAGCGTGTGTATGTGTGTGCTCGGGGGTGGGGGGACGACGAGCATGGGGAGTGAGTGCTTAACGGGTACAGGGGTTTCTTGGCGGGGTGGTGAAAATGCTTTGGAAGCAGACGGTTGTGATTGTTCCACGACATCACGAATGTACTTGACACCATGTCGTACCCGTCCCCCACCCCTCTTTCTTTATCTTGCCTGCGATGCTCGGGTCCTACAGAAGGCGAGCGCTGCCACAGAGGGAGGGCCCAGGGGCGAGAGCGTGCGGGTGCCTTGCACCTGCCCTGGCCGGCCGTTTGTAGGCCCAGGCCCGCTCCCTCGGGGTCAACTGGAGGGCAGTGACGTCACCAGTGTGCGCGGCCACGAGCCTGTTCCGGACCAATGAGGGGCCGGGTCGCGGTAGCTAGGTTACGGAGTACGGGCCAAGTACCGACATCTTGAGAGGCATCCAGTCGAGCCAGACCTCGCAGATTGATCGGTCGTCTCCAAGGCCCGGCATGCCGAGCAGGAGGACAAGCCGTCCACGGTCGTCCGGTCTCAATAGGTGCCGTGCCGCCGCTCTCGCGCCCACCGAGCCGAGCTGACATTCTCCGTGAGCCACCCGGAGCGCCTCCTGCGGGAGGGCCACTACGCCCAGTGCCCGAGTTCGTGTGCGCCGGTCTTTCTAGGTGCCATCGTCGAGTACGTGACGGCCAAGGTCTTGGAGCTGGCGAGCGACGAGGCCCGGAGGAGCAGCAGGAGATGCATCACCTTGGAGCTGTTGGACGTGGCCGTGCACAGCAACGCGCTGCTCAGTGGCTTCTTCGTGACTACAACCATCTCCCAGGTGGCCCCAGCCTAGCTGTGGACGCCTGGCACCCAGGGGGCCTCACCAGCCCACCGATCCTCCGTCTACTCCTGCTAGCCCGGCGCCAGCCCCTTCCGTCACAGCCAGCCGGGACAGCCCTGGCCTGTCTTGTGCCTTCGGCGCCTTGTGTCATTAAAGTGTTTGAAAGTACCCACAGGCTTGCTCTATAAATTTTGTGTCAGAGTGGGGTGTGAGACACCCAATGTTGGACGGACGGGCAGGGAGTGGCGAGGGTCAGGGAACAGGGAGGGCACAGGGGAGCAGACTCTCGTGGTGACAATGGGGGTTGGTGTCCCCGTGTGGGAGGTGCTGTCTGGGGCGGGGGCACAGGAGGCTCCCACGTGGACCCTGAGCTAGTCACCAGAACGATGGTGTTCATTGGGGTGGAGCTCAAGGCCAAGACTGAGGTGTCCTGGTAGGATGAATGTCAAAAGGGGTTATGTTATGGAGGGGGACGGAGCCTCAGGTGGCATGGGAGCTCAAGTCAAGGGCTCAAGTGGGGCAGGGACGTTGACTGCCAGAGAGAGGAGTGATTGATGGGTGGGAACAATGCAGAAATCCCCAAAGGCGGACCTGGGGTCACAGGGGGTCAAGAGTTTAGTTTTGGCCTTGTTCAGAGGGAGAGGCTGGGAGACGCCCTTAGCTACCGGGATACGCAAGCTGTAGCCTAGCAACAGCGCGGTCAGGCCAGGCCCCGTCTCAGATGCCGCTCTCTGCGTATCACCAGGGCGACAGGACCGTGGCAGGTGTCCCGGGGCTGCGCCCAGGAGTGGCTGTCTATGTGGCCTGTTGCCAGCTGGCGGTAGCACGCTTCCAGCAGGCGCTCTTCCACCGGCCATGGAGGAGCTGGCCCTCACTCAGGCTGTCCGCCTCTTCCTGCGACAGGAGAGTGATGCTTGCCAGGGCCTGGTCATGGAGGTGTACCTTGATGTGATTTTTCTAAGAGTTTTTGAGTGTCAGCCCTTAGATCTGTCATCCATTTTGAATGAATTTTTATACATGGTGTGAGATAGAAGTCCAAGTTCACTCTTTTGCATGTGGATATCCAGTTGTCACAGCACCATTTGTGACAGGGATTATTCTTTTCCCCCACTGAATGGTCTTGGAACCTGTACTGAAAATCGACTATACACAGATATCAGGGTTAATTTCTGACTCTAAATCACGCATTTATTATGTTACTTTAATCTACGGACATGTCTACATCGAGGGTCACTTGTGGGCCAAACAAAGTGCTAGGGATTGGAGATATAAAGACGGATAGCCTTAGTAGATTCTCCTGTGGTTATTATCAACTGACTGTTCTCTTGTTCAGTGGCTGAGAAAGTTGAAAATGTGGCTTTGGCCCAGGAGAGCCTCATTGTCGTAGAGACGTCCAGCTGTGGGAGTGAATGACTCTGAACCACCCACGCTCACCTCCTCCATGACCCGGGCAAGGATTAGAACAGGCAGCGCTGAGCAACGCTTCCATACCACTGTTTGGTCATCATGGCCTACTTAGGGTCCGATGGCTATAAACAGTTGTGCGAGCTTGACTACAGCTCATCTGGCTTGGATCTCAGAGTTCCAGACCTTCAAAGGTAACTGGGCAAAATGTGCCTGCTTCTGGTAGAGGCCCCTATTATCTTGGAGGAGTGAGTGTACTCGGGATGAAAGGAATAAGGACCCTCGGGCCTAAAGCAGTGGGAGAGGCAAGGAATGTGAGCCCGCGGTCCCTGAGCCAATCAGAGAGGGCCGTGATGGTGTCTGGGAAGGTGAGTTCGGCTAGGATATCATGAAGCCCCTGTTCCTGGGGTGAGGTCCTAAGTAGAGGGAAGACATGGGGGAACGGGCCTGCAAGGCTAAAGCGGAGGTAGGGGCTGGGAAATGAGGCCCGGTGTAAGAACCCAAATGCCCCAAGGGATCACACCCTGATCACATAAGTCCTTCTCGGCCACACCCCATCATGGCGCTGGTTGCCCTTTCCTTCCGTATTCTCCTTCCTACCGGCGCGAATCGTACACCAATCAGCTCACCCCCCAAGCCCCATGCGGTATGCTAAGTAGGGACTGTATCTTAAGCCAATCAGCTTTCCCTAAAAACCCTATGTATATGTTTGTGTGCCGCCTAATAAACGAGCCCTCTCCGGTGGGTCATCAACTGGTGTCGACTCGTCCTTTCACCCGGACACCTCGGCCAATGATAGGGGTGGGGGCGGGGGCGGGCGGGGCCTGCTCCGGGCCTTGTAAGTGCGGGTTTCTGCGCGGGAACGCACACCACGAAGGCAGTGAGCAGCTCTCTCCACCCCAGGGGCATCCTTCAGGCGTCTTCAAGCCCTCAGGTGAGGTGGTGCGGTCCCGCTGGGGCCAGAGGACGATGGGGACGGGAGCACGCAGGGACTCCGTGGCGGGGCTGTCGCGCCTTCGGGAGCCCTAGGGGCCCGGATTGGGAGTTGGCTTTTCCCGTCAGCGCCACGGGGCGAGACTCGTGCCTTTGTCTGCCCTCGGCGCGCCTCCTGTGCGAGATGCCGAGCCCTCCCGGGGGTCGGGCCCTGGAAGGCCCAAGGGGCGGACCCCCAAAGCGGCCGGCCGGTCCGCGGAAGAAGTGCAGGTCGGAGGCTTCGAGGACGAAGCGGAGTTGAGGGCTCGCCCGGAATGGGCCCTCTGGGCCTGGCCCCTCGCTCCCTCCCCTCCCGTGGCCCTTCGGCTGGGCGCCCGACCAGGATGACAGTTATTTTCCAATGAAAGCAAGATGCTCCTGTCAAAGTGGCCTGTGCGCCCGGCCCTGTTATTTGTTTGTCCCGGTTTCCCCAGCTTTGAGGTTGGCTTCTGAGCGCTTGGCACGGGAGGGTCATAGGGTAAGGTCAACTGAATGGAGGGGACGTGTTTGAAACTACTGGCCGCTTGGGGGCGTCTCTGTTCTACTCTGGTCGCTAGACGTGTCTCGCCCCACCAGGGTGGGAACAGACATGAGCAGGAGAGCTCCGCCTTCCGGTTTCTGGGGTCTCTTATTCTTTGTTCTGGACAAACCTAGAATGTTCAGAGGCCGCCGCAAGGCATTTCATCAGGTCCACAGCAAGACTCTTCTGAGCCTTGTCTCCTTGCCTCGCCCTTGACAGAGAAAACGTGGTGAAATAAGACTCTGTGTATTTAGCGTATCCCATTCTGCTGAAGTCGTGAGTCTGATCCTAATTAGCTGCCCCTTCTTACAGTGTTTACAAACCGCTGCCACAAGGGGCTAGTATAAGACGAGTAACCAGTTACGACCGGATTAAATCCTCTCCCCTCTCTTATTGCAGCACCTTAATCTACTGTTTGGGGGCATTTAAAATGGAAAGAAATTAGTACAACTTTGGCCACCCCTTTTTGTGTGCTGCTCCCCATCCTCCAAGAAAAATGCCGTCGCCACCCCACCCCCCCCCCACCCCCCGGTAATTGAACAGACAGCGAAGATTCTTAGATAGTGCTGTGATCTATTAGAAAATCATTGACTGGTTGAACCAAGTTTTTATTATATTCTTCGACCCCTAATTGTTCCTGTGCTTCTCTTACCTCCATTGTACCTTTGCTGTGATTTTAAAAGAGTCGGACATGTTGGCTCCGGGTTTCTAGAGCGTCTTGGTTTCTAGTGTATCCTGATCTAAGGGCATTTTCTGCTTATCAGAATAGGGGTATTGAAGTGAATTTCAAAGTAATGAAAATAGAATTCTTCTAAGATGCGCTGGTGTTTTCCTGTGGAAGATCAGTAGGTAAAATATACATGACTATTACGTTTGAACATTTATGACTGTTACTACTTTGTCTGACGATAGTTCTGCCAGGGAAGTTTCTTAAAAGAAATTGTTTTCGGTCTTTCTTTTAGTCAAGATGAGTGATAAGCCAGACTTGTCGGAGGTGGAGAAGTTTGACAAGTCAAAACTGAAGAAAACTCATACCGAGGAAAAAAATACTCTTCCCTCAAAGGAAAGTAAGTCATGGAGGGTTTCTAGCTGAGACAGACAATGGTGAAAGTTGGTATCTTCAGTGAATAAACCTATCTTCTAGTAATTTTTACTATCGAGGAAGTAATTATTAGAGTACCATTTTATTTTATGCAGCCATGACAACTATCAAAGAGTTGTCTCCTTCTTTGGATTATATAAATGGTTCGCACATGATAGGCCCTAGTAGTAATGGGGAAGTAAAAACCACTTCCCTGTTGGAAAATTACTAAAACACACATTGAAACCAATCTTAAACATTGGACTTAGCACTAGAAAAACCTTACTTCTGTCTACTTTTAGTTATTTGGCATTTTTCTGCATCTAGAAATTTGAGTCCATTATCTCATGCCTAAAGAACCATGCCAGCTCTGCGGTCTGGGCCTTCTCCAATCTGATGACAAGATAGGGATGCAGAACGAGTTTCGATCTTGGGTGCACTTGAGGCTCCCAGACTTAAGGGATCAGTTTTGCCCTCCAGAGTAACAGACAGCTGGAGAAACTCCAAGCATATTCACAACAGCTGAGGGGCATTTTCTGTCATGTGTGCGTTATTTGAGAGTTCCGAAATTAGTGAAAATTATCTCAAAGTGTATAACTTCCAAATGGTATCGTCAGAGATAAACGTGAGCAAAATGCTTCACTTCCTCCTCGGTCTCAAATAATCTATCGAAAAACTGTCAACAACACAAATCTGCCTCTCGAATGAAAGCAAAAACCAAAAAAACTGCAATTGAAGTAGATTCTAATGAATGTTCGAGTGGTAAACATGCACACACGTGCACACATGCACCCCGCTGTGAGCATTTGTGGTTAGTGCCTTAGCATTCTCAATTAAAAGCATGTATGGCAGCCTTCCATGACTTACCTAAAGCTGTTTTGTAAGAAACTGAATTAAATCTTAGGAAAATACTCTTAGTGATATATATATTTTTTGTTTTGTTTTTTTTTTTCCCCTCAGCGATCCAGCAGGAGAAACAGTGTGCTCAGACATCGTAAAACGGGATCTCCTCCCAAGAGGAAATTTCAACATTGCCCGAGAGCCTTGGTTTTATGCTTGTTTTTTGCAAACCGTTGTGTTTGTAGCGATTTTAGGCATCTTCTGCTGTCCTCTCATTTCTATTCCCTGGCTAAAAGGTCAGGTGGAACCAAAGTTTCCTGAAGTGTGCTTTCAAACTTGCCGTTGGTGTGTAAATTCCAGATGGCAGATGTTGCGAATAATCTCACCAGTGTTGACCCTTGTGTGTGTAGCCCTTTCACCCCCAGCAGGATAAGCCAGGTTTAACCTTCTGCAATGGGTGCCTCCATTGCTTCATTATCTTCATGAAGTTGCATGCTTCTGCAACTTCTCACAGTTTGTTTTTATTTCCAATGTAGTAATGAAATAATAAACAGTCATTATCTGGCGGCTCTCGACTTCATTTCTTCTAAGGAAGGAAAAGTACACAAGGGTACCCTTTTTCGCCAAACAAAACGGTTGAAGGAAAACCTCTTCAGCAGTGGACTAAGCCCCTTATCTCAGAGTGAAGAAAGACAAACACAGGGTCTGAAGTGACCCACTCAAGCTGAATAAGAACTGAAATTCAAGCTGGGCTGTCTTGCCTTCTGGAAAGTGTTTTCCGACTGAATGGGAGGGGGCACCTAAGCTTGGGGTTGGATGGAAAGGGCGCGGGAGGCACTTGTTAACACGCACTGTACTGAGCACATCACATCTTCAGTTGAGCGTCAACTCAGATATCTGATGCCCACTGATGACCTGTAACACTGAACCTCTGATCTGGTTCTTCTACTGAACAGAATTTACTGTCTCCTGAAGCAAGCATTTTTGGTTTCATGGTGAGCATAAGTGCTGTGGACCATATGGTGTTCCCCCACCCCCACCACACCAAATTCATATTTTGAAGGTCTACCCCTCAATGCGACTCTACCCGGAGATAGACTTTTTAGGAAGTCATTAAGGTTAAATGAGGCTACAAGGGCTGGGCCCCTCTGTGATCTATTACTATAGGTATCTTCCCACCATAAGGGATTATACCGTCCATACCTATTTGCAACCTCAACTATTATCTTACCTCCCTCTTTCTAGGGGCTCACATCCTTAAATACTCACTGGGGTTACAGAAAGTGGAAGGTGTTTTCTCTGCTCTAGCACAAATTTCCACAAGCAAAACAGTAGGTGGGTCAACTAAGGTAAAGTGTGGTTGAGGTGACACAATCTCAGAGCTTAGGGTAACCAGAAGATTTGAGCCCTGGAGGTCACCATGTTGGTCATCACTACCTTACCATCTGCCTGAAGCAATTGCCCAGTAGAGTCACTCAGTCCCTTACACTGACATGCTGCTTACACGCTTCCCTGCCTGCCTGTAACTTCTATGCCATAATCCTAGGAGAGCATGCTGGAGACCCATACAGCGTGGTTAATCCATCCTCCAGTATTTGAAGTCAGCTGTTGTTTTCCTGCCCCCATACGTCCAAGTCTCCTCCAGCTGACCTTTTCAGAGCATTTGGACCCAAGTTACACAGATGGGGACCCATAACGGTTGCACTTTAGATGGACGGACACAAGTTTAGCCATTATCAGGTCCCTGGATCCCGATTCTGTCATCCAGCCCATTTGCTCTCCTTTCAGTTTGCCATTTGCAGCTTGATAAAGATGCTGTACGTCCACGACAGACTCAGTAACGTGTGCATTAGCACACTAATCCAGCTCAAGATTAGGCCCATTTCAGATGCCTAAAGGAAAGCATGTCAGGTGAGCTGGGGATGGGACGAAAACTCCCAGTTTTTAGTTGCACCTGGTAACCGTCATTTTTTTTTTAAAGGATTGATTCCTCCCAGGGCAGTGTAAATGATAAACTGAGTGGGAGCAAGTGAGAGGTATGTGGTGGGAGGGGAAGTCACATAGTTTCTAAGTGAACGCTCCTACAGAAATAAGACGGGAAGAACGATTGCTCACTGGAAGTAGTTTTGCCCTGCATTTCTCAAGTAAATCACATGGGCCTAATCTTGTAGTGAGTGACTAGGTTCACTTGTCTTTCCAAGCAGAGGGAGGTTTTTTTCCCAAGCATCCGGGATTGAGGTTTCAGAGCCCTGAATCCATTTATTATTTGCAAAACCAACCATCCGAAGGTCTTCTTGTAGCAGTTACATTTACGGGAAAAAAGAAAAGCCTGGAGTTAAGTGGATTTTCTTATGCATGTCTACATCTTTTGAAAATACCTGGTCCATGCTTTGACACCTGTATCCTGTCAGTGTACATAGGCCGACATGTCCTTAATTGCAAAGAACAGAAAATGGCAAAAAGCTGGAAAGCCATAATATATATGCTGCAAGTTAATCCAAAGACAAAAATCAGCCAAATCGTATGTCACGACGACTTCATCTTTGCAAAGGGTCAAAAACCTCATTTAGTGTCATCACTTAAAATTCTCAAGAAACTGCACAGGCAAGTGAGTTTTAGGAATGCCCTAGAATGTAACCATCGCATATTCACACCTGAGAAAAATATCTTGCCCTTCGTCTCTCAAATGCATAGGAATATGTTTGAACCTTGCCTTGGGAAGTTTCAACCGGTATGATCTCGGGCAAGTGACAATCTATTGTGGTTCAGTTTCTTCATCCATAGAAATGGAGATGATAACACTGTTTCCTTCAAGGGGATGTGGTGAAAAGTAGTTGAGGTACTCCCCGTCAAGTGCTTAGCACAATGCTGGCACAGTCGCCAAGCACGCCATGTCCGAGGTCACCAAGGCCAAGCTCAGGTTCCCCATGAGCACCTGAGCTGCCTCCCGCCCCCGAGCATCGCCCCCGAAGGCTGTTTTCAGAGCCACCCCAGTCGGCCCGTAAATCCTGGAGCCCTCCGAAGGTGTGCCCGTGGCAGTTTGAGGGCAGGGGTCAGGGGGCGTGCTGCCAATGTGTATTAGTCTTCCTTTTTTTATTTCTTCCTTCCTTATAGTTAAAGTGTACGACACGATGGCTCTGGCTCGTACGCATATACATAGTGAAGAGATTACTACAGTCAAACAAATGACCATCTTCATCACCTTCTACCCTTGTATGCTAAGAGAATCTAAAATCTACTGTCTTGGTAAAGTTTCAGAATCAAACACAACATTATTAACAATAGTCGTCCTGCTGTACTTTGGATCTCCAGACGTATTCATTGGCCCAATTCCTGATTTGTACCCCTTGACCTCCTTGTTCCCATTTGCTCCTCTCCCTGCAGTGGGTAGTTTTCTGGCAGGTGGCAGGTGGCTTGCTGCTGGCTTCCCAGCATTCTTTACTGTGAACCACATTGTCAACACTAATATAACTGTCCTTCATTGTTTTTATTATACATAACGCTCGAGTTTGTATATCATATAATTGGATCGATTTCTGTAATTTATATGTGCACAAGTGTATGGAAGTCCTGTGATTGAATTAAATTACCACAGAATCTTTTGATTTTAAAACATTGCCACATAATCGATTCCCTTTTCCTCTGTTAGGAGTTTTCATTGAAAAGTAAATTTGAAAGCATTTAGAAAAAGTTTTTTTTTTTACACAGGAGCTCTAATATGTAGTCACCAGTTCTAAAATGTGCTCTCCTTTTCAGCATCTAAGAGTTTTGCATAGATTTATTTTACACTTTACACAGGTTGCATATTTAAAAATATCCCCTATCGGTTAGTTTTCACTATGAAAACCTGGGCTTTTCCACTTTTTGTTCCAGATTCATTGAGGGTTTTAAATAAGGACTGGATGTAGGGGATGGGCAGCCAGGTCCCTTGACGTCCAGGAGCGCTAGTCACCAGTTCGTAGTAACTAGCTGCTAGGAACTAGTTGCTAGTTACTAGTAAAGTAGTGACTTCAGTTTCTAGAAAGCCTAGGAATAAGTACTGTTGTGGAACTCTTGGATTTAATTTTTTCTATGCTGTGTTTTGTTTCCTCACGTGTGTTTCTAATGGGCTAAGTAATAAAGTTAATGCGGAAAAAAAGGTTGACTGGAGTGTTATCGTCCTGTTAATACTCTATTCCGCATATAGATGCTTAGGATGTGTTATTTATTTTAAAGTTTTAATAATATATTTTATTTAATCCAACATAGCAAAATTATAATTTCTATATGTAATGAATATCAACAGTTTGTCAATTACGTAAGCGCTGACTCTTCCCTTCAGTTGGTTTTCTCTGCAAACCGCACCAGGAGGTGCCACATTTTCGTCCATCAACTACTGAAGAAAGTAGTCATGCGTTCTGTTCCCTTCTAGTCCTCAAACCCAGTCGTCCCTTGTCCCACAGACATTTCATCTGTGTCAGTCCCATTTTGTTCCCTGTCTACAATTCCCAACGTCATTTTGGTGCTTTGCTGATGTTTCTACTTGATTTCTGAATTTCCAAACGGAAACCACAAACACCCATAGCGCAGTCATCATTTCCTAATCGTGTTGATTTCTTAAAATCACTTTTCCTTAGAGGATATGTAGGAGATCAGTACTCACGGAAAACTCTAGAAAATTATTTTAGGCCACACAGAACAAAAAGCAACAGAAGAACAGAAAATTTACTCGGATTTTGAGGAAGCCACAAATAGCACGATAAATTAAGTGGTTACAGGTCTTTCGGGTCATCTGAGGCGGCTCTGAAAAGAGCCTTTGGGGGGCCGTGCCCGGGGGCAGGAGGCGGCTCATGTGCTCATGGTGAACCTGAGCACAGCCCTGGTGCCCTCGGTCACGGCATGCTTGCGGAGCTCCCCGGTCAGCAGCAGGTGCACGGCGGCCTGGATGTCCTGTGAGGTGAGGGTGCAGCGCTGGTTGTAACGGGCCAGGCGGCCGGCCTCTTCGGCGAGGCGCTCGAAGAGGTCGCTAATGCACGAGTCCATGACGTTCACGGCCTGCTGGGACAGGCTGAGGCCGTCGTGGACCAGCTTCAGAACCCTGGGGAAATAGGTGGCGAAACTGTCCTCGCCGCGGCGGCCGCGGCGGCAGCGGGTGTGACGGCGGCTGCGGCGGCGATGGCGCCTGGGCTTCTTCTGTTTCAGGGCCGTCGGAGCGCCCTTCTCAGGCGCCTGGGTGCTGACACCTTCCTCCGGAGACGGGGCAGAGGCAGGCTCCGCCATCCCTCAGGCAACCCCCAAGAGCTAGGAGGCACCGACGATGGCGCTGCTGCCAGGCGGGGAGCCCTTTTTATAGTCGCTGCCTTGCCTCACGTCATGCGTGACCTCGACTTCTGACTGGGTGTCAGGGCACACAGGGAGCGCGTGAGTGAGCCTAGCGGAGTGCGCTGGGACTGCACGGTCCTCCTGCTGGCGGTCCCTCCACCAATCACAGTGAGCGTCTGGAGCCCTGCAAGCTGCCTGTCTGGTCCCATACAGAAATTCACAGCAAGAGAACCCACACAGGAAGGCTGTGGCACGGCCAGCAGAGGGCTCCTGGACGTGGAGATGTGTCGGTCCACCTCCCGCCTCCGGTTCTGATCGAAACCCTCAATGAATCAGGATAACGGAGTAAAAAACTACCGTTTGTAAAGAGTGAAATCAAACACAACTGGGGTATTTAGACCTACATAAGAAAATTCAGCATTTAC
Source organism: Cynocephalus volans (assembly GCF_027409185.1). Taxonomy (NCBI): domain Eukaryota; kingdom Metazoa; phylum Chordata; class Mammalia; order Dermoptera; family Cynocephalidae; genus Cynocephalus; species Cynocephalus volans. Next base: position 114,101,134 of record NC_084478.1, read on the forward strand.
CAGGTTTGTAGTCACACTCCTAATGATACTTAGATCCGAAAAAGTACCCTACATTCTAGCATTGCTGAATACATAGAACAGCCCTTGATTGAAAGAGAAAAAAGGTATTGGTCTAATTTTGCAGTAAGTCACCCAAAAGGTAAGAGACAGTCAAGAAATAGTTTAAAATCACGTGCTTTTCAAAAATCGGACAGTTCGAGAAAATTTATTCCTTAAATGTATTTGTGGAAAAATGAACCCCAAATACGGAACCAGTACAGAATGAAGAAGAATTAGAGAAATGGAGGTCATCAAGGAACTTGTCACAGAAAGAAAGAAAGAAAAGAAAGAAAGAAAGAAAGAAAGAAAGAAAGAAAGAAAGAAAGAAAGAAAGAAAGAAAGAAAGAAAGAAAGAAAGAAAGAAAGAAAGAAAGAAAGAAAGAAAGAAAGAAAGAAAGAAAGAAAGAAAGAAAGAAAGAAAGAAAAGACAATAAACAACCATACAGTATAATTCACAGTAAATGAGCCCTCAGGCAAAGAATCACACCCATTCCATCAGGAGCTGCTTCCACCTCAACTCCAAGGCTGAAGAGTCCAGGAAAATTTTGATTGGCTCTCTTGGGAAACCCGGTTCCATGGTGAGCCGGTGGCTATGACTCCGTGGCTACAGGTTCCTCATTGCCTGACTGAGAACAGACTGGGGCTTGAGCTGCTCTGATTGGACCTTCCATCATCCCTATTATGCATAAATGCAAGTCATGAAGGTTTGTGCTTTCTAAACCCAAAGATTATAGACTGGAGAGGAACATAACTGGATAAAACTGAACGAGTTAAAATAGTAACTTCAGTTTCTAGAAAGCCTAGGGATAGGTATTGCTTCTTGAAATTTTCTCCTTAGTTATTTCTGTGATCGGTTGGGTCCTCCTTTGTGTTTCTGTATGTACTCCATAATACTGAGAATGCCGAAAAACGTTTGATGCAGGATGTTTGTCCTGCTCCTACTATGTTCCCCATATGGATGCTTACAGTTCGTTATTTATTCTCCATGAGTTTGAGGATTCCAGCACCGGCCAGAAATTTAAAACAAAACAAATGTATATATAAATATAAATATATATATATATATATGTATATGTATATATTTGTATGTACACACATATATATTCATTTTTACATGTATACAGACACATATGTATATGTGTATGTGTATATGTGTGTTTGTGTGTGTGTGTATAAATACTATGTATGTGTGTGTGTGTGTGTGTGTGACTGTGGATATATATTTGAGGACTGAAACACAGGAGAGAAATAACTGAGTCAAAAATGTCAAGAAACAATATCTAATCCACCTTCTTTAGAAACTGAAGTTACTAGTTTAATTCATTCAGATTTTTACCAATTCTGTTCATTGCCAGGCAATATAATGTGTGTGGAAATATATATACATTTTTTTTTTTTTAGAAAGGTAAAACATCATGTTTTGCGTCTATGTGCAATGGGGATGATGGGAGGGACCTGTTGGATGAGGTGTCCCAGGCTGAACCAATTAGAAGCCTCCTGAAATGTTTGGACTTGCAGTTGAGGGGAATTGTGTCATTAAATAGGTCTGAGTCCTTGACTGCTGTTTGTTGTTTTGTTTGAATGGTTTTATGCTTTTAATCATGTTGATTTACAGATATTATATTAGTTTCTAAAGCTGTCGTAAATAAATTCGAGAGTCTCGGTGACTTAAAAAATATATATTTATCATCTCACAGTTCTGGATGCCAAATAGCCCCTCTTCATAAGCACACCAGTCATATTGGGTTAGGACCGACCCTCACGACTTCACTTTAAACACAGTTACCTCTATAGAGACTATCTCCAAAATAGGGTCACCTCCTGAAGTACTGGGGGGTCACAAGGTCAACACAAGAATTTTGAGAGGGTACAATTCAATAAAGAATACTAAGCTTTCTGCCCCTCCAAAAAATTAATGTACTTCCATGAAAAATACATTCACACCTTCCCTACAGCCCCCAAATCTTAACCCATTGCAGTTCAACTTTAAGTCCAAAATCTCATCTACAAATCTTATATATCTGCTACGGGTGAGACTCCAGTTGTGACTGATGCTGAGGCAGAATTTATCCTTATCCCTGAACCTGCGAAAACAGACAGCAAATTACCAGTTTCCAAAAACAGTAGCGGGACAGGCATAGAATAGACATTACCATTCCAAATGTGGGAAATCAGAAGAAAACTAGAGTTTATGGGCCCTAAGCAGGTTTGCACCATAGTAGGGCTAATTCCATTAGATTTAAGGGATTGAAAACAGTCCTCTTTAATCATTGCTCTGCCCTCTGGACCCTCTGGGATAGCAGCATGAAACTCTCAGCCCTGGGCAGTGGGGACCTCTTCCCCAGCCTGGTTTGTTACAGAAGAGGTGGCACTAGCCATCTAGAATGGAGAAAGTGGCCTCCATCTATGGGATCAAGGAGATCATGGCCTCATCCCCCAGACCTGTGTCCCTGTTCTCAACAAGACTCTGTCTGGATTCTCCTCTTGCCATTGCTGTTTTCTCAGAGTCCTGCTGGAAGAGTGGAATCACCATAGCTTTACTGATGTCTTCCTTGGTTTCCCAGGGTCTGAAAAGTACGTGCAAGTCTGCAGCCACAGGCCGACTGGAAAACAACTTTACATCCACGTAAATACTGTCATCTTGCCCCATAACCACGGTTCAACAGATCACATAACTGTGGGAAAGGAGGGAACCCCGATAAATGCTTACCAAGGAAAAACTGTGTCCTTTTACATTCTTTTACAGCCCATGTGGTTTTAGGTCCCAACATGGCTTTGGTCCTGCTCACTCTAGCGATATTAATGAAATTTGAGAAAGAGAGAAGAAAAGTGGGGTTTGAGGTACAAGATCCTAAGTGGAATCAAGTGCATCTGATTACTCACTTCAGGAGGGACGTGAGGAAAACGGGCACTTACTGAGTGAACATCTAGGATCCAGTGGTGTGGTTTACTACGTAGACAAGCTACGGGAAGTGCCTTTACTGCTTAAATAACACATTACGAGTACCAACGTAGCTAGAAAAAATATTAAGAAGAGAAAATAACCCACCAATTTTTTTTTTAATGGTGGAATAAGCGTTAAGTCAGGTCTTTGCTGAAGAAAGCTGTCATAGCTATATCATATTGCAAAAATAGACTTGAAGTCAACGGAGATTTCTTGAGGATAAAGATAGTCCCCCTGGGATAAAATGTTCAATTCATGTGGGAGGTATTATAAATTTAAGATGACCTATACTGGGTAGGGTAGCTTCAAACTATTTAAGTCAACACTTGACTGAATGACAATAAGGAGTAGCGAAGGTCACCACCAAATATAGACATTTGCAGCCACCTGTAAGCAAGTGGCCGAAACGTAACAAGGACTTAGAAATAAAGCACCTACCAAGCTTGCTTGACGAAATGGAGTAATGCGATAATATGAACCCGGAAATTAGAGAATGTGTTTTATCCACCTGATGTATATTTATACACATAGAACATGTACTCGGCCATCAAGCAAGATTCCAGAAGTATCAAATACATATCACATTCTCTGACTACAGTACATTTAAGAATCAATGACAAACCATGTTGTCAAAACCAAATGTTTGGGATGACACAAATCACTCTAAAGAAATAATGGGCCAAAGGACAAATCATTACAGGGACTGAAAAATATTTATTGATGCGTGAGAATAAAATTTGTGGGGCATGCGTGAGTGCTACTGAGAGAGGATTTTATGGCCCACGTGCTGATTAAAAAGATTAAAAAGAAGGAAGCCTTGATCAGGCATTTTACGGAAGACCAAGCACAAACGATCACAAAGAACAACAAGAAGCACGATTGAAGAGGTGCCACCTCGCTCAAGTCTCCTGGAAAATGCCTACTACAACCACAGTGACATACTATTTCACACCGTCGGACCAGTGAGAATTAAAAAGGTCAGACCGCATCAAATGTTGGTGACTAGTGGGGACTCACACTCTGGTATTAGGAGGACAAATTGGTCTGACCATCTTGGAGAGCAATCTGGCAATACTAATTAATGCGCAGGATGCACACACTGCTGACAGCAGCAGTTCCATTGCTGGGTACACTACCTAGTGGCCTGAACACAAGGAGACGTGTGTGGGGACATTCTTAGCAGCCCTGTGGTCTGGGTGGGGCCTCTGGAAGATCTGCAGGGACCGAAGAGACAGCTAATGGACCCTGAAGCACTGACCTGGAAGAGGGAGGGATAGCACTAGATGTAGTCTCTCGAAAATGGAAACAGGTGTTCAAACAAAGATAACTACATGAACGTTCAGAGGTGCCCTATTCTCAATAGCCAAAAGGGGGAAACAACCCAAATGCCCATCAATGGACAAATAGATAAACTAAATGTCGTCCATCCATACCATGGATTATTATTCAGCTGTGAAAAGGAAGGAAGCAAGTACCGATTCACGCTACCACGTAGATGTACCATGAGGAAAACATTACACTATGTGAAAGCCGCCAGACACAGAAGGCCATGCGTTGGGTTCCATGGGAGGGAGAGCTCCACATGGGGGAAACCTCTGTCGACAGAAAGCAAGTGGTTGCCAAGAGCTATTTATTGGGAGCGTGTGTATGTGTGTGCTCGGGGGTGGGGGTACGACGAGCATGGGGAGTGAGTGCTTAACGGGTACAGGGGTTTCTTGGCGGGGTGGTGAAAATGCTTTGGAAGCAGACGGTTGTGATTGTTCCACGACATCACGAATGTACTTGACACCATGTCGTACCCGTCCCCCACCCCTCTTTCTTTATCTTGCCTGCGATGCTCGGGTCCTACAGAAGGCGAGCGCTGCCACAGAGGGAGGGCCCAGGGGCGAGAGCGTGCGGGTGCCTTGCACCTGCCCTGGCCGGCCGTTTGTAGGCCCAGGCCCGCTCCCTCGGGGTCAACTGGAGGGCAGTGACGTCACCAGTGTGCGCGGCCACGAGCCTGTTCCGGACCAATGAGGGGCCGGGTCGCGGTAGCTAGGTTACGGAGTACGGGCCAAGTACCGACATCTTGAGAGGCATCCAGTCGAGCCAGACCTCGCAGATTGATCGGTCGTCTCCAAGGCCCGGCATGCCGAGCAGGAGGACGAGCCGTCCACGGTCGTCCGGTCTCAATAGGTGCCGTGCCGCCGCTCTCGCGCCCACCGAGCCGAGCTGACATTCTCCGTGAGCCACCCGGAGCGCCTCCTGCGGGAGGGCCACTACGCCCAGTGCCCGAGTTCGTGTGCGCCGGTCTTTCTAGGTGCCATCGTCGAGTACGTGACGGCCAAGGTCTTGGAGCTGGCGAGCGACGAGGCCCGGAGGAGCAGCAGGAGATGCATCACCTTGGAGCTGTTGGACGTGGCCGTGCACAGCAACGCGCTGCTCAGTGGCTTCTTCGTGACTACAACCATCTCCCAGGTGGCCCCAGCCTAGCTGTGGACGCCTGGCACCCAGGGGGCCTCACCAGCCCACCGATCCTCCGTCTACTCCTGCTAGCCCGGCGCCAGCCCCTTCCGTCACAGCCAGCCGGGACAGCCCTGGCCTGTCTTGTGCCTTCGGCGCCTTGTGTCATTAAAGTGTTTGAAAGTACCCACAGGCTTGCTCTATAAATTTTGTGTCAGAGTGGGGTGTGAGACACCCAATGTTGGACGGACGGGCAGGGAGTGGCGAGGGTCAGGGAACAGGGAGGGCACAGGGGAGCAGACTCTCGTGGTGACAATGGGGGTTGGTGTCCCCGTGTGGGAGGTGCTGTCTGGGGCGGGGGCACAGGAGGCTCCCACGTGGACCCTGAGCTAGTCACCGGAACGATGGTGTTCATTGGGGTGGAGCTCAAGGCCAAGACTGAGGTGTCCTGGTAGGATGAATGTCAAAAGGGGTTATGTTATGGAGGGGGACGGAGCCTCAGGTGGCATGGGAGCTCAAGTCAAGGGCTCAAGTGGGGCAGGGACGTTGACTGCCAGAGAGAGGAGTGATTGATGGGTGGGAACAATGCAGAAATCCCCAAAGGCGGAACTAGGGTCACAGGGGGTCAAGAGTTTAGTTTTGGCCTTGTTCAGAGGGAGAGGCTGGGAGACGCCCTTAGCTACCGGGATACGCAAGCTGTAGCCTAGCAACAGCGCGGTCAGGCCAGGCCCCGCCTCAGATGCCGCTCTCTGCGTATCACCAGGGCGACAGGACCGTGGCAGGTGTCCCGGGGCTGCGCCCAGGAGTGGCTGTCTATGTGGCCTGTTGCCAGCTGGCGGTAGCACGCTTCCAGCAGGCGCTCTTCCACCGGCCATGGAGGAGCTGGCCCTCACTCAGGCTGTCCGCCTCTTCCTGCGACAGGAGAGTGATGCTTGCCAGGGCCTGGTCATGGAGGTGTACCTTGATGTGATTTTTCTAAGAGTTTTTGAGTGTCAGCCCTTAGATCTGTCATCCATTTTGAATGAATTTTTATACATGGTGTGAGATAGAAGTCCAAGTTCACTCTTTTGCATGTGGATATCCAGTTGTCACAGCACCATTTGTGACAGGGATTATTCTTTTCCCCCACTGAATGGTCTTGGAACCTGTACTGAAAATCGACTATACACAGATATCAGGGTTAATTTCTGACTCTAAATCACGCATTTATTATGTTACTTTAATCTACGGACATGTCTACATCGAGGGTCACTTGTGGGCCAAACAAAGTGCTAGGGATTGGAGATATAAAGACGGATAGCCTTAGTAGATTCTCCTGTGGTTATTATCAACTGACTGTTCTCTTGTTCAGTGGCTGAGAAAGTTGAAAATGTGGCTTTGGCCCAGGAGAGCCTCATTGTCGTAGAGACGTCCAGCTGTGGGAGTGAATGACTCTGAACCACCCACGCTCACCTCCTCCATGACCCGGGCAAGGATTAGAACAGACAGCGCTGAGCAACGCTTCCATACCACTGTTTGGTCATCATGGCCTACTTAGGGTCCGATGGCTATAAACAGTTGTGCGAGCTTGACTACAGCTCATCTGGCTTGGATCTCAGAGTTCCAGACCTTCAAAGGTAACTGGGCAAAATGTGCCTGCTTCTGGTAGAGGCCCCTATTATCTTGGAGGAGTGAGTGTACTCGGGATGAAAGGAATAAGGACCCTCGGGCCTAAAGCAGTGGGAGAGGCAAGGAATGTGAGCCCGCGGTCCCTGAGCCAATCAGAGAGGGCCGTGATGGGGTCTGGGAAGGTGAGGTCGGCTAGGACATCATGAAGCCCCTGTTCCTGGGGTGAGGTCCTAAGTAGAGGGAAGACATGGGGGAACGGGCCTGCAAGGCTAAAGCGGAGGTAGGGGCTGGGAAATGAGGCCCGGTGTAAGAACCCAAATGCCCCAAGGGATCACACCCTGATCACATAAGTCCTTCTCGGCCACACCCCATCATGGCGCTGGTTGCCCTTTCCTTCCGTATTCTCCTTCCTACCGGCGCGAATCGTACACCAATCAGCTCACCCCCCAAGCCCCATGCGGTATGCTAAGTAGGGACTGTATCTTAAGCCAATCAGCTTTCCCTAAAAACCCTATGTATATGTTTGTGTGCCGCCTAATAAACGAGCCCTCTCCGGTGGGTCATCAACTGGTGTCGACTCGTCCTTTCACCCGGACACCTCGGCCAATGATAGGGGTGGGGGCGGGGGCGGGCGGGGCCTGCTCCGGGCCTTGTAAGTGCGGGTTTCTGCGCGGGAACGCACACCACGAAGGCAGTGAGCAGCTCTCTCCACCCCAGGGGCATCCTTCAGGCGTCTTCAAGCCCTCAGGTGAGGTGGTGCGGTCCCGCTGGGGCCAGAGGACGATGGGGACGGGAGTGCGCAGGGACTGCGTGGCGGGGCTGTCGCGCCTTCGGGAGCCCTAGGGGCCCGGATTGCGGTTGGCTTTTCCCGTCGGCGCCCCGGGGCGAGACTCGTGCCTTTGTCTTCCCTCGGCGAGCCGCCTGCGTGAGATGCCGAGCCCTCCCGGGGGTCGGGCCCTGGAAGGCCCGAGGGGCGGACCCCCAAAGCGGCCGGCCGGTCCGCGGAAGAAGTGCAGGTCGGAGGCTTCGAGGACGAAGCGGAGTTGAGGGCTCGCCAGGAATGGGCCCTCTGGGCCTGGCCCCTCGCTCCCTCCCCTCCCGTGGCCCTTCGGCTGGGCGCCCGACCAGGATGACAGTTATTTTCAAATGAAAGCAAGATGCTCCTGTCAAAGTGGCCTGTGCGCCCGGCCCTGTTATTTGTTTGTCCCGGTTTCCCCAGATTTGAGGTTGGCTTCAGAGCGCTTGGCACGGGAGGGTCATAGGATAAGGTCAACTGAATGGAGGGGACGTGTTTGAAACTACTGGCCGCTTGGGGGCGTCTCTGTTCTACTCTGGTCGCTAGACGTGTCTCGCCCCACCAGGGTGGGAACAGACATGAGCAGGAGAGCTCCGCCTTCCGGATTCTGGGGTCTCTTATTCTTTGTTTTGGACAAACCTAGAATGTTCAGAGGCCGCCGCAAGGCATTTCATCAGGTCCACAGCAAGACTCTTCTGAGCCTTGTCTCCTTGCCTCGCCCTTGACAGAGAAAACGTGGTGAAATAAGACTCTGTGTATTTAGCGTATCCCATTCTGCCGAAGTCGTGAGTCTGATCCTAATTAGCTGTCCCTTCTTACAGCGTTTACAAACCGCTGCCACAAGGGGCTAGTATAAGACGAGTAACCAGTTACGACCGGATTAAATCCTCTCCCCTCTCTTATTGCAGCACCTTAATCTACTGTTTGGGGGCATTTAAAATGGAAAGAAATTAGTACAACTTTGGCCACCCCTTTTTGTGTGCTGCTCCCCATCCTCCAAGAAAAATGCCGTCGCCACCCCACCCCCCCCACCCCCCGGTAATTGAACAGACAGCGAAGATTCTTAGATAGTGCTGTCATCTATTAGAAAATCATTGACTGGTTGAACCAAGTTTTTATTATATTCTTCGACCCCTAATTGTTCCTGTGCTTCTCTTACCTCCATTGTACCTTTGCTGTGATTTTAAAAGAGTCGGACATGTTGGCTCCGGGTTTCTAGAGCGTCTTGGTTTCTAGTGTATCCTGATCTAAGGGCATTTTCTGCTTATCAGAATAGGGGTATTGAAGTGAATTTCAAAGTAATGAAAATAGAATTCTTCTAAGATGCGCTGGTGTTTTCCTGTGGAAGATCAGTATGTAAAATATACATGACTATTACGTTTGAACATTTATGACTGTTACTACTTTGTCTGACGATAGTTCTGCCAGGGAAGTTTCTTAAAAGAAATTGTTTTCGGTCTTTCTTTTAGTCAAGATGAGTGATAAGCCAGACTTGTCGGAGGTGGAGAAGTTTGACAAGTCAAAACTGAAGAAAACTCATACCGAGGAAAAAAATACTCTTCCCTCAAAGGAAAGTAAGTCATGGAGGGTTTCTAGCTGAGACAGACAATGGTGAAAGTTGGTATCTTCAGTGAATAAACCTATCTTCTAGTAATTTTTACTATCGAGGAAGTAATTATTAGAGTACCATTTTATTTTATGCAGCCATGACAACTATCAAAGAGTTGTCTCCTTCTTTGGATTATATAAATGGTTCGCACATGATAGGCCCTAGTAGTAATGGGGAAGTAAAAACCACTTCCCTGTTGGAAAATTACTAAAACACACATTGAAACCAATCTTAAACATTGGACTTAGCACTAGAAAAACCTTACTTCTGTCTACTTTTAGTTATTTGGCATTTTTCTGCATCTAGAAATTTGAGTCCATTATCTCATGCCTAAAGAACCATGCCAGCTCTGCGGTCTGGGCCTTCTCCAATCTGGTGACAAGATAGGGATGCAGAACGAGTTTCGATCTTGGGTGCACTTGAGGCTCCCAGACTTAAGGGATCAGTTTTGCCCTCCAGAGTAACAGACAGCTGGAGAAACTCCAAGCATATTCACAACAGCTGAGGGGCATTTTCTGTCATGTGTGCGTTATTTGAGAGTTCCGAAATTAGTGAAAATTATCTCAAAGTGTATAACTTCCAAATGGTATCGTCAGAGATAAACGTGAGCAAAATGCTTCACTTCCTCCTCGGTCTCAAATAATCTATCGAAAAACTGTCAACAACACAAATCTGCCTCTCGAATGAAAGCAAAAACCAAAAAAACTGCAATTGAAGTAGATTCTAATGAATGTTCGAGTGGTAAACATGCACACACGTGCACACATGCACCCCGCTGTGAGCATTTGTGGTTAGTGCCTTAGCATTCTCAATTAAAAGCATGTATGGCAGCCTTCCATGACTTACCTAAAGCTGTTTTGTAAGAAACTGAATTAAATCTTAGGAAAATACTCTTAGTGATATATATATTTTTTGTTTTGTTTTTTTTTTCCCCTCAGCGATCCAGCAGGAGAAACAGTGTGCTCAGACATCGTAAAACGGGATCTCCTCCCAAGAGGAAATTTCAACATTGCCCGAGAGCCTTGGTTTTATGCTTGTTTTTTGCAAACCGTTGTGTTTGTAGCGATTTTAGGCATCTTCTGCTGTCCTCTCATTTCTATTCCCTGGCTAAAAGGTCAGGTGGAACCAAAGTTTCCTGAAGTGTGCTTTCAAACTTGCCGTTGGTGTGTAAATTCCAGATGGCAGATGTTGCGAATAATCTCACCAGTGTTGACCCTTGTGTGTGTAGCCCTTTCACCCCCAGCAGGATAAGCCAGGTTTAACCTTCTGCAATGGGTGCCTCCATTGCTTCATTATCTTCATGAAGTTGCATGCTTCTGCAACTTCTCACAGTTTGTTTTTATTTCCAATGTAGTAATGAAATAATAAATACAGTCATTATCTGGCGGCTCTCGACTTCATTTCTTCTAAGGAAGGAAAAGTACACAAGGGTACCCTTTTTCGCCAAACAAAACGGTTGAAGGAAAACCTCTTCAGCAGTGGACTAAGCCCCTTATCTCAGAGTGAAGAAAGACAAACACAGGGTCTGAAGTGACCCACTCAAGCTGAATAAGAACTGAAATTCAAGCTGGGCTGTCTTGCCTTCTGGAAAGTGTTTTCCGACTGAATGGGAGGGGGCACCTAAGCTTGGGGTTGGATGGAAAGGGCGCGGGAGGCACTTGTTAACACGCACTGTACTGAGCACATCACATCTTCAGTTGAGCGTCAACTCAGATATCTGATGCCCACTGATGACCTGTAACACTGAACCTCTGATCTGGTTCTTCTACTGAACAGAATTTACTGTCTCCTGAAGCAAGCATTTTTGGTTTCATGGTGAGCATAAGTGCTGTGGACCGTATGGTGTTCCCCCACCCCCACCACACCAAATTCATATTTTGAAGGTCTACCCCTCAATGCGACTCTACCTGGAGATAGACTTTTTAGGAAGTCATTAAGGTTAAATGAGGCTACAAGGGCTGGGCCCCTCTGTGATCTATTACTATAGGTATCTTCCCACCATAAGGGATTATACCGTCCATACCTATTTGCAACCTCAACTATTATCTTACCTCCCTCTTTCTAGGGGCTCACATCCTTAAATACTCACTGGGGTTACAGAAAGTGGAAGGTGTTTTCTCTGCTCTAGCACAAATTTCCACAAGAAAAACAGCAGGTGGGTCAACTAAGGTAAAGTGTGGTTGAGGTGACACAATCTCAGAGCTTAGGGTAACCAGAAGATTTGAGCCCTGGAGGTCACCATGTTGGTCATCACTACCTTACCATCTGCCTGAAGCAATTGCCCAGTAGAGTCACTCAGTCCCTTACACTGACATGCTGCTTACACGCTTCCCTGCCTGCCTGTAACTTCTATGCCATAATCCTAGGAGAGCATGCTGGAGACCCATACAGCGTGGTTAATCCATCCTCCAGTATTTGAAGTCAGCTGTTGTTTTCCTGCCCCCATACGTCCAAGTCTTCTCCAGCTGACCTTTTCAGAGCATTTGGACCCAAGTTACACAGATGGGGACCCATAACGGTTGCACTTTAGACGGACGGACACAAGTTTAGCCATTATCAGGTCCCTGGATCCCGATTCTGTCATCCAGCCCATTTGCTCTCCTTTCAGTTTGCCATTTGCAGCTTGATAAAGATGCTGTACGTCCACGACAGACTCAGTAACGTGTGCATTAGCACACTAATCCAGCTCAAGATTAGGCCCATTTCAGATGCCTAAAGGAAAGCATGTCAGGTGAGCTGGGGATGGGACGAAAACTCCCAGTTTTTAGTTGCACCTGGTAACCGTCATTTTTTTTTTAAAGGATTGATTCCTCCCAGGGCAGTGTAAATGATAAACTGAGTGGGAGCAAGTGAGAGGTATGTGGTGGGAGGGGAAGTCACATAGTTTCTAAGTGAACGCTCCTACAGAAATAAGACGGGAAGAACGATTGCTCACTGGAAGTAGTTTTGCCCTGCATTTCTCAAGTAAATCACATGGGCCTAATCTTGTAGTGAGTGACTAGGTTCACTTGTCTTTCCAAGCAGAGGGAGGTTTTTTTCCCAAGCATCCGGGATTGAGGTTTCAGAGCCCTGAATCCATTTATTATTTGCAAAACCAACCATCCGAAGGTCTTCTTGTAGCAGTTACATTTACGGGAAAAAAGAAAAGCCTGGAGTTAAGTGGATTTTCTTATGCATGTCTACATCTTTTGAAAATACCTGGTCCATGCTTTGACACCTGTATCCTGTCAGTGTACATAGGCCGACATGTCCTTAATTGCAAAGAACAGAAAATGGCAAAAAGCTGGAAAGCCATAATATATATGCTGCAAGTTAATCCAAAGACAAAAATCAGCCAAATCGTATGTCACGACGACTTCATCTTTGCAAAGGGTCAAAAACCTCATTTAGTGTCATCACTTAAAATTCTCAAGAAACTGCACAGGCAAGTGAGTTTTAGGAATGCCCTAGAATGTAACCATCGCATATTCACACCTGAGAAAAATATCTTGCCCTTCGTCTCTCAAATGCATAGGAATATGTTTGATCCTTGCCTTGGGAAGTTTCAACCGGTATGATCTCGGGCAAGTGACAATCTATTGTGGTTCAGTTTCTTCATCCATAGAAATGGAGATGATAACGCTGTTTCCTTCAAGGGGATGTGGTGAAAAGTAGTTGAGGTACTCCCCGTCAAGTGCTTAGCACAATGCTGGCACAGTCGCCAAGCACGCCATGTCCGAGGTCACCAAGGCCAAGCTCAGGTTCCCCATGAGCACCTGAGCTGCCTCCCGCCCCCGAGCATCGCCCCCGAAGGCTGTTTTCAGAGCCACCCCAGTCGGCCCGTAAATCCTGGAGCCCTCCGAAGGTGTGCCCGTGGCAGTTTGAGGGCAGGGGTCAGGGGGCGTGCTGCCAATGTGTATTAGTCTTCCTTTTTTTATTTCTTTCTTCCTTATAGTTAAAGTGTACGACACGATGGCTCTGGCTCGTACGCATATACATAGTGAAGAGATTACTACAGTCAAACAAATGACCATCTTCATCACCTTCTACCCTTGTATGCTAAGAGAATCTAAAATCTACTGTCTTGGTAAAGTTTCAGAATCAAACACAACATTATTAACAATAGTCGTCCTGCTGTACTTTGGATCTCCAGACGTATTCATTGGCCCAATTCCTGATTTGTACCCCTTGACCTCCTTGTTCCCATTTGCTCCTCTCCCTGCAGTGGGTAGTTTTCTGGCAGGTGGCAGGTGGCTTGCTGCTGGCTTCCCAGCATTCTTTACTGTGAACCACATTGTCAACACTAATATAACTGTCCTTCATTGTTTTTATTATACATAACGCTCGAGTTTGTATATCATATAATTGGATCGATTTCTGTAATTTATATGTGCACAAGTGTATGGAAGTCCTGTGATTGAATTAAATTACCACAGAATCTTTTGATTTTAAAACATTGCCACATAATCGATTCCCTTTTCCTCTGTTAGGAGTTTTCATTGAAAAGTAAATTTGAAAGCATTTAGAAAAAGTTTTTTTTTACACAGGAGCTCTAATATGTAGTCACCAGTTCTAAAATGTGCTCTCCTTTTCAGCATCTAAGAGTTTTGAATAGATTTATTTTACACTTTACACAGGTTGCATATTTAAAAATATCCCCTATCGGTTAGTTTTCACTATGAAAACCTGGGCTTTTCCACTTTTTGTTCCAGATTCATTGAGGGTTTTAAATAAGGACTGGATGTAGGGGATGGGCAGCCAGGTCCCTTGACGTCCAGGAGCGCTAGTCACCAGTTCGTAGTAACTAGCTGCTAGGAACTAGTTGCTAGTTACTAGTAAAGTAGTGACTTCAGTTTCTAGAAAGCCTAGGAATAAGTACTGTTGTGGAACTCTTGGATTTAATTTTTTCTATGCTGTGTTTTGTTTCCTCACGTGTGTTTCTAATGGGCTAAGTAATAAAGTTAATGCGGAAAAAAAGGTTGACTGGAGTGTTATCGTCCTGTTAATACTCTATTCCGCATATAGATGCTTAGGATGTGTTATTTATTTTAAAGTTTTAATAATATATTTTATTTAATCCAACATAGCAAAATTATAATTTCTATATGTAATGAATATCAACAGTTTGTCAATTACGTAAGCGCTGACTCTTCCCTTCAGTTGGTTTTCTCTGCAAACCGCACCAGGAGGTGCCACATTTTCGTCCATCAACTACTGAAGAAAGTAGTCATGCGTTCTGTTCCCTTCTAGTCCTCAAACCCAGTCGTCCCTTGTCCCACAGACATTTCATCTGTGTCAGTCCCATTTTGTTCCCTGTCTACAATTCCCAACGTCATTTTGGTGCTTTGCTGATGTTTCTACTTGATTTCTGAATTTCCAAACGGAAACCACAAACACCCATAGTGCAGTCATCATTTCCTAATCGTGTTGATTTCTTAAAATCACTTTTCCTTAGAGGATATGTAGGAGATCAGTACTCACGGAAAACTCTAGAAAATTATTTTAGGCCACACAGAACAAAAAGCAACAGAAGAACAGAAAATTTACTCGGATTTTGAGGAAGCCACAAATAGCACGATAAATTAAGTGGTTACAGGTCTTTTGGGTCATCTGAGGCGGCTCTGAAAAGAGCCTTTGGGGGGCCGTGCCCGGGGGCAGGAGGCGGCTCATGTGCTCATGGTGAACCTGAGCACAGCCCTGGTGCCCTCGGTCACGGCATGCTTGCGGAGCTCCCCGGTCAGCAGCAGGTGCACGGCGGCCTGGATGTCCTGTGAGGTGAGGGTGCAGCGCTGGTTGTAACGGGCCAGGCGGCCGGCCTCTTCGGCGAGGCGCTCGAAGAGGTCGCTAAATGCACGAGTCCATGACGTTCACGGCCTGCTGGGACAGGCTGAGGCCGTCGTGGACCAGCTTCAGAACCCTGGGGAAATAGGTGGCGAAACTGTCCTCGCCGCGGCGGCCGCGGCTGCAGCGGGTGTGACGGCGGCTGCGGCGGCGATGGCGCCTGGGCTTCCTCTGTTTCAGGGCCGTCGGAGCGCCCTTCTCAGGCGCCTGGGTGCTGACACCTTCCTCCGGAGACGGGGCAGAGGCAGGCTCCGCCATCCCTCAGGCAACCCCCAAGAGCTAGGAGGCACCGACGATGGCGCTGCTGCCAGGCGGGGAGCCCTTTTTATAGTCGCTGCCTTGCCTCACGTCATGCGTGACCTCGACTTCTGACTGGGTGTCAGGGCACACAGGGAGCGCGTGAGTGAGCCTAGCGGAGTGTGCTGGGACTGCACGGTCCTCCTGCTGGCGGTCCCTCCACCAATCACAGTGAGCGTCTGGAGCCCTGCAAGCTGCCTGTCTGGTCCCATACAGAAATTAACAGCAAGAGAACCCACACAGGAAGGCTGTGACACGGCCAGCAGAGGGCTCATGGACGTGGAGATGTGTCGGTCCAACTCCCGCCTCCGGTTCTGATCGAAACCCTCAATGAATCAGGATAACGGAGTAAAAAACTACCGTTTGTAAAGAGTGAAATCAAACACAACTGGGGTATTTAGACCTACATAAGAAAATTCAGCATTTACCAGGTTTGTAGTCACACTCCTAATGATACTTAGATCCGAAAAAGTACCCTACATTCTAGCATTGCTGAATACATAGAACAGCCCTTGATTGAAAGAGAAAAAAGGTATTGGTCTAATTTTGCAGTAAGTCACCCAAAAGGTAAGAGACAGTCAAGAAATAGTTTAAAATCACGTGCTTTTCAAAAATCGGACAGTTCGAGAAAATTTATTCCTTAAATGTATTTGTGGAAAAATGAACCCCAAATACGGAACCAGTACAGAATGAAGAAGAATTAGAGAAATGGAGGTCATCAAGGAACTTGTCACCATTACAAAGAAAGAAAGAAAGAAAGAGAGAGAGAGAGAGAGACAGAGAGACAGAGAGAGAGAGAGAGAGAGAAAGAAAGAAAGAAAGAAAGAAAGAAAGAAAGAAAGAAAGAAAGAAAGAAAGAAAGAAAGAAAGAAAGAAAGAAAGAAAGAAAGAAAGAAAGAAAGAGAAAGAAAGACAATAAACAACCATACAGCACAATTCACAGTAAATGAGCCCTCAGGCAAAGAATCACACCCATTCCATCAGGAGCTGCTTCCACCTCAACTCCAAGGCTGAAGAGTCCAGGAAAATTTTGATTGGCTCTCTTGGGAAACCCGGTTCCATGGTGAGCCGGTGGCTATGACTCCGTGGCTACAGGTTCCTCATTGCCTGACTGAGAACAGACTGGGGCTTGAGCTGCTCTGATTGGACCTTCCATCATCCCTATTATGCATAAATGCAAGTCATGAAGGTTTGTGCTTTCTAAACCCAAAGATTATAGACTGGAGAGGAACATAACTGGATAAAACTGAACGAGTTAAAATAGTAACTTCAGTTTCTAGAAAGCCTAGGGATAGGTATTGCTTCTTGAAATTTTCTCCTTAGTTATTTCTGTGATCGGTTGGGTCCTCCTTTGTGTTTCTGTATGTACTCCATAATACTGAGAATGCCGAAAAACGTTTGATGCAGGATGTTTGTCCTGCTCCTACTATGTTCCCCATATGGATGCTTACAGTTCGTTATTTATTCTCCATGAGTTTGAGGATTCCAGCACCGGCCAGAAATTAAAAAAAAAACAAATGTATATATAAATATAAATATATATATATATATATATATGTATATGTATATATTTGTATGTACACACATATATATTCATTTTTACATGTATACAGACACATATGTATATGTGTATGTGTATATGTGTGTTTGTGTGTGTGTGTATAAATACTATGTATGTGTGTGTGTGTGTGTGTGTGACTGTGGATATATATTTGAGGACTGAAACACAGGAGAGAAATAACTGAGTCAAAAATGTCAAGAAACAATATCTAATCCACCTTCTTTAGAAACTGAAGTTACTAGTTTAATTCATTCAGATTTTTACCAATTCTGTTCATTGCCAGGCAATATAATGTGTGTGGAAATATATATACATTTTTTTTTTTTAGAAAGGTAAAACATCATGTTTTGCGTCTATGTGCAATGGGGATGATGGGAGGGACCTGTTGGATGAGGTGTCCCAGGCTGAACCAATTAGAAGCCTCCTGAAATGTTTGGACTTGCAGTTGAGGGGAATTGTGTCATTAAATAGGTCTGAGTCCTTGACTGCTGTTTGTTGTTTTGTTTGAATGGTTTTATGCTTTTAATCATGTTGATTTACAGATATTATATTAGTTTCTAAAGCTGTCGTAAATAAATTCGAGAGTCTCGGTGACTTAAAAAATATATATTTATCATCTCACAGTTCTGGATGCCAAATAGCCCCTCTTCATAAGCACACCAGTCATATTGGGTTAGGACCGACCCTCACGACTTCACTTTAAACACAGTTACCTCTATAGAGACTATCTCCAAAATAGGGTCAACTCCTGAAGTACTGGGGGGTCACAAGGTCAACACAACAATTTTGAGAGGGTACAATTCAATAAAGAATATTAAGCTTTCTGCCCCTCCAAAAAATTAATGTACTTCCATGAAAAATACATTCACACCTTCCCTACAGCCCCCAAATCTTAACCCATTGCAGTTCAACTTTAAGTCCAAAATCTCATCTACAAATCTTATATATCTGCTACGGGTGAGACTCCAGTTGTGACTGATGCTGAGGCAGAATTTATCCTTATCCCTGAACCTGCGAAAACAGACAGCAAATTACCAGTTTCCAAAAACAGTAGCGGGACAGGCATAGAATAGACATTACCATTCCAAATGTGAGAAATCAGAAGAAAACTAGAGTTTATGGGCCCTAAGCAGGTTTGCACCATAGTAGGGCTAATTCCATTAGATTTAAGGGATTGAAAACAGTCCTCTTTAATCATTGCTCTGCCCTCTGGACCCTCTGGGATAGCAGCATGAAACTCTCAGCCCTGGGCAGTGGGGACCTCTTCCCCAGCCTGGTTTGTTACAGAAGAGGTGGCACTAGCCATCTAGAATGGAGAAAGCGGCCTCCATCTATGGGATCAAGGAGATGATGGCCTCATCCCCCAGACCTGTGTCCCTGTTCTCAACAAGACTCTGTCTGGATTCTCCTCTTGCCATTGCTGTTTTCTCAGAGTCCTGCTGGAAGAGTGGAATCACCATAGCTTTACTGATGTCTTCCTTGGTTTCCCAGGGTCTGAAAAGTACGTGCAAGTCTGCAGCCACAGGCCGACTGGAAAACAACTTTACATCCACGTAAATACTGTCATCTTGCCCCATAACCACAGTTCAACAGATCACATAACTGTGGGAAAGGAGGGAACCCCAATAAATGCTTACCAAGGAAAAACTGTGTCCTTTTACATTCTTTTACAGCCCATGTGGTTTTAGGTCCCAACATGGCTTTGGTCCTGCTCACTCTAGCGATATTAATGAAATTTGAGAAAGAGAGAAGAAAAGTGGGGTTTGAGGTTCAAGATCCTAAGTGGAATCAAGTGCATCTGATTACTCACTTCAGGAGGGGCGTGAAGAAAAAGGGCACTTACTGAGTGAACATCTAGGATCCAGTGGTGTGGTTTACTACGTAGACAAGCTACGGGAAGTGCCTTTACTGCTTAAATAACACATTACGAGTACCAACGTAGCGAGAAAAAATATTAAGAAGAGAAAATAACCCACCAATTTTTTTTTTAATGGTGGAATAAGCGTTAAGTCAGGTCTTTGCTGAAGAAAGCTGTCATAGCTATATCATATAGCAAAAATAGACTTGAAGTCAACGGAGATTTCTTGAGGATAAAGATAGTCCCCCTGGGATAAAATGTTCAATTCATGTGGGAGGTATTATAAATTTAAGATGACCTATACTGGGTAGGGTAGCTTCAAACTATTTAAGTCAACACTTGACTGAATGACAATAAGGAGTAGCGAAGGTCACCACCAAATATAGACATTTGCAGCCACCTGTAAGCAAGTGGCCGAAACGTAACAAGGACTTAGAAATAAAGCACCTACCAAGCTTGCTTGACGAAATGGAGTAATGCGATAATATGAACCCGGAAATTAGAGAATGTGTTTTATCCACCTGATGTATATTTATGCACATAGAACATGTACTCGGCCATCAAGCAAGATTCCAGAAGTATCAAATACATATCACATTCTCTGACTACAGTACATTTAAGAATCAATGACAAACCATGTTGTCAAAACCAAATGTTTGGGATGACACAAATCACTCTAAAGAAATAATGGGCCAAAGGACAAATCATTACAGGGACTGAAAAATATTTATTGATGCGTGAGAATAAAATTTGTGGGGCATGCGTGAGTGCTACTGAGAGAGGATTTTATGGCCCACGTGCTGATTAAAAAGATTAAAAAGAAGGAAGCCTTGATCAGGCATTTTACGGAAGACCAAGCACAAACGATCACAAAGAACAACAAGAAGCACGATTGAAGAGGTGCCACCTCGCTCAAGTCTCCTGGAAAATGCCTACTACAACCACAGTGACATACTATTTCACACCGTCGGACCAGTGAGAATTAAAAAGGTCAGACCGCATCAAATGTTGGTGACTAGTGGGGACTCACACTCTGGTATTAGGAGGACAAATTGGTCTGACCATCTTGGAGAGCAATCTGGCAATACTAATTAATGCGCAGGATGCACACACTGCTGACAGCAGCAGTTCCATTGCTGGGTACACTACCTAGTGGCCTGAACACAAGGAGACGTGTGTGGGGACATTCTTAGCAGCCCTGTGGTCTGGGTGGGGCCTCTGGAAGATCTGCAGGGACCGAAGAGACAGCTAATGGACCCTGAAGCACTGACCTGGAAGAGGGAGGGATAGCACTAGATGTAGTCTCTCGAAAATGGAAACAGGTGTTCAAACAAAGATAACTACATGAACGTTCAGAGGTGCCCTATTCTCAATAGCCAAAAGGGGGAAACAACCCAAATGCCCATCAATGGACAAATAGATAAACTAAATGTCGTCCATCCATACCATGGATTATTATTCAGCTGTGAAAAGGAAGGAAGCAAGTACCGATTCACGCTACCACGTAGATGTACCATGAGGAAAACATTACACTATGTGAAAGCCGCCAGACACAGAAGGCCATGCGTTGAGTTCATGGGAGGGAGAGCTCCACATGGGGGAAACCTCTGTCGACAGAAAGCAGATAAGTGGTTGCCAAGAGCTATTTATTGGGAGCGTGTGTATGTGTGTGCTCGGGGGTGGGGGGACGACGAGCATGGGGAGTGAGTGCTTAACGGGTACAGGGGTTTCTTGGCGGGGTGGTGAAAATGCTTTGGAAGCAGACGGTTGTGATTGTTCCACGACATCACGAATGTACTTGACACCATGTCGTACCCGTCCCCCACCCCTCTTTCTTTATCTTGCCTGCGATGCTCGGGTCCTACAGAAGGCTAGCGCTGCCACAGAGGGAGGGCCCAGGGGCGAGAGCGTGCGGGTGCCTTGCACCTGCCCTGGCCGGCCGTTTGTAGGCCCAGGCCCGCTCCCTCGGGGTCAACTGGAGGGCAGTGACGTCACCAGTGTGCGCGGCCACGAGCCTGTTCCGGACCAATGAGGGGCCGGGTCGCGGTAGCTAGGTTACGGAGTACGGGCCAAGTACCGACATCTTGAGAGGCATCCAGTCGAGCCAGACCTCGCAGATTGATCGGTCGTCTCCAAGGCCCGGCATGCCGAGCAGGAGGACGAGCCGTCCACGGTCGTCCGGTCTCAATAGGTGCCGTGCCGCCGCTCTCGCGCCCACCGAGCCGAGCTGACATTCTCCGTGAGCCACCCGGAGCGCCTCCTGCGGGAGGGCCACTACGCCCAGTGCCCGAGTTCGTGTGCGCCGGTCTTTCTAGGTGCCATCGTCGAGTACGTGACGGCCAAGGTCTTGGAGCTGGCGAGCGACGAGGCCCGGAGGAGCAGCAGGAGATGCATCACCTTGGAGCTGTTGGACGTGGCCGTGCACAGCAACGCGCTGCTCAGTGGCTTCTTCGTGACTACAACCATCTCCCAGGTGGCCCCAGCCTAGCTGTGGACGCCTGGCACCCAGGGGGCCTCACCAGCCCACCGATCCTCCGTCTACTCCTGCTAGCCCGGCGCCAGCCCCTTCCGTCACAGCCAGCCGGGACAGCCCTGGCCTGTCTTGTGCCTTCGGCGCCTTGTGTCATTAAAGTGTTTGAAAGTACCCACAGGCTTGCTCTATAAATTTTGTGTCAGAGTGGGGTGTGAGACACCCAATGTTGGACGGACGGGCAGGGAGTGGCGAGGGTCAGGGAACAGGGAGGGCACAGGGGAGCAGACTCTCGTGGTGACAATGGGGGTTGGTGTCCCCGTGTGGGAGGTGCTGTCTGGGGCGGGGGCACAGGAGGCTCCCACGTGGACCCTGAGCTAGTCACCAGAACGATGGTGTTCATTGGGGTGGAGCTCAAGGCCAAGACTGAGGTGTCCTGGTAGGATGAATGTCAAAAGGGGTTATGTTATGGAGGGGGACGGAGCCTCAGGTGGCATGGGAGCTCAAGTCAAGGGCTCAAGTGGGGCAGGGACGTTGACTGCCAGAGAGAGGAGTGATTGATGGGTGGGAACAATGCAGAAATCCCCAAAGGCGGACCTGGGGTCACAGGGGGTCAAGAGTTTAGTTTTGGCCTTGTTCAGAGGGAGAGGCTGGGAGACGCCCTTAGCTACCGGGATACGCAAGCTGTAGCCTAGCAACAGCGCGGTCAGGCCAGGCCCCGTCTCAGATGCCGCTCTCTGCGTATCACCAGGGCGACAGGACCGTGGCAGGTGTCCCGGGGCTGCGCCCAGGAGTGGCTGTCTATGTGGCCTGTTGCCAGCTGGCGGTAGCACGCTTCCAGCAGGCGCTCTTCCACCGGCCATGGAGGAGCTGGCCCTCACTCAGGCTGTCCGCCTCTTCCTGCGACAGGAGAGTGATGCTTGCCAGGGCCTGGTCATGGAGGTGTACCTTGATGTGATTTTTCTAAGAGTTTTTGAGTGTCAGCCCTTAGATCTGTCATCCATTTTGAATGAATTTTTATACATGGTGTGAGATAGAAGTCCAAGTTCACTCTTTTGCATGTGGATATCCAGTTGTCACAGCACCATTTGTGACAGGGATTATTCTTTTCCCCCACTGAATGGTCTTGGAACCTGTACTGAAAATCGACTATACACAGATATCAGGGTTAATTTCTGACTCTAAATCACGCATTTATTATGTTACTTTAATCTACGGACATGTCTACATCGAGGGTCACTTGTGGGCCAAACAAAGTGCTAGGGATTGGAGATATAAAGACGGATAGCCTTAGTAGATTCTCCTGTGGTTATTATCAACTGACTGTTCTCTTGTTCAGTGGCTGAGAAAGTTGAAAATGTGGCTTTGGCCCAGGAGAGCCTCATTGTCGTAGAGACGTCCAGCTGTGGGAGTGAATGACTCTGAACCACCCACGCTCACCTCCTCCATGACCCGGGCAAGGATTAGAACAGGCAGCGCTGAGCAACGCTTCCATACCACTGTTTGGTCATCATGGCCTACTTAGGGTCCGATGGCTATAAACAGTTGTGCGAGCTTGACTACAGCTCATCTGGCTTGGATCTCAGAGTTCCAGACCTTCAAAGGTAACTGGGCAAAATGTGCCTGCTTCTGGTAGAGGCCCCTATTATCTTGGAGGAGTGAGTGTACTCGGGATGAAAGGAATAAGGACCCTCGGGCCTAAAGCAGTGGGAGAGGCAAGGAATGTGAGCCCGCGGTCCCTGAGCCAATCAGAGAGGGCCGTGATGGTGTCTGGGAAGGTGAGTTCGGCTAGGATATCATGAAGCCCCTGTTCCTGGGGTGAGGTCCTAAGTAGAGGGAAGACATGGGGGAACGGGCCTGCAAGGCTAAAGCGGAGGTAGGGGCTGGGAAATGAGGCCCGGTGTAAGAACCCAAATGCCCCAAGGGATCACACCCTGATCACATAAGTCCTTCTCGGCCACACCCCATCATGGCGCTGGTTGCCCTTTCCTTCCGTATTCTCCTTCCTACCGGCGCGAATCGTACACCAATCAGCTCACCCCCCAAGCCCCATGCGGTATGCTAAGTAGGGACTGTATCTTAAGCCAATCAGCTTTCCCTAAAAACCCTATGTATATGTTTGTGTGCCGCCTAATAAACGAGCCCTCTCCGGTGGGTCATCAACTGGTGTCGACTCGTCCTTTCACCCGGACACCTCGGCCAATGATAGGGGTGGGGGCGGGGGCGGGCGGGGCCTGCTCCGGGCCTTGTAAGTGCGGGTTTCTGCGCGGGAACGCACACCACGAAGGCAGTGAGCAGCTCTCTCCACCCCAGGGGCATCCTTCAGGCGTCTTCAAGCCCTCAGGTGAGGTGGTGCGGTCCCGCTGGGGCCAGAGGACGATGGGGACGGGAGCACGCAGGGACTCCGTGGCGGGGCTGTCGCGCCTTCGGGAGCCCTAGGGGCCCGGATTGGGGTTGGCTTTTCCCGTCAGCGCCGCGGGGCGAGACTCGTGCCTTTGTCTGCCCTCGGCGCGCCTCCTGTGCGAGATGCCGAGCCCTCCCGGGGGTCGGGCCCTGGAAGGCCCGAGGGGCGGACCCCCAAAGCGGCCGGCCGGTCCGCGGAAGAAGTGCAGGTCGGAGGCTTCGAGGACGAAGCGGAGTTGAGGGCTCGCCCGGAATGGGCCCTCTGGGCCTGGCCCCTCGCTCCCTCCCCTCCCGTGGCCCTTCGGCTGGGCGCCCGACCAGGATGACAGTTATTTTCCAATGAAAGCAAGATGCTCCTGTCAAAGTGGCCTGTGCGCCCGGCCCTGTTATTTGTTTGTCCCGGTTTCCCCAGCTTTGAGGTTGGCTTCTGAGCGCTTGGCATGGGAGGGTCATAGGGTAAGGTCAACTGAATGGAGGGGACGTGTTTGAAACTACTGGCCGCTTGGGGGCGTGTCTGTTCTACTCTGGTCGCTAGACGTGTCTCGCCCCACCAGGGTGGGAACAGACATGAGCAGGAGAGCTCCGCCTTCCGGTTTCTGGGGTCTCTTATTCTTTGTTCTGGACGAACCTAGAATGTTCAGAGGCCGCCGCAAGGCATTTCATCAGGTCCACAGCAAGACTCTTCTGAGCCTTGTCTCCTTGCCTCGCCCTTGACAGAGAAAACGTGGTGAAATAAGACTCTGTGTATTTAGCGTATCCCATTCTGCTGAAGTCGTGAGTCTGATCCTAATTAGCTGCCCCTTCTTACAGTGTTTACAAACCGCTGCCACAAGGGGCTAGTATAGGACGAGTAACCAGTTACGACCGGATTAAATCCTCTCCCCTCTCTTATTGCAGCACCTTAATCTACTGTTTGGGGGCATTTAAAATGGAAAGAAATTAGTACAACTTCGGCCACCCCTTTTTGTGTGCTGCTACCCATCCTCCAAGAAAAATGCCGTCGCCACCCCACCCCCCCCACCCCCCGGTAATTGAACAGACAGCGAAGATTCTTAGATAGTGCTGTGATCTATTAGAAAATCATTGACTGGTTGAACCAAGTTTTTATTATATTCTTCGACCCCTAATTGTTCCTGTGCTTCTCTTACCTCCATTGTACCTTTGCTGTGATTTTAAAAGAGTCGGACATGTTGGCTCCGGGTTTCTAGAGCGTCTTGGTTTCTAGTGTATCCTGATCTAAGGGCATTTTCTGCTTATCAGAATAGGGGTATTGAAGTGAATTTCAAAGTAATGAAAATAGAATTCTTCTAAGATGCGCTGGTGTTTTCCTGTGGAAGATCAGTAGGTAAAATATACATGACTATTACGTTTGAACATTTATGACTGTTACTACTTTGTCTGACGATAGTTCTGCCAGGGAAGTTTCTTAAAAGAAATTGTTTTCGGTCTTTCTTTTAGTCAAGATGAGTGATAAGCCAGACTTGTCGGAGGTGGAGAAGTTTGACAAGTCAAAACTGAAGAAAACTCATACCGAGGAAAAAAATACTCTTCCCTCAAAGGAAAGTAAGTCATGGAGGGTTTCTAGCTGAGACAGACAATGGTGAAAGTTGGTATCTTCAGTGAATAAACCTATCTTCTAGTAATTTTTACTATCGAGGAAGTAATTATTAGAGTACCATTTTATTTTATGCAGCCATGACAACTATCAAAGAGTTGTCTCCTTCTTTGGATTATATAAATGGTTCGCACATGATAGGCCCTAGTAGTAATGGGGAAGTAAAAACCACTTCCCTGTTGGAAAATTACTAAAACACACATTGAAACCAATCTTAAACATTGGACTTAGCACTAGAAAAACCTTACTTCTGTCTACTTTTAGTTATTTGGCATTTTTCTGCATCTAGAAATTTGAGTCCATTATCTCATGCCTAAAGAACCATGCCAGCTCTGCGGTCTGGGCCTTCTCCAATCTGATGACAAGATAGGGATGCAGAACGAGTTTCGATCTTGGGTGCACTTGAGGCTCCCAGACTTAAGGGATCAGTTTTGCCCTCCAGAGTAACAGACAGCTGGAGAAACTCCAAGCATATTCACAACAGCTGAGGGGCATTTTCTGTCATGTGTGCGTTATTTGAGAGTTCCGAAATTAGTGAAAATTATCTCAAAGTGTATAACTTCCAAATGGTATCGTCAGAGATAAACGTGAGCAAAATGCTTCACTTCCTCCTCGGTCTCAAATAATCTATCGAAAAACTGTCAACAACACAAATCTGCCTCTCGAATGAAAGCAAAAACCAAAAAAACTGCAATTGAAGTAGATTCTAATGAATGTTCGAGTGGTAAACATGCACACACGTGCACACATGCACCCCGCTGTGAGCATTTGTGGTTAGTGCCTTAGCATTCTCAATTAAAAGCATGTATGGCAGCCTTCCATGACTTACCTAAAGCTGTTTTGTAAGAAACTGAATTAAATCTTAGGAAAATACTCTTAGTGATATATATATTTTTTGTTTTGTTTTTTTTTTCCCCTCAGCGATCCAGCAGGAGAAACAGTGTGCTCAGACATCGTAAAACGGGATCTCCTCCCAAGAGGAAATTTCAACATTGCCCGAGAGCCTTGGTTTTATGCTTGTTTTTTGCAAACCGTTGTGTTTGTAGCGATTTTAGGCATCTTCTGCTGTCCTCTCATTTCTATTCCCTGGCTAAAAGGTCAGGTGGAACCAAAGTTTCCTGAAGTGTGCTTTCAAACTTGCCGTTGGTGTGTAAATTCCAGATGGCAGATGTTGCGAATAATCTCACCAGTGTTGACCCTTGTGTGTGTAGCCCTTTCACCCCCAGCAGGATAAGCCAGGTTTAACCTTCTGCAATGGGTGCCTCCATTGCTTCATTATCTTCATGAAGTTGCATGCTTCTGCAGCTTCTCACAGTTTGTTTTTATTTCCAATGTAGTAATGAAATAATAAATACAGTCATTATCTGGCGGCTCTCGACTTCTTTTCTTCTAAGGAAGGAAAAGTACACAAGGGTACCCTTTTTCGCCAAACAAAACGGTTGAAGGAAAACCTCTTCAGCAGTGGACTAAGCCCCTTATCTCAGAGTGAAGAAAGCCAAACACAGGGTCTGAAGTGACCCACTCAAGCTGAAAAAGAACTGAAATTCAAGCTGGGCTGTCTTGCCTTCTGGAAAGTGTTTTCCGACTGAATGGGAGGGGGCACCTAAGCTTGGGGTTGGATGGAAAGGGCGCGGGAGGCACTTGTTAACACGCACTGTACTGAGCACATCACATCTTCAGTTGAGCGTCAACTCAGATATCTGATGCCCACTGATGACCTGTAACACTGAACCTCTGATCTGGTTCTTCTACTGAACAGAATTTACTGTCTCCTGAAGCAAGCATTTTTGGTTTCATGGTGAGCATAAGTGCTGTGGACCGTATGGTGTTCCCCCACCCCCACCACACCAAATTCATATTTTGAAGGTCTACCCCTCAATGCGACTCTACCCGGAGATAGACTTTTTAGGAAGTCATTAAGGTTAAATGAGGCTACAAGGGCTGGGCCCCTCTGTGATCTATTACTATAGGTATCTTCCCACCATAAGGGATTATACCGTCCATACCTATTTGCAACCTCAACTATTATCTTACCTCCCTCTTTCTAGGCGCTCACATCCTTAAATACTCACTGGGGTTACAGAAAGTGGAAGGTGTTTTCTCTGCTCTAGCACAAATTTCCACAAGCAAAACAGTAGGTGGGTCAACTAAGGTAAAGTGTGGTTGAGGTGACACAATCTCAGAGCTTAGGGTAACCAGAAGATTTGAGCCCTGGAGGTCACCATGTTGGTCATCACTACCTTACCATCTGCCTGAAGCAATTGCCCAGTAGAGTCACTCAGTCCCTTACACTGACATGCTGCTTACACGCTTCCCTGCCTGCCTGTAACTTCTATGCCATAATCCTAGGAGAGCATGCTGGAGACCCATACAGCGTGGTTAATCCATCCTCCAGTATTTGAAGTCAGCTGTTGTTTTCCTGCCCCCATACGTCCAAGTCTTCTCCAGCTGACCTTTTCAGAGCATTTGGACCCAAGTTACACAGATGGGGACCCATAACGGTTGCACTTTAGACGGACGGACACAAGTTTAGCCATTATCAGGTCCCTGGATCCCGATTCTGTCATCCAGCCCATTTGCTCTCCTTTCAGTTTGCCATTTGCAGCTTGATAAAGATGCTGTACGTCCACGACAGACTCAGTAACGTGTGCATTAGCACACTAATCCAGCTCAAGATTAGGCCCATTTCAGATGCCTAAAGGAAAGCATGTCAGGTGAGCTGGGGATGGGACGAAAACTCCCAGTTTTTAGTTGCACCTGGTAACCGTCATTTTTTTTTTAAAGGATTGATTCCTCCCAGGGCAGTGTAAATGATAAACTGAGTGGGAGCAAGTGAGAGGTATGTGGTGGGAGGGGAAGTCACATAGTTTCTAAGTGAACGCTCCTACAGAAATAAGACGGGAAGAACGATTGCTCACTGGAAGTAGTTTTGCCCTGCATTTCTCAAGTAAATCACATGGGCCTAATCTTGTAGTGAGTGACTAGGTTCACTTGTCTTTCCAAGCAGAGGGAGGTTTTTTTCCCAAGCATCCGGGATTGAGGTTTCAGAGCCCTGAATCCATTTATTATTTGCAAAACCAACCATCCGAAGGTCTTCTTGTAGCAGTTACATTTACGGGAAAAAAGAAAAGCCTGGAGTTAAGTGGATTTTCTTATGCATGTCTACATCTTTTGAAAATACCTGGTCCATGCTTTGACACCTGTATCCTGTCAGTGTACATAGGCCGACATGTCCTTAATTGCAAAGAACAGAAAATGGCAAAAAGCTGGAAAGCCATAATATATATGCTGCAAGTTAATCCAAAGACAAAAATCAGCCAAATCGTATGTCACGACGACTTCATCTTTGCAAAGGGTCAAAAACCTCATTTAGTGTCATCACTTAAAATTCTCAAGAAACTGCACAGGCAAGTGAGTTTTAGGAATGCCCTAGAATGTAACCATCGCATATTCACACCTGAGAAAAATATCTTGCCCTTCGTCTCTCAAATGCATAGGAATATGTTTGAACCTTGCCTTGGGAAGTTTCAACCGGTATGATCTCGGGCAAGTGACAATCTATTGTGGTTCAGTTTCTTCATCCATAGAAATGGAGATGATAACACTGTTTCCTTCAAGGGGATGTGGTGAAAAGTAGTTGAGGTACTCCCCGTCAAGTGCTTAGCACAATGCTGGCACAGTCGCCAAGCACGCCATGTCCGAGGTCACCAAGGCCAAGCTCAGGTTCCCCATGAGCACCTGAGCTGCCTCCCGCCCCCGAGCATCGCCCCCGAAGGCTGTTTTCAGAGCCACCCCAGTCGGCCCGTAAATCCTGGAGCCCTCCGAAGGTGTGCCCGTGGCAGTTTGAGGGCAGGGGTCAGGGGGCGTGCTGCCAATGTGTATTAGTCTTCCTTTTTTTATTTCTTCCTTCCTTATAGTTAAAGTGTACGACACGATGGCTCTGGCTCGTACGCATATACATAGTGAAGAGATTACTACAGTCAAACAAATGACCATCTTCATCACCTTCTACCCTTGTATGCTAAGAGAATCTAAAATCTACTGTCTTGGTAAAGTTTCAGAATCAAACACAACATTATTAACAATAGTCGTCCTGCTGTACTTTGGATCTCCAGACGTATTCATTGGCCCAATTCCTGATTTGTACCCCTTGACCTCCTTGTTCCCATTTGCTCCTCTCCCTGCAGTGGGTAGTTTTCTGGCAGGTGGCAGGTGGCTTGCTGCTGGCTTCCCAGCATTCTTTACTGTGAACCACATTGTCAACACTAATATAACTGTCCTTCATTGTTTTTATTATACATAACGCTCGAGTTTGTATATCATATAATTGGATCGATTTCTGTAATTTATATGTGCACAAGTGTATGGAAGTCCTGTGATTGAATTAAATTACCACAGAATCTTTTGATTTTAAAACATTGCCACATAATCGATTCCCTTTTCCTCTGTTAGGAGTTTTCATTGAAAAGTAAATTTGAAAGCATTTAGAAAAAGTTTTTTTTTTTACACAGGAGCTCTAATATGTAGTCACCAGTTCTAAAATGTGCTCTCCTTTTCAGCATCTAAGAGTTTTGCATAGATTTATTTTACACTTTACACAGGTTGCATATTTAAAAATATCCCCTATCGGTTAGTTTTCACTATGAAAACCTGGGCTTTTCCACTTTTTGTTCCAGATTCATTGAGGGTTTTAAATAAGGACTGGATGTAGGGGATGGGCAGCCAGGTCCCTTGACGTCCAGGAGCGCTAGTCACCAGTTCGTAGTAACTAGCTGCTAGGAACTAGTTGCTAGTTACTAGTAAAGTAGTGACTTCAGTTTCTAGAAAGCCTAGGAATAAGTACTGTTGTGGAACTCTTGGATTTAATTTTTTCTATGCTGTGTTTTGTTTCCTCACGTGTGTTTCTAATGGGCTAAGTAATAAAGTTAATGCGGAAAAAAAGGTTGACTGGAGTGTTATCGTCCTGTTAATACTCTATTCCGCATATAGATGCTTAGGATGTGTTATTTATTTTAAAGTTTTAATAATATATTTTATTTAATCCAACATAGCAAAATTATAATTTCTATATGTAATGAATATCAACAGTTTGTCAATTACGTAAGCGCTGACTCTTCCCTTCAGTTGGTTTTCTCTGCAAACCGCACCAGGAGGTGCCACATTTTCGTCCATCAACTACTGAAGAAAGTAGTCATGCGTTCTGTTCCCTTCTAGTCCTCAAACCCAGTCGTCCCTTGTCCCACAGACATTTCATCTGTGTCAGTCCCATTTTGTTCCCTGTCTACAATTCCCAACGTCATTTTGGTGCTTTGCTGATGTTTCTACTTGATTTCTGAATTTCCAAACGGAAACCACAAACACCCATAGTGCAGTCATCATTTCCTAATCGTGTTGATTTCTTAAAATCACTTTTCCTTAGAGGATATGTAGGAGATCAGTACTCACGGAAAACTCTAGAAAATTATTTTAGGCCACACAGAACAAAAAGCAACAGAAGAACAGAAAATTTACTCGGATTTTGAGGAAGCCACAAATAGCACGATAAATTAAGTGGTTACAGGTCTTTTGGGTCATCTGAGGCGGCTCTGAAAAGAGCCTTTGGGGGGCCGTGCCCGGGGGCAGGAGGCGGCTCATGTGCTCATGGTGAACCTGAGCACAGCCCTGGTGCCCTCGGTCACGGCATGCTTGCGGAGCTCCCCGGTCAGCAGCAGGTGCACGGCGGCCTGGATGTCCTGTGAGGTGAGGGTGCAGCGCTGGTTGTAACGGGCCAGGCGGCCGGCCTCTTCGGCGAGGCGCTCGAAGAGGTCGCTAATGCACGAGTCCATGACGTTCACGGCCTGCTGGGACAGGCTGAGGCCGTCGTGGACCAGCTTCAGAACCCTGGGGAAATAGGTGGCGAAACTGTCCTCGCCGCGGCGGCCGCGGCGGCAGCGGGTGTGACGGCGGCTGCGGCGGCGATGGCGCCTGGGCTTCCTCTGTTTCAGGGCCGTCGGAGCGCCCTTCTCAGGCGCCTGGGTGCTGACACCTTCCTCCGGAGACGGGGCAGAGGCAGGCTCCGCCATCCCTCAGGCAACCCCCAAGAGCTAGGAGGCACCGACGATGGCGCTGCTGCCAGGCGGGGAGCCCTTTTTATAGTCGCTGCCTTGCCTCACGTCATGCGTGACCTCGACTTCTGACTGGGTGTCAGGGCACACAGGGAGCGCGTGAGTGAGCCTAGCGGAGTGTGCTGGGACTGCACGGTCCTCCTGCTGGCGGTCCCTCCACCAATCACAGTGAGCGTCTGGAGCCCTGCAAGCTGCCTGTCTGGTCCCATACAGAAATTAACAGCAAGAGAACCCACACAGGAAGGCTGTGACACGGCCAGCAGAGGGCTCATGGACGTGGAGATGTGTCGGTCCAACTCCCGCCTCCGGTTCTGATCGAAACCCTCAATGAATCAGGATAACGGAGTAAAAAACTACCGTTTGTAAAGAGTGAAATCAAACACAACTGGGGTATTTAGACCTACATAAGAAAATTCAGCATTTACCAGGTTTGTAGTCACACTCCTAATGATACTTAGATCCGAAAAAGTACCCTACATTCTAGCACTGCTGAATACATAGAACAGCCCTTGATTGAAAGAGAAAAAAGGTATTGGTCTAATTTTGCAGTAAGTCACCCAAAAGGTAAGAGACAGTCAAGAAATAGTTTAAAATCACGTGCTTTTCAAAAATCGGACAGTTCGAGAAAATTTATTCCTTAAATGTATTTGTGGAAAAATGAACCCCAAATACGGAACCAGTACAGAATGAAGAAGAATTAGAGAAATGGAGGTCATCAAGGAACTTGTCACCATTACAAAGAAAGAAAGAAAGAAAGAGAGAGAGAGAGAGAGACAGAGAGACAGAGAGAGAGAGAGAGAAAGAAAGAAAGAAAGAAAGAAAGAAAGAAAGAAAGAAAGAAAGAAAGAAAGAAAGAAAGAAAGAAAGAAAGAAAGAAAGAAAGAAAGAAAGAAAGAGAAAGAAAGACAATAAACAACCATACAGCACAATTCACAGTAAATGAGCCCTCAGGCAAAGAATCACACCCATTCCATCAGGAGCTGCTTCCACCTCAACTCCAAGGCTGAAGAGTCCAGGAAAATTTTGATTGGCTCTCTTGGGAAACCCGGTTCCATGGTGAGCCGGTGGCTATGACTCCGTGGCTACAGGTTCCTCATTGCCTGACTGAGAACAGACTGGGGCTTGAGCTGCTCTGATTGGACCTTCCATCATCCCTATTATGCATAAATGCAAGTCATGAAGGTTTGTGCTTTCTAAACCCAAAGATTATAGACTGGAGAGGAACATAACTGGATAAAACTGAACGAGTTAAAATAGTAACTTCAGTTTCTAGAAAGCCTAGGGATAGGTATTGCTTCTTGAAATTTTCTCCTTAGTTATTTCTGTGATCGGTTGGGTCCTCCTTTGTGTTTCTGTATGTACTCCATAATACTGAGAATGCCGAAAAACGTTTGATGCAGGATGTTTGTCCTGCTCCTACTATGTTCCCCATATGGATGCTTACAGTTCGTTATTTATTCTCCATGAGTTTGAGGATTCCAGCACCGGCCAGAAATTAAAAAAAAAACAAATGTATATATAAATATAAATATATATATATATATATATATATATATATATGTATATGTATATATTTGTATGTACACACATATATATTCATTTTTACATGTATACAGACACATATGTATATGTGTATGTGTATATGTGTGTTTGTGTGTGTGTGTATAAATACTATGTATGTGTGTGTGTGTGTGTGTGTGACTGTGGATATATATTTGAGGACTGAAACACAGGAGAGAAATAACTGAGTCAAAAATGTCAAGAAACAATATCTAATCCACCTTCTTTAGAAACTGAAGTTACTAGTTTAATTCATTCAGATTTTTACCAATTCTGTTCATTGCCAGGCAATATAATGTGTGTGGAAATATATATACATTTTTTTTTTTTAGAAAGGTAAAACATCATGTTTTGCGTCTATGTGCAATGGGGATGATGGGAGGGACCTGTTGGATGAGGTGTCCCAGGCTGAACCAATTAGAAGCCTCCTGAAATGTTTGGACTTGCAGTTGAGGGGAATTGTGTCATTAAATAGGTCTGAGTCCTTGACTGCTGTTTGTTGTTTTGTTTGAATGGTTTTATGCTTTTAATCATGTTGATTTACAGATATTATATTAGTTTCTAAAGCTGTCGTAAATAAATTCGAGAGTCTCGGTGACTTAAAAAATATATATTTATCATCTCACAGTTCTGGATGCCAAATAGCCCCTCTTCATAAGCACACCAGTCATATTGGGTTAGGACCGACCCTCACGACTTCACTTTAAACACAGTTACCTCTATAGAGACTATCTCCAAAATAGGGTCACCTCCTGAAGTACTGGGGGGTCACAAGGTCAACACAACAATTTTGAGAGGGTACAATTCAATAAAGAATATTAAGCTTTCTGCCCCTCCAAAAAATTAATGTACTTCCATGAAAAATACATTCACACCTTCCCTACAGCCCCCAAATCTTAACCCATTGCAGTTCAACTTTAAGTCCAAAATCTCATCTACAAATCTTATATATCTGCTACGGGTGAGACTCCAGTTGTGACTGATGCTGAGGCAGAATTTATCCTTATCCCTGAACCTGCGAAAACAGACAGCAAATTACCAGTTTCCAAAAACAGTAGCGGGACAGGCATAGAATAGACATTACCATTCCAAATGTGAGAAATCAGAAGAAAACTAGAGTTTATGGGCCCTAAGCAGGTTTGCACCATAGTAGGGCTAATTCCATTAGATTTAAGGGATTGAAAACAGTCCTCTTTAATCATTGCTCTGCCCTCTGGACCCTCTGGGATAGCAGCATGAAACTCTCAGCCCTGGGCAGTGGGGACCTCTTCCCCAGCCTGGTTTGTTACAGAAGAGGTGGCACTAGCCATCTAGAATGGAGAAAGCGGCCTCCATCTATGGGATCAAGGAGATGATGGCCTCATCCCCCAGACCTGTGTCCCTGTTCTCAACAAGACTCTGTCTGGATTCTCCTCTTGCCATTGCTGTTTTCTCAGAGTCCTGCTGGAAGAGTGGAATCACCATAGCTTTACTGATGTCTTCCTTGGTTTCCCAGGGTCTGAAAAGTACGTGCAAGTCTGCAGCCACAGGCCGACTGGAAAACAACTTTACATCCACGTAAATACTGTCATCTTGCCCCATAACCACAGTTCAACAGATCACATAACTGTGGGAAAGGAGGGAACCCCAATAAATGCTTACCAAGGAAAAACTGTGTCCTTTTACATTCTTTTACAGCCCATGTGGTTTTAGGTCCCAACATGGCTTTGGTCCTGCTCACTCTAGCGATATTAATGAAATTTGAGAAAGAGAGAAGAAAAGTGGGGTTTGAGGTTCAAGATCCTAAGTGGAATCAAGTGCATCTGATTACTCACTTCAGGAGGGGCGTGAAGAAAAAGGGCACTTACTGAGTGAACATCTAGGATCCAGTGGTGTGGTTTACTACGTAGACAAGCTACGGGAAGTGCCTTTACTGCTTAAATAACACATTACGAGTACCAACGTAGCGAGAAAAAATATTAAGAAGAGAAAATAACCCACCAATTTTTTTTTTAATGGTGGAATAAGCGTTAAGTCAGGTCTTTGCTGAAGAAAGCTGTCATAGCTATATCATATAGCAAAAATAGACTTGAAGTCAACGGAGATTTCTTGAGGATAAAGATAGTCCCCCTGGGATAAAATGTTCAATTCATGTGGGAGGTATTATAAATTTAAGATGACCTATACTGGGTAGGGTAGCTTCAAACTATTTAAGTCAACACTTGACTGAATGACAATAAGGAGTAGCGAAGGTCACCACCAAATATAGACATTTGCAGCCACCTGTAAGCAAGTGGCCGAAACGTAACAAGGACTTAGAAATAAAGCACCTACCAAGCTTGCTTGACGAAATGGAGTAATGCGATAATATGAACCCGGAAATTAGAGAATGTGTTTTATCCACCTGATGTATATTTATGCACATAGAACATGTACTCGGCCATCAAGCAAGATTCCAGAAGTATCAAATACATATCACATTCTCTGACTACAGTACATTTAAGAATCAATGACAAACCATGTTGTCAAAACCAAATGTTTGGGATGACACAAATCACTCTAAAGAAATAATGGGCCAAAGGACAAATCATTACAGGGACTGAAAAATATTTATTGATGCGTGAGAATAAAATTTGTGGGGCATGCGTGAGTGCTACTGAGAGAGGATTTTATGGCCCACGTGCTGATTAAAAAGATTAAAAAGAAGGAAGCCTTGATCAGGCATTTTACGGAAGACCAAGCACAAACGATCACAAAGAACAACAAGAAGCACGATTGGAGAGGTGCCACCTCGCTCAAGTCTCCTGGAAAATGCCTACTACAACCACAGTGACATACTATTTCACACCGTCGGAGCAGTGAGAATTAAAAAGGTCAGACCGCATCAAATGTTGGTGACTAGTGGGGACTCACACTCTGGTATTAGGAGGACAAATTGGTCTGACCATCTTGGAGAGCAATCTGGCAATACTAATTAATGCGCAGGATGCACACACTGCTGACAGCAGCAGTTCCATTGCTGGGTACACTACCTAGTGGCCTGAACACAAGGAGACGTGTGTGGGAACATTCTTAGCAGCCCTGTGGTCTGGGTGGGGCCTCTGGAAGATCTGCAGGGACCGAAGAGACAGCTAATGGACCCTGAAGCACTGACCTGGAAGAGGGAGGGATAGCACTAGATGTAGTCTCTCGAAAATGGAAACAGGTGTTCAAACAAAGATTCCTACATGAACGTTCAGAGGTGCCCTATTCTCAATAGCCAAAAGGGGGAAACAACCCAAATGCCCATCAATGGACAAATAGATAAACTAAATGTCGTCCATCCATACCATGGATTATTATTCAGCTGTGAAAAGGAAGGAAGCAAGTACCGATTCACGCTACCACGTAGATGTACCATGAGGAAAACATTACACTATGTGAAAGCCGCCAGACACAGAAGGCCATGCGTTGAGTTCATGGGAGGGAGAGCTCCACATGGGGGAAACCTCTGTCGACAGAAAGCAGATAAGTGGTTGCCAAGAGCTATTTATTGGGAGCGTGTGTATGTGTGTGCTCGGGGGTGGGGGGACGACGAGCATGGGGAGTGAGTGCTTAACGGGTACAGGGGTTTCTTGGCGGGGTGGTGAAAATGCTTTGGAAGCAGACGGTTGTGATTGTTCCACGACATCACGAATGTACTTGACACCATGTCGTACCCGTCCCCCACCCCTCTTTCTTTATCTTGCCTGCGATGCTCGGGTCCTACAGAAGGCTAGCGCTGCCACAGAGGGAGGGCCCAGGGGCGAGAGCGTGCGGGTGCCTTGCACCTGCCCTGGCCGGCCGTTTGTAGGCCCAGGCCCGCTCCCTCGGGGTCAACTGGAGGGCAGTGACGTCACCAGTGTGCGCGGCCACGAGCCTGTTCCGGACCAATGAGGGGCCGGGTCGCGGTAGCTAGGTTACGGAGTACGGGCCAAGTACCGACATCTTGAGAGGCATCCAGTCGAGCCAGACCTCGCAGATTGATCGGTCGTCTCCAAGGCCCGGCATGCCGAGCAGGAGGACGAGCCGTCCACGGTCGTCCGGTCTCAATAGGTGCCGTGCCGCCGCTCTCGCGCCCACCGAGCCGAGCTGACATTCTCCGTGAGCCACCCGGAGCGCCTCCTGCGGGAGGGCCACTACGCCCAGTGCCCGAGTTCGTGTGCGCCGGTCTTTCTAGGTGCCATCGTCGAGTACGTGACGGCCAAGGTCTTGGAGCTGGCGAGCGACGAGGCCCGGAGGAGCAGCAGGAGATGCATCACCTTGGAGCTGTTGGACGTGGCCGTGCACAGCAACGCGCTGCTCAGTGGCTTCTTCGTGACTACAACCATCTCCCAGGTGGCCCCAGCCTAGCTGTGGACGCCTGGCACCCAGGGGGCCTCACCAGCCCACCGATCCTCCGTCTACTCCTGCTAGCCCGGCGCCAGCCCCTTCCGTCACAGCCAGCCGGGACAGCCCTGGCCTGTCTTGTGCCTTCGGCGCCTTGTGTCATTAAAGTGTTTGAAAGTACCCACAGGCTTGCTCTATAAATTTTGTGTCAGAGTGGGGTGTGAGACACCCAATGTTGGACGGACGGGCAGGGAGTGGCGAGGGTCAGGGAACAGGGAGGGCACAGGGGAGCAGACTCTCGTGGTGACAATGGGGGTTGGTGTCCCCGTGTGGGAGGTGCTGTCTGGGGCGGGGGCACAGGAGGCTCCCACGTGGACCCTGAGCTAGTCACCAGAACGATGGTGTTCATTGGGGTGGAGCTCAAGGCCAAGACTGAGGTGTCCTGGTAGGATGAATGTCAAAAGGGGTTATGTTATGGAGGGGGACGGAGCCTCAGGTGGCATGGGAGCTCAAGTCAAGGGCTCAAGTGGGGCAGGGACGTTGACTGCCAGAGAGAGGAGTGATTGATGGGTGGGAACAATGCAGAAATCCCCAAAGGCGGACCTGGGGTCACAGGGGGTCAAGAGTTTAGTTTTGGCCTTGTTCAGAGGGAGAGGCTGGGAGACGCCCTTAGCTACCGGGATACGCAAGCTGTAGCCTAGCAACAGCGCGGTCAGGCCAGGCCCCGTCTCAGATGCCGCTCTCTGCGTATCACCAGGGCGACAGGACCGTGGCAGGTGTCCCGGGGCTGCGCCCAGGAGTGGCTGTCTATGTGGCCTGTTGCCAGCTGGCGGTAGCACGCTTCCAGCAGGCGCTCTTCCACCGGCCATGGAGGAGCTGGCCCTCACTCAGGCTGTCCGCCTCTTCCTGCGACAGGAGAGTGATGCTTGCCAGGGCCTGGTCATGGAGGTGTACCTTGATGTGATTTTTCTAAGAGTTTTTGAGTGTCAGCCCTTAGATCTGTCATCCATTTTGAATGAATTTTTATACATGGTGTGAGATAGAAGTCCAAGTTCACTCTTTTGCATGTGGATATCCAGTTGTCACAGCACCATTTGTGACAGGGATTATTCTTTTCCCCCACTGAATGGTCTTGGAACCTGTACTGAAAATCGACTATACACAGATATCAGGGTTAATTTCTGACTCTAAATCACGCATTTATTATGTTACTTTAATCTACGGACATGTCTACATCGAGGGTCACTTGTGGGCCAAACAAAGTGCTAGGGATTGGAGATATAAAGACGGATAGCCTTAGTAGATTCTCCTGTGGTTATTATCAACTGACTGTTCTCTTGTTCAGTGGCTGAGAAAGTTGAAAATGTGGCTTTGGCCCAGGAGAGCCTCATTGTCGTAGAGACGTCCAGCTGTGGGAGTGAATGACTCTGAACCACCCACGCTCACCTCCTCCATGACCCGGGCAAGGATTATAACAGGCAGCGCTGAGCAACGCTTCCATACCACTGTTTGGTCATCATGGCCTACTTAGGGTCCGATGGCTATAAACAGTTGTGCGAGCTTGACTACAGCTCATCTGGCTTGGATCTCAGAGTTCCAGACCTTCAAAGGTAACTGGGCAAAATGTGCCTGCTTCTGGTAGAGGCCCCTATTATCTTGGAGGAGTGAGTGTACTCGGGATGAAAGGAATAAGGACCCTCGGGCCTAAAGCAGTGGGAGAGGCAAGGAATGTGAGCCCGCGGTCCCTGAGCCAATCAGAGAGGGCCGTGATGGTGTCTGGGAAGGTGAGTTCGGCTAGGATATCATGAAGCCCCTGTTCCTGGGGTGAGGTCCTAAGTAGAGGGAAGACATGGGGGAACGGGCCTGCAAGGCTAAAGCGGAGGTAGGGGCTGGGAAATGAGGCCCGGTGTAAGAACCCAAATGCCCCAAGGGATCACACCCTGATCACATAAGTCCTTCTCGGCCACACCCCATCATGGCGCTGGTTGCCCTTTCCTTCCGTATTCTCCTTCCTACCGGCGCGAATCGTACACCAATCAGCTCACCCCCCAAGCCCCATGCGGTATGCTAAGTAGGGACTGTATCTTAAGCCAATCAGCTTTCCCTAAAAACCCTATGTATATGTTTGTGTGCCGCCTAATAAACGAGCCCTCTCCGGTGGGTCATCAACTGGTGTCGACTCGTCCTTTCACCCGGACACCTCGGCCAATGATAGGGGTGGGGGCGGGGGCGGGCGGGGCCTGCTCCGGGCCTTGTAAGTGCGGGTTTCTGCGCGGGAACGCACACCACGAAGGCAGTGAGCAGCTCTCTCCACCCCAGGGGCATCCTTCAGGCGTCTTCAAGCCCTCAGGTGA
This sequence comes from Cynocephalus volans, assembly GCF_027409185.1. Lineage (NCBI taxonomy): Eukaryota > Metazoa > Chordata > Mammalia > Dermoptera > Cynocephalidae > Cynocephalus > Cynocephalus volans. Next base: position 114,140,940 of record NC_084478.1, read on the forward strand.
GGTGGTGCGGTCCCGCTGGGGCCAGAGGACGATGGGGACGGGAGCACGCAGGGACTCCGTGGCGGGGCTGTCGCGCCTTCGGGAGCCCTAGGGGCCCGGATTGGGGTTGGCTTTTCCCGTCAGCGCCGCGGGGCGAGACTCGTGCCTTTGTCTGCCCTCGGCGCGCCTCCTGTGCGAGATGCCGAGCCCTCCCGGGGGTCGGGCCCTGGAAGGCCCGAGGGGCGGACCCCCAAAGCGGCCGGCCGGTCCGCGGAAGAAGTGCAGGTCGGAGGCTTCGAGGACGAAGCGGAGTTGAGGGCTCGCCCGGAATGGGCCCTCTGGGCCTGGCCCCTCGCTCCCTCCCCTCCCGTGGCCCTTCGGCTGGGCGCCCGACCAGGATGAGTTATTTTCCAATGAAAGCAAGATGCTCCTGTCAAAGTGGCCTGTGCGCCCGGCCCTGTTATTTGTTTGTCCCGGTTTCCCCAGCTTTGAGGTTGGCTTCTGAGCGCTTGGCACGGGAGGGTCATAGGGTAAGGTCAACTGAATGGAGGGGACGTGTTTGAAACTACTGGCCGCTTGGGGGCGTGTCTGTTCTACTCTGGTCGCTAGACGTGTCTCGCCCCACCAGGGTGGGAACAGACATGAGCAGGAGAGCTCCGCCTTCCGGTTTCTGGGGTCTCTTATTCTTTGTTCTGGACGAACCTAGAATGTTCAGAGGCCGCCGCAAGGCATTTCATCAGGTCCACAGCAAGACTCTTCTGAGCCTTGTCTCCTTGCCTCGCCCTTGACAGAGAAAACGTGGTGAAATAAGACTCTGTGTATTTAGCGTATCCCATTCTGCTGAAGTCGTGAGTCTGATCCTAATTAGCTGCCCCTTCTTACAGTGTTTACAAACCGCTGCCACAAGGGGCTAGTATAGGACGAGTAACCAGTTACGACCGGATTAAATCCTCTCCCCTCTCTTATTGCAGCACCTTAATCTACTGTTTGGGGGCATTTAAAATGGAAAGAAATTAGTACAACTTCGGCCACCCCTTTTTGTGTGCTGCTCCCCATCCTCCAAGAAAAATGCCGTCGCCACCCCACCCCCACCCCCCGGTAATTGAACAGACAGCGAAGATTCTTAGATAGTGCTGTCATCTATTAGAAAATCATTGACTGGTTGAACCAAGTTTTTATTATATTCTTCGACCCCTAATTGTTCCTGTGCTTCTCTTACCTCCATTGTACCTTTGCTGTGATTTTAAAAGAGTCGGACATGTTGGCTCCGGACATGTTGGCTCTAGAGAGCGTCTTGGTTTCTAGTGTATCCTGATCTAAGGGCATTTTCTGCTTATCAGAATAGGGGTATTGAAGTGAATTTCAAAGTAATGAAAATAGAATTCTTCTAAGATGCGCTGGTGTTTTCCTGTGGAAGATCAGTAGGTAAAATATACATGACTATTACGTTTGAACATTTATGACTGTTACTACTTTGTCTGACGATAGTTCTGCCAGGGAAGTTTCTTAAAAGAAATTGTTTTCGGTCTTTCTTTTAGTCAAGATGAGTGATAAGCCAGACTTGTCGGAGGTGGAGAAGTTTGACAAGTCAAAACTGAAGAAAACTCATACCGAGGAAAAAAATACTCTTCCCTCAAAGGAAAGTAAGTCATGGAGGGTTTCTAGCTGAGACAGACAATGGTGAAAGTTGGTATCTTCAGTGAATAAACCTATCTTCTAGTAATTTTTACTATCGAGGAAGTAATTATTAGAGTACCATTTTATTTTATGCAGCCATGACAACTATCAAAGAGTTGTCTCCTTCTTTGGATTATATAAATGGTTCGCACATGATAGGCCCTAGTAGTAATGGGGAAGTAAAAACCACTTCCCTGTTGGAAAATTACTAAAACACACATTGAAACCAATCTTAAACATTGGACTTAGCACTAGAAAAACCTTACTTCTGTCTACTTTTAGTTATTTGGCATTTTTCTGCATCTAGAAATTTGAGTCCATTATCTCATGCCTAAAGAACCATGCCAGCTCTGCGGTCTGGGCCTTCTCCAATCTGATGACAAGATAGGGATGCAGAACGAGTTTCGATCTTGGGTGCACTTGAGGCTCCCAGACTTAAGGGATCAGTTTTGCCCTCCAGAGTAACAGACAGCTGGAGAAACTCCAAGCATATTCACAACAGCTGAGGGGCATTTTCTGTCATGTGTGCGTTATTTGAGAGTTCCGAAATTAGTGAAAATTATCTCAAAGTGTATAACTTCCAAATGGTATCGTCAGAGATAAACGTGAGCAAAATGCTTCACTTCCTCCTCGGTCTCAAATAATCTATCGAAAAACTGTCAACAACACAAATCTGCCTCTCGAATGAAAGCAAAAACCAAAAAAACTGCAATTGAAGTAGATTCTAATGAATGTTCGAGTGGTAAACATGCACACACGTGCACACATGCACCCCGCTGTGAGCATTTGTGGTTAGTGCCTTAGCATTCTCAATTAAAAGCATGTATGGCAGCCTTCCATGACTTACCTAAAGCTGTTTTGTAAGAAACTGAATTAAATCTTAGGAAAATACTCTTAGTGATATATATATTTTTTGTTTTGTTTTTTTTTTCCCCTCAGCGATCCAGCAGGAGAAACAGTGTGCTCAGACATCGTAAAACGGGATCTCCTCCCAAGAGGAAATTTCAACATTGCCCGAGAGCCTTGGTTTTATGCTTGTTTTTTGCAAACCGTTGTGTTTGTAGCGATTTTAGGCATCTTCTGCTGTCCTCTCATTTCTATTCCCTGGCTAAAAGGTCAGGTGGAACCAAAGTTTCCTGAAGTGTGCTTTCAAACTTGCCGTTGGTGTGTAAATTCCAGATGGCAGATGTTGCGAATAATCTCACCAGTGTTGACCCTTGTGTGTGTAGCCCTTTCACCCCCAGCAGGATAAGCCAGGTTTAACCTTCTGCAATGGGTGCCTCCATTGCTTCATTATCTTCATGAAGTTGCATGCTTCTGCAGCTTCTCACAGTTTGTTTTTATTTCCAATGTAGTAATGAAATAATAAATACAGTCATTATCTGGCGGCTCTCGACTTCTTTTCTTCTAAGGAAGGAAAAGTACACAAGGGTACCCTTTTTCGCCAAACAAAACGGTTGAAGGAAAACCTCTTCAGCAGTGGACTAAGCCCCTTATCTCAGAGTGAAGAAAGCCAAACACAGGGTCTGAAGTGACCCACTCAAGCTGAAAAAGAACTGAAATTCAAGCTGGGCTGTCTTGCCTTCTGGAAAGTGTTTTCCGACTGAATGGGAGGGGGCACCTAAGCTTGGGGTTGGATGGAAAGGGCGCGGGAGGCACTTGTTAACACGCACTGTACTGAGCACATCACATCTTCAGTTGAGCGTCAACTCAGATATCTGATGCCCACTGATGACCTGTAACACTGAACCTCTGATCTGGTTCTTCTACTGAACAGAATTTACTGTCTCCTGAAGCAAGCATTTTTGGTTTCATGGTGAGCATAAGTGCTGTGGACCGTATGGTGTTCCCCCACCCCCACCACACCAAATTCATATTTTGAAGGTCTACCCCTCAATGCGACTCTACCCGGAGATAGACTTTTTAGGAAGTCATTAAGGTTAAATGAGGCTACAAGGGCTGGGCCCCTCTGTGATCTATTACTATAGGTATCTTCCCACCATAAGGGATTATACCGTCCATACCTATTTGCAACCTCAACTATTATCTTACCTCCCTCTTTCTAGGCGCTCACATCCTTAAATACTCACTGGGGTTACAGAAAGTGGAAGGTGTTTTCTCTGCTCTAGCACAAATTTCCACAAGCAAAACAGTAGGTGGGTCAACTAAGGTAAAGTGTGGTTGAGGTGACACAATCTCAGAGCTTAGGGTAACCAGAAGATTTGAGCCCTGGAGGTCACCATGTTGGTCATCACTACCTTACCATCTGCCTGAAGCAATTGCCCAGTAGAGTCACTCAGTCCCTTACACTGACATGCTGCTTACACGCTTCCCTGCCTGCCTGTAACTTCTATGCCATAATCCTAGGAGAGCATGCTGGAGACCCATACAGCGTGGTTAATCCATCCTCCAGTATTTGAAGTCAGCTGTTGTTTTCCTGCCCCCATACGTCCAAGTCTTCTCCAGCTGACCTTTTCAGAGCATTTGGACCCAAGTTACACAGATGGGGACCCATAACGGTTGCACTTTAGACGGACGGACACAAGTTTAGCCATTATCAGGTCCCTGGATCCCGATTCTGTCATCCAGCCCATTTGCTCTCCTTTCAGTTTGCCATTTGCAGCTTGATAAAGATGGTGTACGTCCACGACAGACTCAGTAACGTGTGCATTAGCACACTAATCCAGCTCAAGATTAGGCCCATTTCAGATGCCTAAAGGAAAGCATGTCAGGTGAGCTGGGGATGGGACGAAAACTCCCAGTTTTTAGTTGCACCTGGTAACCGTCATTTTTTTTTTAAAGGATTGATTCCTCCCAGGGCAGTGTAAATGATAAACTGAGTGGGAGCAAGTGAGAGGTATGTGGTGGGAGGGGAAGTCACATAGTTTCTAAGTGAACGCTCCTACAGAAATAAGACGGGAAGAACGATTGCTCACTGGAAGTAGTTTTGCCCTGCATTTCTCAAGTAAATCACATGGGCCTAATCTTGTAGTGAGTGACTAGGTTCACTTGTCTTTCCAAGCAGAGGGAGGTTTTTTTCCCAAGCATCCGGGATTGAGGTTTCAGAGCCCTGAATCCATTTATTATTTGCAAAACCAACCATCCGAAGGTCTTCTTGTAGCAGTTACATTTACGGGAAAAAAGAAAAGCCTGGAGTTAAGTGGATTTTCTTATGCATGTCTACATCTTTTGAAAATACCTGGTCCATGCTTTGACACCTGTATCCTGTCAGTGTACATAGGCCGACATGTCCTTAATTGCAAAGAACAGAAAATGGCAAAAAGCTGGAAAGCCATAATATATATGCTGCAAGTTAATCCAAAGACAAAAATCAGCCAAATCGTATGTCACGACGACTTCATCTTTGCAAAGGGTCAAAAACCTCATTTAGTGTCATCACTTAAAATTCTCAAGAAACTGCACAGGCAAGTGAGTTTTAGGAATGCCCGAGAATGTAACCATCGCATATTCACACCTGAGAAAAATATCTTGCCCTTCGTCTCTCAAATGCATAGGAATATGTTTGAACCTTGCCTTGGGAAGTTTCAACCGGTATGATCTCGGGCAAGTGACAATCTATTGTGGTTCAGTTTCTTCATCCATAGAAATGGAGATGATAACGCTGTTTCCTTCAAGGGGATGTGGTGAAAAGTAGTTGAGGTACTCCCCGTCAAGTGCTTAGCACAATGCTGGCACAGTCGCCAAGCACGCCATGTCCGAGGTCACCAAGGCCAAGCTCAGGTTCCCCATGAGCACCTGAGCTGCCTCCCGCCCCCGAGCATCGCCCCCGAAGGCTGTTTTCAGAGCCACCCCAGTCGGCCCGTAAATCCTGGAGCCCTCCGAAGGTGTGCCCGTGGCAGTTTGAGGGCAGGGGTCAGGGGGCGTGCTGCCAATGTGTATTAGTCTTCCTTTTTTTATTTCTTCCTTCCTTATAGTTAAAGTGTACGACACGATGGCTCTGGCTCGTACGCATATACATAGTGAAGAGATTACTACAGTCAAACAAATGACCATCTTCATCACCTTCTACCCTTGTATGCTAAGAGAATCTAAAATCTACTGTCTTGGTAAAGTTTCAGAATCAAACACAACATTATTAACAATAGTCGTCCTGCTGTACTTTGGATCTCCAGACGTATTCATTGGCCCAATTCCTGATTTGTACCCCTTGACCTCCTTGTTCCCATTTGCTCCTCTCCCTGCAGTGGGTAGTTTTCTGGCAGGTGGCAGGTGGCTTGCTGCTGGCTTCCCAGCATTCTTTACTGTGAACCACATTGTCAACACTAATATAACTGTCCTTCATTGTTTTTATTATACATAACGCTCGAGTTTGTATATCATATAATTGGATCGATTTCTGTAATTTATATGTGCACAAGTGTATGGAAGTCCTGTGATTGAATTAAATTACCACAGAATCTTTTGATTTTAAAACATTGCCACATAATCGATTCCCTTTTCCTCTGTTAGGAGTTTTCATTGAAAAGTAAATTTGAAAGCATTTAGAAAAAGTTTTTTTTTACACAGGAGCTCTAATATGTAGTCACCAGTTCTAAAATGTGCTCTCCTTTTCAGCATCTAAGAGTTTTGAATAGATTTATTTTACACTTTACACAGGTTGCATATTTAAAAATATCCCCTATCGGTTAGTTTTCACTATGAAAACCTGGGCTTTTCCACTTTTTGTTCCAGATTCATTGAGGGTTTTAAATAAGGACTGGATGTAGGGGATGGGCAGCCAGGTCCCTTGACGTCCAGGAGCGCTAGTCACCAGTTCGTAGTAACTAGCTGCTAGGAACTAGTTGCTAGTTACTAGTAAAGTAGTGACTTCAGTTTCTAGAAAGCCTAGGAATAAGTACTGTTGTGGAACTCTTGGATTTAATTTTTTCTATGCTGTGTTTTGTTTCCTCACGTGTGTTTCTAATGGGCTAAGTAATAAAGTTAATGCGGAAAAAAAGGTTGACTGGAGTGTTATCGTCCTGTTAATACTCTATTCCGCATATAGATGCTTAGGATGTGTTATTTATTTTAAAGTTTTAATAATATATTTTATTTAATCCAACATAGCAAAATTATAATTTCTATATGTAATGAATATCAACAGTTTGTCAATTACGTAAGCGCTGACTCTTCCCTTCAGTTGGTTTTCTCTGCAAACCGCACCAGGAGGTGCCACATTTTCGTCCATCAACTACTGAAGAAAGTAGTCATGCGTTCTGTTCCCTTCTAGTCCTCAAACCCAGTCGTCCCTTGTCCCACAGACATTTCATCTGTGTCAGTCCCATTTTGTTCCCTGTCTACAATTCCCAACGTCATTTTGGTGCTTTGCTGATGTTTCTACTTGATTTCTGAATTTCCAAACGGAAACCACAAACACCCATAGCGCAGTCATCATTTCCTAATCGTGTTGATTTCTTAAAATCACTTTTCCTTAGAGGATATGTAGGAGATCAGTACTCACGGAAAACTCTAGAAAATTATTTTAGGCCACACAGAACAAAAAGCAACAGAAGAACAGAAAATTTACTCGGATTTTGAGGAAGCCACAAATAGCACGATAAATTAAGTGGTTACAGGTCTTTCGGGTCATCTGAGGCGGCTCTGAAAAGAGCCTTTGGGGGGCCGTGCCCGGGGGCAGGAGGCGGCTCATGTGCTCATGGTGAACCTGAGCACAGCCCTGGTGCCCTCGGTCACGGCATGCTTGCGGAGCTCCCCGGTCAGCAGCAGGTGCACGGCGGCCTGGATGTCCTGTGAGGTGAGGGTGCAGCGCTGGTTGTAACGGGCCAGGCGGCCGGCCTCTTCGGCGAGGCGCTCGAAGAGGTCGCTAATGCACGAGTCCATGACGTTCACGGCCTGCTGGGACAGGCTGAGGCCGTCGTGGACCAGCTTCAGAACCCTGGGGAAATAGGTGGCGAAACTGTCCTCGCCGCGGCGGCCGCGGCGGCAGCGGCTGTGACGGCGGCTGCGGCGGCGATGGCGCCTGGGCTTCCTCTGTTTCAGGGCCGTCGGAGCGCCCTTCTCAGGCGCCTGGGTGCTGACACCTTCCTCCGGAGACGGGGCAGAGGCAGGCTCCGCCATCCCTCAGGCAACCCCCAAGAGCTAGGAGGCACCGACGATGGCGCTGCTGCCAGGCGGGGAGCCCTTTTTATAGTCGCTGCCTTGCCTCACGTCATGCGTGACCTCGACTTCTGACTGGGTGTCAGGGCACACAGGGAGCGCGTGAGTGAGCCTAGCGGAGTGTGCTGGGACTGCACGGTCCTCCTGCTGGCGGTCCCTCCACCAATCACAGTGAGCGTCTGGAGCCCTGCAAGCTGCCTGTCTGGTCCCATACAGAAATTAACAGCAAGAGAACCCACACAGGAAGGCTGTCACACGGCCAGCAGAGGGCTCATGGACGTGGAGATGTGTCGGTCCAACTCCCGCCTCCGGTTCTGATCGAAACCCTCAATGAATCAGGATAACGGAGTAAAAAACTACCGTTTGTAAAGAGTGAAATCAAACACAACTGGGGTATTTAGACCTACATAAGAAAATTCAGCATTTACCAGGTTTGTAGTCACACTCCTAATGATACTTAGATCCGAAAAAGTACCCTACATTCTAGCATTGCTGAATACATAGAACAGCCCTTGATTGAAAGAGAAAAAAGGTATTGGTCTAATTTTGCAGTAAGTCACCCAAAAGGTAAGAGACAGTCAAGAAATAGTTTAAAATCACGTGCTTTTCAAAAATCGGACAGTTCGAGAAAATTTATTCCTTAAATGTATTTGTGGAAAAATGAACCCCAAATACGGAACCAGTACAGAATGAAGAAGAATTAGAGAAATGGAGGTCATCAAGGAACTTGTCACCATTACAAAGAAAGAAAGAAAGAAAGAGAGAGAGAGAGAGAGACAGAGAGACAGAGAGAGAGAGAGAGAAAGAAAGAAAGAAAGAAAGAAAGAAAGAAAGAAAGAAAGAAAGAAAGAAAGAAAGAAAGAAAGAAAGAAAGAAAGAAAGAAAGAAAGAGAAAGAAAGACAATAAACAACCATACAGCACAATTCACAGTAAATGAGCCCTCAGGCAAAGAATCACACCCATTCCATCAGGAGCTGCTTCCACCTCAACTCCAAGGCTGAAGAGTCCAGGAAAATTTTGATTGGCTCTCTTGGGAAACCCGGTTCCATGGTGAGCCGGTGGCTATGACTCCGTGGCTACAGGTTCCTCATTGCCTGACTGAGAACAGACTGGGGCTTGAGCTGCTCTGATTGGACCTTCCATCATCCCTATTATGCATAAATGCAAGTCATGAAGGTTTGTGCTTTCTAAACCCAAAGATTATAGACTGGAGAGGAACATAACTGGATAAAACTGAACGAGTTAAAATAGTAACTTCAGTTTCTAGAAAGCCTAGGGATAGGTATTGCTTCTTGAAATTTTCTCCTTAGTTATTTCTGTGATCGGTTGGGTCCTCCTTTGTGTTTCTGTATGTACTCCATAATACTGAGAATGCCGAAAAACGTTTGATGCAGGATGTTTGTCCTGCTCCTACTATGTTCCCCATATGGATGCTTACAGTTCGTTATTTATTCTCCATGAGTTTGAGGATTCCAGCACCGGCCAGAAATTAAAAAAAAAACAAATGTATATATAAATATAAATATATATATATATATATGTATATGTATATATTTGTATGTACACACATATATATTCATTTTTACATGTATACAGACACATATGTATATGTGTATGTGTATATGTGTGTTTGTGTGTGTGTGTATAAATACTATGTATGTGTGTGTGTGTGTGTGTGTGACTGTGGATATATATTTGAGGACTGAAACACAGGAGAGAAATAACTGAGTCAAAAATGTCAAGAAACAATATCTAATCCACCTTCTTTAGAAACTGAAGTTACTAGTTTAATTCATTCAGATTTTTACCAATTCTGTTCATTGCCAGGCAATATAATGTGTGTGGAAATATATATACATTTTTTTTTTTTAGAAAGGTAAAACATCATGTTTTGCGTCTATGTGCAATGGGGATGATGGGAGGGACCTGTTGGATGAGGTGTCCCAGGCTGAACCAATTAGAAGCCTCCTGAAATGTTTGGACTTGCAGTTGAGGGGAATTGTGTCATTAAATAGGTCTGAGTCCTTGACTGCTGTTTGTTGTTTTGTTTGAATGGTTTTATGCTTTTAATCATGTTGATTTACAGATATTATATTAGTTTCTAAAGCTGTCGTAAATAAATTCGAGAGTCTCGGTGACTTAAAAAATATATATTTATCATCTCACAGTTCTGGATGCCAAATAGCCCCTCTTCATAAGCACACCAGTCATATTGGGTTAGGACCGACCCTCACGACTTCACTTTAAACACAGTTACCTCTATAGAGACTATCTCCAAAATAGGGTCACCTCCTGAAGTACTGGGGGGTCACAAGGTCAACACAACAATTTTGAGAGGGTACAATTCAATAAAGAATATTAAGCTTTCTGCCCCTCCAAAAAATTAATGTACTTCCATGAAAAATACATTCACACCTTCCCTACAGCCCCCAAATCTTAACCCATTGCAGTTCAACTTTAAGTCCAAAATCTCATCTACAAATCTTATATATCTGCTACGGGTGAGACTCCAGTTGTGACTGATGCTGAGGCAGAATTTATCCTTATCCCTGAACCTGCGAAAACAGACAGCAAATTACCAGTTTCCAAAAACAGTAGCGGGACAGGCATAGAATAGACATTACCATTCCAAATGTGAGAAATCAGAAGAAAACTAGAGTTTATGGGCCCTAAGCAGGTTTGCACCATAGTAGGGCTAATTCCATTAGATTTAAGGGATTGAAAACAGTCCTCTTTAATCATTGCTCTGCCCTCTGGACCCTCTGGGATAGCAGCATGAAACTCTCAGCCCTGGGCAGTGGGGACCTCTTCCCCAGCCTGGTTTGTTACAGAAGAGGTGGCACTAGCCATCTAGAATGGAGAAAGCGGCCTCCATCTATGGGATCAAGGAGATGATGGCCTCATCCCCCAGACCTGTGTCCCTGTTCTCAACAAGACTCTGTCTGGATTCTCCTCTTGCCATTGCTGTTTTCTCAGAGTCCTGCTGGAAGAGTGGAATCACCATAGCTTTACTGATGTCTTCCTTGGTTTCCCAGGGTCTGAAAAGTACGTGCAAGTCTGCAGCCACAGGCCGACTGGAAAACAACTTTACATCCACGTAAATACTGTCATCTTGCCCCATAACCACAGTTCAACAGATCACATAACTGTGGGAAAGGAGGGAACCCCAATAAATGCTTACCAAGGAAAAACTGTGTCCTTTTACATTCTTTTACAGCCCATGTGGTTTTAGGTCCCAACATGGCTTTGGTCCTGCTCACTCTAGCGATATTAATGAAATTTGAGAAAGAGAGAAGAAAAGTGGGGTTTGAGGTTCAAGATCCTAAGTGGAATCAAGTGCATCTGATTACTCACTACAGGAGGGGCGTGAAGAAAAAGGGCACTTACTGAGTGAACATCTAGGATCCAGTGGTGTGGTTTACTACGTAGACAAGCTACGGGAAGTGCCTTTACTGCTTAAATAACACATTACGAGTACCAACGTAGCGAGAAAAAATATTAAGAAGAGAAAATAACCCACCAATTTTTTTTTTAATGGTGGAATAAGCGTTAAGTCAGGTCTTTGCTGAAGAAAGCTGTCATAGCTATATCATATAGCAAAAATAGACTTGAAGTCAACGGAGATTTCTTGAGGATAAAGATAGTCCCCCTGGGATAAAATGTTCAATTCATGTGGGAGGTATTATAAATTTAAGATGACCTATACTGGGTAGGGTAGCTTCAAACTATTTAAGTCAACACTTGACTGAATGACAATAAGGAGTAGCGAAGGTCACCACCAAATATAGACATTTGCAGCCACCTGTAAGCAAGTGGCCGAAACGTAACAAGGACTTAGAAATAAAGCACCTACCAAGCTTGCTTGACGAAATGGAGTAATGCGATAATATGAACCCGGAAATTAGAGAATGTGTTTTATCCACCTGATGTATATTTATGCACATAGAACATGTACTCGGCCATCAAGCAAGATTCCAGAAGTATCAAATACATATCACATTCTCTGACTACAGTACATTTAAGAATCAATGACAAACCATGTTGTCAAAACCAAATGTTTGGGATGACACAAATCACTCTAAAGAAATAATGGGCCAAAGGACAAATCATTACAGGGACTGAAAAATATTTATTGATGCGTGAGAATAAAATTTGTGGGGCATGCGTGAGTGCTACTGAGAGAGGATTTTATGGCCCACGTGCTGATTAAAAAGATTAAAAAGAAGGAAGCCTTGATCAGGCATTTTACGGAAGACCAAGCACAAACGATCACAAAGAACAACAAGAAGCACGATTGGAGAGGTGCCACCTCGCTCAAGTCTCCTGGAAAATGCCTACTACAACCACAGTGACATACTATTTCACACCGTCGGAGCAGTGAGAATTAAAAAGGTCAGACCGCATCAAATGTTGGTGACTAGTGGGGACTCACACTCTGGTATTAGGAGGACAAATTGGTCTGACCATCTTGGAGAGCAATCTGGCAATACTAATTAATGCGCAGGATGCACACACTGCTGACAGCAGCAGTTCCATTGCTGGGTACACTACCTAGTGGCCTGAACACAAGGAGACGTGTGTGGGAACATTCTTAGCAGCCCTGTGGTCTGGGTGGGGCCTCTGGAAGATCTGCAGGGACCGAAGAGACAGCTAATGGACCCTGAAGCACTGACCTGGAAGAGGGAGGGATAGCACTAGATGTAGTCTCTCGAAAATGGAAACAGGTGTTCAAACAAAGATTCCTACATGAACGTTCAGAGGTGCCCTATTCTCAATAGCCAAAAGGGGGAAACAACCCAAATGCCCATCAATGGACAAATAGATAAACTAAATGTCGTCCATCCATACCATGGATTATTATTCAGCTGTGAAAAGGAAGGAAGCAAGTACCGATTCACGCTACCACGTAGATGTACCATGAGGAAAACATTACACTATGTGAAAGCCGCCAGACACAGAAGGCCATGCGTTGAGTTCATGGGAGGGAGAGCTCCACATGGGGGAAACCTCTGTCGACAGAAAGCAGATAAGTGGTTGCCAAGAGCTATTTATTGGGAGCGTGTGTATGTGTGTGCTCGGGGGTGGGGGGACGACGAGCATGGGGAGTGAGTGCTTAACGGGTACAGGGGTTTCTTGGCGGGGTGGTGAAAATGCTTTGGAAGCAGACGGTTGTGATTGTTCCACGACATCACGAATGTACTTGACACCATGTCGTACCCGTCCCCCACCCCTCTTTCTTTATCTTGCCTGCGATGCTCGGGTCCTACAGAAGGCTAGCGCTGCCACAGAGGGAGGGCCCAGGGGCGAGAGCGTGCGGGTGCCTTGCACCTGCCCTGGCCGGCCGTTTGTAGGCCCAGGCCCGCTCCCTCGGGGTCAACTGGAGGGCAGTGACGTCACCAGTGTGCGCGGCCACGAGCCTGTTCCGGACCAATGAGGGGCCGGGTCGCGGTAGCTAGGTTACGGAGTACGGGCCAAGTACCGACATCTTGAGAGGCATCCAGTCGAGCCAGACCTCGCAGATTGATCGGTCGTCTCCAAGGCCCGGCATGCCGAGCAGGAGGACGAGCCGTCCACGGTCGTCCGGTCTCAATAGGTGCCGTGCCGCCGCTCTCGCGCCCACCGAGCCGAGCTGACATTCTCCGTGAGCCACCCGGAGCGCCTCCTGCGGGAGGGCCACTACGCCCAGTGCCCGAGTTCGTGTGCGCCGGTCTTTCTAGGTGCCATCGTCGAGTACGTGACGGCCAAGGTCTTGGAGCTGGCGAGCGACGAGGCCCGGAGGAGCAGCAGGAGATGCATCACCTTGGAGCTGTTGGACGTGGCCGTGCACAGCAACGCGCTGCTCAGTGGCTTCTTCGTGACTACAACCATCTCCCAGGTGGCCCCAGCCTAGCTGTGGACGCCTGGCACCCAGGGGGCCTCACCAGCCCACCGATCCTCCGTCTACTCCTGCTAGCCCGGCGCCAGCCCCTTCCGTCACAGCCAGCCGGGACAGCCCTGGCCTGTCTTGTGCCTTCGGCGCCTTGTGTCATTAAAGTGTTTGAAAGTACCCACAGGCTTGCTCTATAAATTTTGTGTCAGAGTGGGGTGTGAGACACCCAATGTTGGACGGACGGGCAGGGAGTGGCGAGGGTCAGGGAACAGGGAGGGCACAGGGGAGCAGACTCTCGTGGTGACAATGGGGGTTGGTGTCCCCGTGTGGGAGGTGCTGTCTGGGGCGGGGGCACAGGAGGCTCCCACGTGGACCCTGAGCTAGTCACCAGAACGATGGTGTTCATTGGGGTGGAGCTCAAGGCCAAGACTGAGGTGTCCTGGTAGGATGAATGTCAAAAGGGGTTATGTTATGGAGGGGGACGGAGCCTCAGGTGGCATGGGAGCTCAAGTCAAGGGCTCAAGTGGGGCAGGGACGTTGACTGCCAGAGAGAGGAGTGATTGATGGGTGGGAACAATGCAGAAATCCCCAAAGGCGGACCTGGGGTCACAGGGGGTCAAGAGTTTAGTTTTGGCCTTGTTCAGAGGGAGAGGCTGGGAGACGCCCTTAGCTACCGGGATACGCAAGCTGTAGCCTAGCAACAGCGCGGTCAGGCCAGGCCCCGTCTCAGATGCCGCTCTCTGCGTATCACCAGGGCGACAGGACCGTGGCAGGTGTCCCGGGGCTGCGCCCAGGAGTGGCTGTCTATGTGGCCTGTTGCCAGCTGGCGGTAGCACGCTTCCAGCAGGCGCTCTTCCACCGGCCATGGAGGAGCTGGCCCTCACTCAGGCTGTCCGCCTCTTCCTGCGACAGGAGAGTGATGCTTGCCAGGGCCTGGTCATGGAGGTGTACCTTGATGTGATTTTTCTAAGAGTTTTTGAGTGTCAGCCCTTAGATCTGTCATCCATTTTGAATGAATTTTTATACATGGTGTGAGATAGAAGTCCAAGTTCACTCTTTTGCATGTGGATATCCAGTTGTCCCAGCACCATTTGTGACAGGGATTATTCTTTTCCCCCACTGAATGGTCTTGGAACCTGTACTGAAAATCGACTATACACAGATATCAGGGTTAATTTCTGACTCTAAATCACGCATTTATTATGTTACTTTAATCTACGGACATGTCTACATCGAGGGTCACTTGTGGGCCAAACAAAGTGCTAGGGATTGGAGATATAAAGACGGATAGCCTTAGTAGATTCTCCTGTGGTTATTATCAACTGACTGTTCTCTTGTTCAGTGGCTGAGAAAGTTGAAAATGTGGCTTTGGCCCAGGAGAGCCTCATTGTCGTAGAGACGTCCAGCTGTGGGAGTGAATGACTCTGAACCACCCACGCTCACCTCCTCCATGACCCGGGCAAGGATTATAACAGGCAGCGCTGAGCAACGCTTCCATACCACTGTTTGGTCATCATGGCCTACTTAGGGTCCGATGGCTATAAACAGTTGTGCGAGCTTGACTACAGCTCATCTGGCTTGGATCTCAGAGTTCCAGACCTTCAAAGGTAACTGGGCAAAATGTGCCTGCTTCTGGTAGAGGCCCCTATTATCTTGGAGGAGTGAGTGTACTCGGGATGAAAGGAATAAGGACCCTCGGGCCTAAAGCAGTGGGAGAGGCAAGGAATGTGAGCCCGCGGTCCCTGAGCCAATCAGAGAGGGCCGTGATGGTGTCTGGGAAGGTGAGTTCGGCTAGGATATCATGAAGCCCCTGTTCCTGGGGTGAGGTCCTAAGTAGAGGGAAGACATGGGGGAACGGGCCTGCAAGGCTAAAGCGGAGGTAGGGGCTGGGAAATGAGGCCCGGTGTAAGAACCCAAATGCCCCAAGGGATCACACCCTGATCACATAAGTCCTTCTCGGCCACACCCCATCATGGCGCTGGTTGCCCTTTCCTTCCGTATTCTCCTTCCTACCGGCGCGAATCGTACACCAATCAGCTCACCCCCCAAGCCCCATGCGGTATGCTAAGTAGGGACTGTATCTTAAGCCAATCAGCTTTCCCTAAAAACCCTATGTATATGTTTGTGTGCCGCCTAATAAACGAGCCCTCTCCGGTGGGTCATCAACTGGTGTCGACTCGTCCTTTCACCCGGACACCTCGGCCAATGATAGGGGTGGGGGCGGGGGCGGGCGGGGCCTGCTCCGGGCCTTGTAAGTGCGGGTTTCTGCGCGGGAACGCACACCACGAAGGCAGTGAGCAGCTCTCTCCACCCCAGGGGCATCCTTCAGGCGTCTTCAAGCCCTCAGGTGAGGTGGTGCGGTCCCGCTGGGGCCAGAGGACGATGGGGACGGGAGCACGCAGGGACTCCGTGGCGGGGCTGTCGCGCCTTCGGGAGCCCTAGGGGCCCGGATTGGGGTTGGCTTTTCCCGTCAGCGCCGCGGGGCGAGACTCGTGCCTTTGTCTGCCCTCGGCGCGCCTCCTGTGCGAGATGCCGAGCCCTCCCGGGGGTCGGGCCCTGGAAGGCCCGAGGGGCGGACCCCCAAAGCGGCCGGCCGGTCCGCGGAAGAAGTGCAGGTCGGAGGCTTCGAGGACGAAGCGGAGTTGAGGGCTCGCCCGGAATGGGCCCTCTGGGCCTGGCCCCTCGCTCCCTCCCCTCCCGTGGCCCTTCGGCTGGGCGCCCGACCAGGATGACAGTTATTTTCCAATGAAAGCAAGATGCTCCTGTCAAAGTGGCCTGTGCGCCCGGCCCTGTTATTTGTTTGTCCCGGTTTCCCCAGCTTTGAGGTTGGCTTCTGAGCGCTTGGCACGGGAGGGTCATAGGGTAAGGTCAACTGAATGGAGGGGACGTGTTTGAAACTACTGGCCGCTTGGGGGCGTGTCTGTTCTACTCTGGTCGCTAGACGTGTCTCGCCCCACCAGGGTGGGAACAGACATGAGCAGGAGAGCTCCGCCTTCCGGTTTCTGGGGTCTCTTATTCTTTGTTCTGGACGAACCTAGAATGTTCAGAGGCCGCCGCAAGGCATTTCATCAGGTCCACAGCAAGACTCTTCTGAGCCTTGTCTCCTTGCCTCGCCCTTGACAGAGAAAACGTGGTGAAATAAGACTCTGTGTATTTAGCGTATCCCATTCTGCTGAAGTCGTGAGTCTGATCCTAATTAGCTGCCCCTTCTTACAGTGTTTACAAACCGCTGCCACAAGGGGCTAGTATAGGACGAGTAACCAGTTACGACCGGATTAAATCCTCTCCCCTCTCTTATTGCAGCACCTTAATCTACTGTTTGGGGGCATTTAAAATGGAAAGAAATTAGTACAACTTCGGCCACCCCTTTTTGTGTGCTGCTCCCCATCCTCCAAGAAAAATGCCGTCGCCACCCCACCCCCACCCCCCGGTAATTGAACAGACAGCGAAGATTCTTAGATAGTGCTGTCATCTATTAGAAAATCATTGACTGGTTGAACCAAGTTTTTATTATATTCTTCGACCCCTAATTGTTCCTGTGCTTCTCTTACCTCCATTGTACCTTTGCTGTGATTTTAAAAGAGTCGGACATGTTGGCTCCGGGTTTCTAGAGCGTCTTGGTTTCTAGTGTATCCTGATCTAAGGGCATTTTCTGCTTATCAGAATAGGGGTATTGAAGTGAATTTCAAAGTAATGAAAATAGAATTCTTCTAAGATGCGCTGGTGTTTTCCTGTGGAAGATCAGTAGGTAAAATATACATGACTATTACGTTTGAACATTTATGACTGTTACTACTTTGTCTGACGATAGTTCTGCCAGGGAAGTTTCTTAAAAGAAATTGTTTTCGGTCTTTCTTTTAGTCAAGATGAGTGATAAGCCAGACTTGTCGGAGGTGGAGAAGTTTGACAAGTCAAAACTGAAGAAAACTCATACCGAGGAAAAAAATACTCTTCCCTCAAAGGAAAGTAAGTCATGGAGGGTTTCTAGCTGAGACAGACAATGGTGAAAGTTGGTATCTTCAGTGAATAAACCTATCTTCTAGTAATTTTTACTATCGAGGAAGTAATTATTAGAGTACCATTTTATTTTATGCAGCCATGACAACTATCAAAGAGTTGTCTCCTTCTTTGGATTATATAAATGGTTCGCACATGATAGGCCCTAGTAGTAATGGGGAAGTAAAAACCACTTCCCTGTTGGAAAATTACTAAAACACACATTGAAACCAATCTTAAACATTGGACTTAGCACTAGAAAAACCTTACTTCTGTCTACTTTTAGTTATTTGGCATTTTTCTGCATCTAGAAATTTGAGTCCATTATCTCATGCCTAAAGAACCATGCCAGCTCTGCGGTCTGGGCCTTCTCCAATCTGATGACAAGATAGGGATGCAGAACGAGTTTCGATCTTGGGTGCACTTGAGGCTCCCAGACTTAAGGGATCAGTTTTGCCCTCCAGAGTAACAGACAGCTGGAGAAACTCCAAGCATATTCACAACAGCTGAGGGGCATTTTCTGTCATGTGTGCGTTATTTGAGAGTTCCGAAATTAGTGAAAATTATCTCAAAGTGTATAACTTCCAAATGGTATCGTCAGAGATAAACGTGAGCAAAATGCTTCACTTCCTCCTCGGTCTCAAATAATCTATCGAAAAACTGTCAACAACACAAATCTGCCTCTCGAATGAAAGCAAAAACCAAAAAAACTGCAATTGAAGTAGATTCTAATGAATGTTCGAGTGGTAAACATGCACACACGTGCACACATGCACCCCGCTGTGAGCATTTGTGGTTAGTGCCTTAGCATTCTCAATTAAAAGCATGTATGGCAGCCTTCCATGACTTACCTAAAGCTGTTTTGTAAGAAACTGAATTAAATCTTAGGAAAATACTCTTAGTGATATATATATTTTTTGTTTTGTTTTTTTTTTCCCCTCAGCGATCCAGCAGGAGAAACAGTGTGCTCAGACATCGTAAAACGGGATCTCCTCCCAAGAGGAAATTTCAACATTGCCCGAGAGCCTTGGTTTTATGCTTGTTTTTTGCAAACCGTTGTGTTTGTAGCGATTTTAGGCATCTTCTGCTGTCCTCTCATTTCTATTCCCTGGCTAAAAGGTCAGGTGGAACCAAAGTTTCCTGAAGTGTGCTTTCAAACTTGCCGTTGGTGTGTAAATTCCAGATGGCAGATGTTGCGAATAATCTCACCAGTGTTGACCCTTGTGTGTGTAGCCCTTTCACCCCCAGCAGGATAAGCCAGGTTTAACCTTCTGCAATGGGTGCCTCCATTGCTTCATTATCTTCATGAAGTTGCATGCTTCTGCAGCTTCTCACAGTTTGTTTTTATTTCCAATGTAGTAATGAAATAATAAATACAGTCATTATCTGGCGGCTCTCGACTTCTTTTCTTCTAAGGAAGGAAAAGTACACAAGGGTACCCTTTTTCGCCAAACAAAACGGTTGAAGGAAAACCTCTTCAGCAGTGGACTAAGCCCCTTATCTCAGAGTGAAGAAAGCCAAACACAGGGTCTGAAGTGACCCACTCAAGCTGAAAAAGAACTGAAATTCAAGCTGGGCTGTCTTGCCTTCTGGAAAGTGTTTTCCGACTGAATGGGAGGGGGCACCTAAGCTTGGGGTTGGATGGAAAGGGCGCGGGAGGCACTTGTTAACACGCACTGTACTGAGCACATCACATCTTCAGTTGAGCGTCAACTCAGATATCTGATGCCCACTGATGACCTGTAACACTGAACCTCTGATCTGGTTCTTCTACTGAACAGAATTTACTGTCTCCTGAAGCAAGCATTTTTGGTTTCATGGTGAGCATAAGTGCTGTGGACCGTATGGTGTTCCCCCACCCCCACCACACCAAATTCATATTTTGAAGGTCTACCCCTCAATGCGACTCTACCCGGAGATAGACTTTTTAGGAAGTCATTAAGGTTAAATGAGGCTACAAGGGCTGGGCCCCTCTGTGATCTATTACTATAGGTATCTTCCCACCATAAGGGATTATACCGTCCATACCTATTTGCAACCTCAACTATTATCTTACCTCCCTCTTTCTAGGCGCTCACATCCTTAAATACTCACTGGGGTTACAGAAAGTGGAAGGTGTTTTCTCTGCTCTAGCACAAATTTCCACAAGCAAAACAGTAGGTGGGTCAACTAAGGTAAAGTGTGGTTGAGGTGACACAATCTCAGAGCTTAGGGTAACCAGAAGATTTGAGCCCTGGAGGTCACCATGTTGGTCATCACTACCTTACCATCTGCCTGAAGCAATTGCCCAGTAGAGTCACTCAGTCCCTTACACTGACATGCTGCTTACACGCTTCCCTGCCTGCCTGTAACTTCTATGCCATAATCCTAGGAGAGCATGCTGGAGACCCATACAGCGTGGTTAATCCATCCTCCAGTATTTGAAGTCAGCTGTTGTTTTCCTGCCCCCATACGTCCAAGTCTTCTCCAGCTGACCTTTTCAGAGCATTTGGACCCAAGTTACACAGATGGGGACCCATAACGGTTGCACTTTAGACGGACGGACACAAGTTTAGCCATTATCAGGTCCCTGGATCCCGATTCTGTCATCCAGCCCATTTGCTCTCCTTTCAGTTTGCCATTTGCAGCTTGATAAAGATGCTGTACGTCCACGACAGACTCAGTAACGTGTGCATTAGCACACTAATCCAGCTCAAGATTAGGCCCATTTCAGATGCCTAAAGGAAAGCATGTCAGGTGAGCTGGGGATGGGACGAAAACTCCCAGTTTTTAGTTGCACCTGGTAACCGTCATTTTTTTTTTAAAGGATTGATTCCTCCCAGGGCAGTGTAAATGATAAACTGAGTGGGAGCAAGTGAGAGGTATGTGGTGGGAGGGGAAGTCACATAGTTTCTAAGTGAACGCTCCTACAGAAATAAGACGGGAAGAACGATTGCTCACTGGAAGTAGTTTTGCCCTGCATTTCTCAAGTAAATCACATGGGCCTAATCTTGTAGTGAGTGACTAGGTTCACTTGTCTTTCCAAGCAGAGGGAGGTTTTTTTCCCAAGCATCCGGGATTGAGGTTTCAGAGCCCTGAATCCATTTATTATTTGCAAAACCAACCATCCGAAGGTCTTCTTGTAGCAGTTACATTTACGGGAAAAAAGAAAAGCCTGGAGTTAAGTGGATTTTCTTATGCATGTCTACATCTTTTGAAAATACCTGGTCCATGCTTTGACACCTGTATCCTGTCAGTGTACATAGGCCGACATGTCCTTAATTGCAAAGAACAGAAAATGGCAAAAAGCTGGAAAGCCATAATATATATGCTGCAAGTTAATCCAAAGACAAAAATCAGCCAAATCGTATGTCACGACGACTTCATCTTTGCAAAGGGTCAAAAACCTCATTTAGTGTCATCACTTAAAATTCTCAAGAAACTGCACAGGCAAGTGAGTTTTAGGAATGCCCTAGAATGTAACCATCGCATATTCACACCTGAGAAAAATATCTTGCCCTTCGTCTCTCAAATGCATAGGAATATGTTTGAACCTTGCCTTGGGAAGTTTCAACCGGTATGATCTCGGGCAAGTGACAATCTATTGTGGTTCAGTTTCTTCATCCATAGAAATGGAGATGATAACACTGTTTCCTTCAAGGGGATGTGGTGAAAAGTAGTTGAGGTACTCCCCGTCAAGTGCTTAGCACAATGCTGGCACAGTCGCCAAGCACGCCATGTCCGAGGTCACCAAGGCCAAGCTCAGGTTCCCCATGAGCACCTGAGCTGCCTCCCGCCCCCGAGCATCGCCCCCGAAGGCTGTTTTCAGAGCCACCCCAGTCGGCCCGTAAATCCTGGAGCCCTCCGAAGGTGTGCCCGTGGCAGTTTGAGGGCAGGGGTCAGGGGGCGTGCTGCCAATGTGTATTAGTCTTCCTTTTTTTATTTCTTCCTTCCTTATAGTTAAAGTGTACGACACGATGGCTCTGGCTCGTACGCATATACATAGTGAAGAGATTACTACAGTCAAACAAATGACCATCTTCATCACCTTCTACCCTTGTATGCTAAGAGAATCTAAAATCTACTGTCTTGGTAAAGTTTCAGAATCAAACACAACATTATTAACAATAGTCGTCCTGCTGTACTTTGGATCTCCAGACGTATTCATTGGCCCAATTCCTGATTTGTACCCCTTGACCTCCTTGTTCCCATTTGCTCCTCTCCCTGCAGTGGGTAGTTTTCTGGCAGGTGGCAGGTGGCTTGCTGCTGGCTTCCCAGCATTCTTTACTGTGAACCACATTGTCAACACTAATATAACTGTCCTTCATTGTTTTTATTATACATAACGCTCGAGTTTGTATATCATATAATTGGATCGATTTCTGTAATTTATATGTGCACAAGTGTATGGAAGTCCTGTGATTGAATTAAATTACCACAGAATCTTTTGATTTTAAAACATTGCCACATAATCGATTCCCTTTTCCTCTGTTAGGAGTTTTCATTGAAAAGTAAATTTGAAAGCATTTAGAAAAAGTTTTTTTTTTTACACAGGAGCTCTAATATGTAGTCACCAGTTCTAAAATGTGCTCTCCTTTTCAGCATCTAAGAGTTTTGCATAGATTTATTTTACACTTTACACAGGTTGCATATTTAAAAATATCCCCTATCGGTTAGTTTTCACTATGAAAACCTGGGCTTTTCCACTTTTTGTTCCAGATTCATTGAGGGTTTTAAATAAGGACTGGATGTAGGGGATGGGCAGCCAGGTCCCTTGACGTCCAGGAGCGCTAGTCACCAGTTCGTAGTAACTAGCTGCTAGGAACTAGTTGCTAGTTACTAGTAAAGTAGTGACTTCAGTTTCTAGAAAGCCTAGGAATAAGTACTGTTGTGGAACTCTTGGATTTAATTTTTTCTATGCTGTGTTTTGTTTCCTCACGTGTGTTTCTAATGGGCTAAGTAATAAAGTTAATGCGGAAAAAAAGGTTGACTGGAGTGTTATCGTCCTGTTAATACTCTATTCCGCATATAGATGCTTAGGATGTGTTATTTATTTTAAAGTTTTAATAATATATTTTATTTAATCCAACATAGCAAAATTATAATTTCTATATGTAATGAATATCAACAGTTTGTCAATTACGTAAGCGCTGACTCTTCCCTTCAGTTGGTTTTCTCTGCAAACCGCACCAGGAGGTGCCACATTTTCGTCCATCAACTACTGAAGAAAGTAGTCATGCGTTCTGTTCCCTTCTAGTCCTCAAACCCAGTCGTCCCTTGTCCCACAGACATTTCATCTGTGTCAGTCCCATTTTGTTCCCTGTCTACAATTCCCAACGTCATTTTGGTGCTTTGCTGATGTTTCTACTTGATTTCTGAATTTCCAAACGGAAACCACAAACACCCATAGCGCAGTCATCATTTCCTAATCGTGTTGATTTCTTAAAATCACTTTTCCTTAGAGGATATGTAGGAGATCAGTACTCACGGAAAACTCTAGAAAATTATTTTAGGCCACACAGAACAAAAAGCAACAGAAGAACAGAAAATTTACTCGGATTTTGAGGAAGCCACAAATAGCACGATAAATTAAGTGGTTACAGGTCTTTCGGGTCATCTGAGGCGGCTCTGAAAAGAGCCTTTGGGGGGCCGTGCCCGGGGGCAGGAGGCGGCTCATGTGCTCATGGTGAACCTGAGCACAGCCCTGGTGCCCTCGGTCACGGCATGCTTGCGGAGCTCCCCGGTCAGCAGCAGGTGCACGGCGGCCTGGATGTCCTGTGAGGTGAGGGTGCAGCGCTGGTTGTAACGGGCCAGGCGGCCGGCCTCTTCGGCGAGGCGCTCGAAGAGGTCGCTAATGCACGAGTCCATGACGTTCACGGCCTGCTGGGACAGGCTGAGGCCGTCGTGGACCAGCTTCAGAACCCTGGGGAAATAGGTGGCGAAACTGTCCTCGCCGCGGCGGCCGCGGCGGCAGCGGGTGTGACGGCGGCTGCGGCGGCGATGGCGCCTGGGCTTCTTCTGTTTCAGGGCCGTCGGAGCGCCCTTCTCAGGCGCCTGGGTGCTGACACCTTCCTCCGGAGACGGGGCAGAGGCAGGCTCCGCCATCCCTCAGGCAACCCCCAAGAGCTAGGAGGCACCGACGATGGCGCTGCTGCCAGGCGGGGAGCCCTTTTTATAGTCGCTGCCTTGCCTCACGTCATGCGTGACCTCGACTTCTGACTGGGTGTCAGGGCACACAGGGAGCGCGTGAGTGAGCCTAGCGGAGTGCGCTGGGACTGCACGGTCCTCCTGCTGGCGGTCCCTCCACCAATCACAGTGAGCGTCTGGAGCCCTGCAAGCTGCCTGTCTGGTCCCATACAGAAATTCACAGCAAGAGAACCCACACAGGAAGGCTGTGGCACGGCCAGCAGAGGGCTCCTGGACGTGGAGATGTGTCGGTCCACCTCCCGCCTCCGGTTCTGATCGAAACCCTCAATGAATCAGGATAACGGAGTAAAAAACTACCGTTTGTAAAGAGTGAAATCAAACACAACTGGGGTATTTAGACCTACATAAGAAAATTCAGCATTTACCAGGTTTGTAGTCACACTCCTAATGATACTTAGATCCGAAAAAGTACCCTACATTCTAGCATTGCTGAATACATAGAACAGCCCTTGATTGAAAGAGAAAAAAGGTATTGGTCTAATTTTGCAGTAAGTCACCCAAAAGGTAAGAGACAGTCAAGAAATAGTTTAAAATCACGTGCTTTTCAAAAATCGGACAGTTCGAGAAAATTTATTCCTTAAATGTATTTGTGGAAAAATGAACCCCAAATACGGAACCAGTACAGAATGAAGAAGAATTAGAGAAATGGAGGTCATCAAGGAACTTGTCACAGAAAGAAAGAAAGAAAAGAAAGAAAGAAAGAAAGAAAGAAAGAAAGAAAGAAAGAAAGAAAGAAAGAAAGAAAGAAAGAAAGAAAGAAAGAAAGAAAGAAAGAAAGAAAGAAAGAAAGAAAGAAAGAAAAGACAATAAACAACCATACAGTATAATTCACAGTAAATGAGCCCTCAGGCAAAGAATCACACCCATTCCATCAGGAGCTGCTTCCACCTCAACTCCAAGGCTGAAGAGTCCAGGAAAATTTTGATTGGCTCTCTTGGGAAACCCGGTTCCATGGTGAGCCGGTGGCTATGACTCCGTGGCTACAGGTTCCTCATTGCCTGACTGAGAACAGACTGGGGCTTGAGCTGCTCTGATTGGACCTTCCATCATCCCTATTATGCATAAATGCAAGTCATGAAGGTTTGTGCTTTCTAAACCCAAAGATTATAGACTGGAGAGGAACATAACTGGATAAAACTGAACGAGTTAAAATAGTAACTTCAGTTTCTAGAAAGCCTAGGGATAGGTATTGCTTCTTGAAATTTTCTCCTTAGTTATTTCTGTGATCGGTTGGGTCCTCCTTTGTGTTTCTGTATGTACTCCATAATACTGAGAATGCCGAAAAACGTTTGATGCAGGATGTTTGTCCTGCTCCTACTATGTTCCCCATATGGATGCTTACAGTTCGTTATTTATTCTCCATGAGTTTGAGGATTCCAGCACCGGCCAGAAATTTAAAAAAAAACAAATGTATATATAAATATATATATATATATATATATATATATATATATGTATATGTATATATTTGTATGTACACACATATATATTCATTTTTACATGTATACAGACACATATGTATATGTGTATGTGTATATGTGTGTTTGTGTGTGTGTGTATATATACTATGTGTGTGTGTGTGTGTGTGTGTGTGACTGTGGATATATATTTGAGGACTGAAACACAGGAGAGAAATAACTGAGTCAAAAATGTCAAGAAACAATATCTAATCCACCTTCTTTAGAAACTGAAGTTACTAGTTTAATTCATTCAGATTTTACCAATTCTGTTCATTGCCAGGCAATATAATGTGTGTGGAAATATATATACATTTTTTTTTTTTAGAAAGGTAAAACATCATGTTTTGTGTCTATGTGCAATGGGGATGATGGGAGGGACCTGTTGGATGAGGTGTCCCAGGCTGAACCAATTAGAAGCCTCCTGAAATGTTTGGACTTGCAGTTGAGGGGAATTGTGTCATTAAATAGGTCTGAGTCCTTGACTGCTGTTTGTTGTTTTGTTTGAATGGTTTTATGCTTTTAATCATGTTGATTTACAGATATTATATTAGTTTCTAAAGCTGTCGTAAATAAATTCGAGAGTCTCGGTGACTTAAAAAATATATATTTATCATCTCACAGTTCTGGATGCCAAATAGCCCCTCTTCATAAGCACACCAGTCATATTGGGTTAGGACCGACCCTCACGACTTCACTTTAAACACAGTTACCTCTATAGAGACTATCTCCAAAATAGGGTCACCTCCTGAAGTACTGGGGGGGTCACAAGGTCAACAGAAGAATTTTGAGAGGGTACAATTCAATAAAGAATATTAAGCTTTCTGCCCCTCCAAAAAATTAAGGTACTTCCATGAAAAATACATTCACACCTTCCCTACAGCCCCCAAATCTTAACCCATTGCAGTTCAACTTTAAGTCCAAAATCTCATCTACAAATCTTATATATCTGCTACGGGTGAGACTCCAGTTGTGACTGATGCTGAGGCAGAATTTATCCTTATCCCTGAACCTGCGAAAACAGACAGCAAATTACCAGTTTCCAAAAACAGTAGCGGGACAGGCATAGAATAGACATTACCATTCCAAATGTGAGAAATCAGAAGAAAACTAGAGTTTATGGGCCCTAAGCAGGTTTGCACCATAGTAGGGCTAATTCCATTAGATTTAAGGGATTGAAAACAGTCCTCTTTAATCATTGCTCTGCCCTCTGGACCCTCTGGGATAGCAGCATGAAACTCTCAGCCCTGGGCAGTGGGGACCTCTTCCCCAGCCTGGTTTGTTACAGAAGAGGTGGCACTAGCCATCTAGAATGGAGAAAGCGGCCTCCATCTATGGGATCAAGGAGATGATGGCCTCATCCCCCAGACCTGTGTCCCTGTTCTCAACAAGACTCTGTCTGGATTCTCCTCTTGCCATTGCTGTTTTCTCAGAGTCCTGCTGGAAGAGTGGAATCACCATAGCTTTACTGATGTCTTCCTTGGTTTCCCAGGGTCTGAAAAGTACGTGCAAGTCTGCAGCCACAGGCCGACTGGAAAACAACTTTACATCCACGTAAATACTGTCATCTTGCCCCATAACCACGGTTCAACAGATCACATAACTGTGGGAAAGGAGGGAACCCCAATAAATGCTTACCAAGGAAAAACTGTGTCCTTTTACATTCTTTTACAGCCCATGTGGTTTTAGGTCCCAACATGGCTTTGGTCCTGCTCACTCTAGCGATATTAATGAAATTTGAGAAAGAGAGAAGAAAAGTGGGGTTTGAGGTTCAAGATCCTAAGTGGAATCAAGTGCATCTGATTACTCACTTCAGGAGGGGCGTGAGGAAAAAGGGCACTTACTGAGTGAACATCTAGGATCCAGTGGTGTGGTTTACTACGTAGACAAGCTACGGGAAGTGCCTTTACTGCTTCAATAACACATTACGAGTACCAACGTAGCTAGAAAAAATATTAAGAAGAGAAAATAACCCACCAATTTTTTTTTTAATGGTGGAATAAGCGTTAAGTCAGGTCTTTGCTGAAGAAAGCTGTCATAGCTATATCATATTGCAAAAATAGACTTGAAGTCAACGGAGATTCCTTGAGGATAAAGATAGTCCCCCTGGGATAAAATGTTCAATTCATGTGGGAGGTATTATAAATTTAAGATGACCTATACTGGGTAGGGTAGCTTCAAACTATTTAAGTCAACACTTGACTGAATGACAATAAGGAGTAGCGAAGGTCACCACCAAATATAGACATTTGCAGCCACCTGTAAGCAAGTGGCCGAAACGTAACAAGGACTTAGAAATAAAACACCTACCAAGCTTGCTTGACGAAATGGAGTAATGCGATAATATGAACCCGGAAATTAGAGAATGTGTTTTATCCACCTGATGTATATTTATGCACATAGAACATGTACTCGGCCATCAAGCAAGATTCCAGAAGTATCAAATACATATCACATTCTCTGACTACAGTACATTTAAGAATCAATGACAAACCATGTTGTCAAAACCAAATGTTTGGGATGACACAAATCACTCTAAAGAAATAATGGGCCAAAGGACAAATCATTACAGGGACTGAAAAATATTTATTGATGCGTGAGAATAAAATTTGTGGGGCATGCGTGAGTGCTACTGAGAGAGGATTTTATGGCCCACGTGCTGATTAAAAAGATTAAAAAGAAGGAAGCCTTGATCAGGCATTTTACGGAAGACCAAGCACAAACGATCACAAAGAACAACAAGAAGCACGATTGGAGAGGTGCCACCTCGCTCAAGTCTCCTGGAAAATGCCTACTACAACCACAGTGACATACTATTTCACACCGTCGGAGCAGTGAGAATTAAAAAGGTCAGACCGCATCAAATGTTGGTGACTAGTGGGGACTCACACTCTGGTATTAGGAGGACAAATTGGTCTGACCATCTTGGAGAGCAATCTGGCAATACTAATTAATGCGCAGGATGCACACACTGCTGACAGCAGCAGTTCCATTGCTGGGTACACTACCTAGTGGCCTGAACACAAGGAGACGTGTGTGGGAACATTCTTAGCAGCCCTGTGGTCTGGGTGGGGCCTCTGGAAGATCTGCAGGGACCGAAGAGACAGATAATGGACCCTGAAGCACTGACCTGGAAGAGGGAGGGATAGCACTAGATGTAGTCTCTCGAAAATGGAAACAGGTGTTCAAACAAAGATTCCTACATGAACGTTCAGAGGTGCCCTATTCTCAATAGCCAAAAGGGGGAAACAACCCAAATGCCCATCAATGGACAAATAGATAAACTAAATGTCGTCCATCCATACCATGGATTATTATTCAGCTGTGAAAAGGAAGGAAGCAAGTACCGATTCACGCTACCACGTAGATGTACCATGAGGAAAACATTACACTATGTGAAAGCCGCCAGACACAGAAGGCCATGCGTTGAGTTCATGGGAGGGAGAGCTCCACATGGGGGAAACCTCTGTCGACAGAAAGCAGATAAGTGGTTGCCAAGAGCTATTTATTGGGAGCGTGTGTATGTGTGTGCTCGGGGGTGGGGGGACGACGAGCATGGGGAGTGAGTGCTTAACGGGTACAGGGGTTTCTTGGCGGGGTGGTGAAAATGCTTTGGAAGCAGACGGTTGTGATTGTTCCACGACATCACGAATGTACTTGACACCATGTCGTACCCGTCCCCCACCCCTCTTTCTTTATCTTGCCTGCGATGCTCGGGTCCTACAGAAGGCGAGCGCTGCCACAGAGGGAGGGCCCAGGGGCGAGAGCGTGCGGGTGCCTTGCACCTGCCCTGGCCGGCCGTTTGTAGGCCCAGGCCCGCTCCCTCGGGGTCAACTGGAGGGCAGTGACGTCACCAGTGTGCGCGGCCACGAGCCTGTTCCGGACCAATGAGGGGCCGGGTCGCGGTAGCTAGGTTACGGAGTACGGGCCAAGTACCGACATCTTGAGAGGCATCCAGTCGAGCCAGACCTCGCAGATTGATCGGTCGTCTCCAAGGCCCGGCATGCCGAGCAGGAGGACGAGCCGTCCACGGTCGTCCGGTCTCAATAGGTGCCGTGCCGCCGCTCTCGCGCCCACCGAGCCGAGCTGACATTCTCCGTGAGCCACCCGGAGCGCCTCCTGCGGGAGGGCCACTACGCCCAGTGCCCGAGTTCGTGTGCGCCGGTCTTTCTAGGTGCCATCGTCGAGTACGTGACGGCCAAGGTCTTGGAGCTGGCGAGCGACGAGGCCCGGAGGAGCAGCAGGAGATGCATCACCTTGGAGCTGTTGGACGTGGCCGTGCACAGCAACGCGCTGCTCAGTGGCTTCTTCGTGACTACAACCATCTCCCAGGTGGCCCCAGCCTAGCTGTGGACGCCTGGCACCCAGGGGGCCTCACCAGCCCACCGATCCTCCGTCTACTCCTGCTAGCCCGGCGCCAGCCCCTTCCGTCACAGCCAGCCGGGACAGCCCTGGCCTGTCTTGTGCCTTCGGCGCCTTGTGTCATTAAAGTGTTTGAAAGTACCCACAGGCTTGCTCTATAAATTTTGTGTCAGAGTGGGGTGTGAGACACCCAATGTTGGACGGACGGGCAGGGAGTGGCGAGGGTCAGGGAACAGGGAGGGCACAGGAGAGCAGACTCTCGTGGTGACAATGGGGGTTGGTGTCCCCGTATGGGAGGTGCTGTCTGGGGCGGGGGCACAGGAGGCTCCCACGTGGACCCTGAGCTAGTCACCAGAACGATGGTGTTCATTGGGGTGGAGCTCAAGGCCAAGACTGAGGTGTCCTGGTAGGATGAATGTCAAAAGGGGTTATGTTATGGAGGGGGACGGAGCCTCAGGTGGCATGGGAGCTCAAGTCAAGGGCTCAAGTGGGGCAGGGACGTTGACTGCCAGAGAGAGGAGTGATTGATGGGTGGGAACAATGCAGAAATCCCCAAAGGCGGACCTGGGGTCACAGGGGGTCAAGAGTTTAGTTTTGGCCTTGTTCAGAGGGAGAGGCTGGGAGACGCCCTTAGCTACCGGGATACGCAAGCTGTAGCCTAGCAACAGCGCGGTCAGGCCAGGCCCCGCCTCAGATGCCGCTCTCTGCGTATCACCAGGGCGACAGGACCGTGGCAGGTGTCCCGGGGCTGCGCCCAGGAGTGGCTGTCTATGTGGCCTGTTGCCAGCTGGCGGTAGCACGCTTCCAGCAGGCGCTCTTCCACCGGCCATGGAGGAGCTGGCCCTCACTCAGGCTGTCCGCCTCTTCCTGCGACAGGAGAGTGATGCTTGCCAGGGCCTGGTCATGGAGGTGTACCTTGATGTGATTTTTCTAAGAGTTTTTGAGTGTCAGCCCTTAGATCTGTCATCCATTTTGAATGAATTTTTATACATGGTGTGAGATAGAAGTCCAAGTTCACTCTTTTGCATGTGGATATCCAGTTGTCACAGCACCATTTGTGACAGGGATTATTCTTTTCCCCCACTGAATGGTCTTGGAACCTGTACTGAAAATCGACTATACACAGATATCAGGGTTAATTTCTGACTCTAAATCACGCATTTATTATGTTACTTTAATCTACGGACATGTCTACATCAAGGGTCACTTGTGGGCCAAACAAAGTGCTAGGGATTGGAGATATAAAGACGGATAGCCTTAGTAGATTCTCCTGTGGTTATTATCAACTGACTGTTCTCTTGTTCAGTGGCTGAGAAAGTTGAAAATGTGGCTTTGGCCCAGGAGAGCCTCATTGTCGTAGAGACGTCCAGCTGTGGGAGTGAATGACTCTGAACCACCCACGCTCACCTCCTCCATGACCCGGGCAAGGATTAGAACAGACAGCGCTGAGCAACGCTTCCATACCACTGTTTGGTCATCATGGCCTACTTAGGGTCCGATGGCTATAAACAGTTGTGCGAGCTTGACTACAGCTCATCTGGCTTGGATCTCAGAGTTCCAGACCTTCAAAGGTAACTGGGCAAAATGTGCCTGCTTCTGGTAGAGGCCCCTATTATCTTGGAGGAGTGAGTGTACTCGGGATGAAAGGAATAAGGACCCTCGGGCCTAAAGCAGTGGGAGAGGCAAGGAATGTGAGCCCGCGGTCCCTGAGCCAATCAGAGAGGGCCGTGATGGGGTCTGGGAAGGTGAGTTCGGCTAGGACATCATGAAGCCCCTGTTCCTGGGGTGAGGTCCTAAGTAGAGGGAAGACATGGGGGAACGGGCCTGCAAGGCTAAAGCGGAGGTAGGGCCTGGGAAATGAGGCCCGGTGTAAGAACCCAAATGCCCCAAGGGATCACACCCTGATCACATAAGTCCTTCTCGGCCACACCCCATCATGGCGCTGGTTGCCCTTTCCTTCCGTATTCTCCTTCCTACCGGCGCGAATCGTACACCAATCAGCTCACCCCCCAAGCCCCATGCGGTATGCTAAGTAGGGACTGTATCTTAAGCCAATCAGCTTTCCCTAAAAACCCTATGTATATGTTTGTGTGCCGCCTAATAAACGAGCCCTCTCCGGTGGGTCATCAACTGGTGTCGACTCGTCCTTTCACCCGGACACCTCGGCCAATGATAGGGGTGGGGGCGGGGGCGGGCGGGGCCTGCTCCGGGCCTTGTAAGTGCGGGTTTCTGCGCGGGAACGCACACCACGAAGGCAGTGAGCAGCTCTCTCCACCCCAGGGGCATCCTTCAGGCGTCTTCAAGCCCTCAGGTGAGGTGGTGCGGTCCCGCTGGGGCCAGAGGACGATGGGGACGGGAGCACGCAGGGACTCCGTGGCGGGGCTGTCGCGCCTTCGGGAGCCCTAGGGGCCCGGATTGGGAGTTGGCTTTTCCCGTCAGCGCCGCGGGGCGAGACTCGTGCCTTTGTCTGCCCTCGGCGCGCCTCCTGTGCGAGATGCCGAGCCCTCCCGGGGGTCGGGCCCTGGAAGGCCCAAGGGGCGGACCCCCAAAGCGGCCGGCCGGTCCGCGGAAGAAGTGCAGGTCGGAGGCTTCGAGGACGAAGCGGAGTTGAGGGCTCGCCCGGAATGGGCCCTCTGGGCCTGGCCCCTCGCTCCCTCCCCTCCCGTGGCCCTTCGGCCGGGCGCCCGACCAGGATGACAGTTATTTTCCAATGAAAGCAAGATGCTCCTGTCAAAGTGGCCTGTGCGCCCGGCCCTGTTATTTGTTTGTCCCGGTTTCCCCAGCTTTGAGGTTGGCTTCTGAGCGCTTGGCACGGGAGGGTCATAGGGTAAGGTCAACTGAATGGAGGGGACGTGTTTGAAACTACTGGCCGCTTGGGGGCGTCTCTGTTCTACTCTGGTCGCTAGACGTGTCTCGCCCCACCAGGGTGGGAACAGACATGAGCAGGAGAGCTCCGCCTTCCGGTTTCTGGGGTCTCTTATTCTTTGTTCTGGACAAACCTAGAATGTTCAGAGGCCGCCGCAAGGCATTTCATCAGGTCCACAGCAAGACTCTTCTGAGCCTTGTCTCCTTGCCTCGCCCTTGACAGAGAAAACGTGGTGAAATAAGACTCTGTGTATTTAGCGTATCCCATTCTGCTGAAGTCGTGAGTCTGATCCTAATTAGCTGCCCCTTCTTACAGTGTTTACAAACCGCTGCCACAAGGGGCTAGTATAGGACGAGTAACCAGTTACGACCGGATTAAATCCTCTCCCCTCTCTTATTGCAGCACCTTAATCTACTGTTTGGGGGCATTTAAAATGGAAAGAAATTAGTACAACTTCGGCCACCCCTTTTTGTGTGCTGCTCCCCATCCTCCAAGAAAAATGCCGTCGCCACCCCACTCCCCCCACCCCCCGGTAATTGAACAGACAGCGAAGATTCTTAGATAGTGCTGTCATCTATTAGAAAATCATTGACTGGTTGAACCAAGTTTTTATTATATTCTTCGACCCCTAATTGTTCCTGTGCTTCTCTTACCTCCATTGTACCTTTGCTGTGATTTTAAAAGAGTCGGACATGTTGGCTCCGGGTTTCTAGAGCGTCTTGGTTTCTAGTGTATCCTGATCTAAGGGCATTTTCTGCTTATCAGAATAGGGGTATTGAAGTGAATTTCAAAGTAATGAAAATAGAATTCTTCTAAGATGCGCTGGTGTTTTCCTGTGGAAGATCAGTAGGTAAAATATACATGACTATTACGTTTGAACATTTATGACTGTTACTACTTTGTCTGACGATAGTTCTGCCAGGGAAGTTTCTTAAAAGAAATTGTTTTCGGTCTTTCTTTTAGTCAAGATGAGTGATAAGCCAGACTTGTCGGAGGTGGAGAAGTTTGACAAGTCAAAACTGAAGAAAACTCATACCGAGGAAAAAAATACTCTTCCCTCAAAGGAAAGTAAGTCATGGAGGGTTTCTAGCTGAGACAGACAATGGTGAAAGTTGGTATCTTCAGTGAATAAACCTATCTTCTAGTAATTTTTACTATCGAGGAAGTAATTATTAGAGTACCATTTTATTTTATGCAGCCATGACAACTATCAAAGAGTTGTCTCCTTCTTTGGATTATATAAATGGTTCGCACATGATAGGCCCTAGTAGTAATGGGGAAGTAAAAACCACTTCCCTGTTGGAAAATTACTAAAACACACATTGAAACCAATCTTAAACATTGGACTTAGCACTAGAAAAACCTTACTTCTGTCTACTTTTAGTTATTTGGCATTTTTCTGCATCTAGAAATTTGAGTCCATTATCTCATGCCTAAAGAACCATGCCAGCTCTGCGGTCTGGGCTTTCTCCAATATGATGACAAGATAGGGATGCAGAACGAGTTTCGATCTTGGGTGCACTTGAGGCTCCCAGACTTAAGGGATCAGTTTTGCCCTCCAGAGTAACAGACAGCTGGAGAAACTCCAAGCATATTCACAACAGCTGAGGGGCATTTTCTGTCATGTGTGCGTTATTTGAGAGTTCCGAAATTAGTGAAAATTATCTCAAAGTGTATAACTTCCAAATGGTATCGTCAGAGATAAACGTGAGCAAAATGCTTCACTTCCTCCTCGGTCTCAAATAATCTATCGAAAAACTGTCAACAACACAAATCTGCCTCTCGAATGAAAGCAAAAACCAAAAAAACTGCAATTGAAGTAGATTCTAATGAATGTTCGAGTGGTAAACATGCACACACGTGCACACATGCACCCCGCTGTGAGCATTTGTGGTTAGTGCCTTAGCATTCTCAATTAAAAGCATGTATGGCAGCCTTCCATGACTTACCTAAAGCTGTTTTGTAAGAAACTGAATTAAATCTTAGGAAAATACTCTTAGTGATATATATATTTTTTGTTTTGTTTTTTTTTTCCCCTCAGCGATCCAGCAGGAGAAACAGTGTGCTCAGACATCGTAAAACGGGATCTCCTCCCAAGAGGAAATTTCAACATTGCCCGAGAGCCTTGGTTTTATGCTTGTTTTTTGCAAACCGTTGTGTTTGTAGCGATTTTAGGCATCTTCTGCTGTCCTCTCATTTCTATTCCCTGGCTAAAAGGTCAGGTGGAACCAAAGTTTCCTGAAGTGTGCTTTCAAACTTGCCGTTGGTGTGTAAATTCCAGATGGCAGATGTTGCGAATAATCTCACCAGTGTTGACCCTTGTGTGTGTAGCCCTTTCACCCCCAGCAGGATAAGCCAGGTTTAACCTTCTGCAATGGGTGCCTCCATTGCTTCATTATCTTCATGAAGTTGCATGCTTCTGCAGCTTCTCACAGTTTGTTTTTATTTCCAATGTAGTAATGAAATAATAAATACAGTCATTATCTGGCGGCTCTCGACTTCATTTCTTCTAAGGAAGGAAAAGTACACAAGGGTACCCTTTTTCGCCAAACAAAACGGTTGAAGGAAAACCTCTTCAGCAGTGGACTAAGCCCCTTATCTCAGAGTGAAGAAAGACAAACACAGGGTCTGAAGTGACCCACTCAAGCTGAAAAAGAACTGAAATTCAAGCTGGGCTGTCTTGCCTTCTGGAAAGTGTTTTCCGACTGAATGGGAGGGGGCACCTAAGCTTGGGGTTGGATGGAAAGGGCGCGGGAGGCACTTGTTAACACGCACTGTACTGAGCACATCACATCTTCAGTTGAGCGTCAACTCAGATATCTGATGCCCACTGATGACCTGTAACACTGAACCTCTGATCTGGTTCTTCTACTGAACAGAATTTACTGTCTCCTGAAGCAAGCATTTTTGGTTTCATGGTGAGCATAAGTGCTGTGGACCATATGGTGTTCCCCCACCCCCACCACACCAAATTCATATTTTGAAGGTCTACCCCTCAATGCGACTCTACCCGGAGATAGACTTTTTAGGAAGTCATTAAGGTTAAATGAGGCTACAAGGGCTGGGCCCCTCTGTGATCTATTACTATAGGTATCTTCCCACCATAAGGGATTATACCGTCCATACCTATTTGCAACCTCAACTATTATCTTACCTCCCTCTTTCTAGGGGCTCACATCCTTAAATACTCACTGGGGTTACAGAAAGTGGAAGGTGTTTTCTCTGCTCTAGCACAAATTTCCACAAGCAAAACAGCAGGTGGGTCAACTAAGGTAAAGTGTGGTTGAGGTGACACAATCTCAGAGCTTAGGGTAACCAGAAGATTTGAGCCCTGGAGGTCACCATGTTGGTCATCACTACCTTACCATCTGCCTGAAGCAATTGCCCAGTAGAGTCACTCAGTCCCTTACACTGACATGCTGCTTACACGCTTCCCTGCCTGCCTGTAACTTCTATGCCATAATCCTAGGAGAGCATGCTGGAGACCCATACAGCGTGGTTAATCCATCCTCCAGTATTTGAAGTCAGCTGTTGTTTTCCTGCCCCCATACGTCCAAGTCTCCTCCAGCTGACCTTTTCAGAGCATTTGGACCCAAGTTACACAGATGGGGACCCATAACGGTTGCACTTTAGATGGACGGACACAAGTTTAGCCATTATCAGGTCCCTGGATCCCGATTCTGTCATCCAGCCCATTTGCTCTCCTTTCAGTTTGCCATTTGCAGCTTGATAAAGATGCTGTACGTCCACGACAGACTCAGTAACGTGTGCATTAGCACACTAATCCAGCTCAAGATTAGGCCCATTTCAGATGCCTAAAGGAAAGCATGTCAGGTGAGCTGGGGATGGGACGAAAACTCCCAGTTTTTAGTTGCACCTGGTAACCGTCATTTTTTTTTTAAAGGATTGATTCCTCCCAGGGCAGTGTAAATGATAAACTGAGTGGGAGCAAGTGAGAGGTATGTGGTGGGAGGGGAAGTCACATAGTTTCTAAGTGAACGCTCCTACAGAAATAAGACGGGAAGAACGATTGCTCACTGGAAGTAGTTTTGCCCTGCATTTCTCAAGTAAATCACATGGGCCTAATCTTGTAGTGAGTGACTAGGTTCACTTGTCTTTCCAAGCAGAGGGAGGTTTTTTTCCCAAGCATCCGGGATTGAGGTTTCAGAGCCCTGAATCCATTTATTATTTGCAAAACCAACCATCCGAAGGTCTTCTTGTAGCAGTTACATTTACGGGAAAAAAGAAAAGCCTGGAGTTAAGTGGATTTTCTTATGCATGTCTACATCTTTTGAAAATACCTGGTCCATGCTTTGACACCTGTATCCTGTCAGTGTACATAGGCCGACATGTCCTTAATTGCAAAGAACAGAAAATGGCAAAAAGCTGGAAAGCCATAATATATATGCTGCAAGTTAATCCAAAGACAAAAATCAGCCAAATCGTATGTCACGACGACTTCATCTTTGCAAAGGGTCAAAAACCTCATTTAGTGTCATCACTTAAAATTCTCAAGAAACTGCACAGGCAAGTGAGTTTTAGGAATGCCCTAGAATGTAACCATCGCATATTCACACCTGAGAAAAATATCTTGCCCTTCGTCTCTCAAATGCATAGGAATATGTTTGAACCTTGCCTTGGGAAGTTTCAACCGGTATGATCTCGGGCAAGTGACAATCTATTGTGGTTCAGTTTCTTCATCCATAGAAATGGAGATGATAACACTGTTTCCTTCAAGGGGATGTGGTGAAAAGTAGTTGAGGTACTCCCCGTCAAGTGCTTAGCACAATGCTGGCACAGTCGCCAAGCACGCCATGTCCGAGGTCACCAAGGCCAAGCTCAGGTTCCCCATGAGCACCTGAGCTGCCTCCCGCCCCCGAGCATCGCCCCCGAAGGCTGTTTTCAGAGCCACCCCAGTCGGCCCGTAAATCCTGGAGCCCTCCGAAGGTGTGCCCGTGGCAGTTTGAGGGCAGGGGTCAGGGGGCGTGCTGCCAATGTGTATTAGTCTTCCTTTTTTTATTTCTTCCTTCCTTATAGTTAAAGTGTACGACACGATGGCTCTGGCTCGTACGCATATACATAGTGAAGAGATTACTACAGTCAAACAAATGACCATCTTCATCACCTTCTACCCTTGTATGCTAAGAGAATCTAAAATCTACTGTCTTGGTAAAGTTTCAGAATCAAACACAACATTATTAACAATAGTCGTCCTGCTGTACTTTGGATCTCCAGACGTATTCATTGGCCCAATTCCTGATTTGTACCCCTTGACCTCCTTGTTCCCATTTGCTCCTCTCCCTGCAGTGGGTAGTTTTCTGGCAGGTGGCAGGTGGCTTGCTGCTGGCTTCCCAGCATTCTTTACTGTGAACCACATTGTCAACACTAATATAACTGTCCTTCATTGTTTTTATTATACATAACGCTCGAGTTTGTATATCATATAATTGGATCGATTTCTGTAATTTATATGTGCACAAGTGTATGGAAGTCCTGTGATTGAATTAAATTACCACAGAATCTTTTGATTTTAAAACATTGCCACATAATCGATTCCCTTTTCCTCTGTTAGGAGTTTTCATTGAAAAGTAAATTTGAAAGCATTTAGAAAAAGTTTTTTTTTTTACACAGGAGCTCTAATATGTAGTCACCAGTTCTAAAATGTGCTCTCCTTTTCAGCATCTAAGAGTTTTGCATAGATTTATTTTACACTTTACACAGGTTGCATATTTAAAAATATCCCCTATCGGTTAGTTTTCACTATGAAAACCTGGGCTTTTCCACTTTTTGTTCCAGATTCATTGAGGGTTTTAAATAAGGACTGGATGTAGGGGATGGGCAGCCAGGTCCCTTGACGTCCAGGAGCGCTAGTCACCAGTTCGTAGTAACTAGCTGCTAGGAACTAGTTGCTAGTTACTAGTAAAGTAGTGACTTCAGTTTCTAGAAAGCCTAGGAATAAGTACTGTTGTGGAACTCTTGGATTTAATTTTTTCTATGCTGTGTTTTGTTTCCTCACGTGTGTTT
Source organism: Cynocephalus volans (assembly GCF_027409185.1). NCBI lineage: Eukaryota > Metazoa > Chordata > Mammalia > Dermoptera > Cynocephalidae > Cynocephalus > Cynocephalus volans. The sequence continues at coordinate 114,179,474 of NC_084478.1, forward strand.
CTAATGGGCTAAGTAATAAAGTTAATGCGGAAAAAAAGGTTGACTGGAGTGTTATCGTCCTGTTAATACTCTATTCCGCATATAGATGCTTAGGATGTGTTATTTATTTTAAAGTTTTAATAATATATTTTATTTAATCCAACATAGCAAAATTATAATTTCTATATGTAATGAATATCAACAGTTTGTCAATTACGTAAGCGCTGACTCTTCCCTTCAGTTGGTTTTCTCTGCAAACCGCACCAGGAGGTGCCACATTTTCGTCCATCAACTACTGAAGAAAGTAGTCATGCGTTCTGTTCCCTTCTAGTCCTCAAACCCAGTCGTCCCTTGTCCCACAGACATTTCATCTGTGTCAGTCCCATTTTGTTCCCTGTCTACAATTCCCAACGTCATTTTGGTGCTTTGCTGATGTTTCTACTTGATTTCTGAATTTCCAAACGGAAACCACAAACACCCATAGCGCAGTCATCATTTCCTAATCGTGTTGATTTCTTAAAATCACTTTTCCTTAGAGGATATGTAGGAGATCAGTACTCACGGAAAACTCTAGAAAATTATTTTAGGCCACACAGAACAAAAAGCAACAGAAGAACAGAAAATTTACTCGGATTTTGAGGAAGCCACAAATAGCACGATAAATTAAGTGGTTACAGGTCTTTCGGGTCATCTGAGGCGGCTCTGAAAAGAGCCTTTGGGGGGCCGTGCCCGGGGGCAGGAGGCGGCTCATGTGCTCATGGTGAACCTGAGCACAGCCCTGGTGCCCTCGGTCACGGCATGCTTGCGGAGCTCCCCGGTCAGCAGCAGGTGCACGGCGGCCTGGATGTCCTGTGAGGTGAGGGTGCAGCGCTGGTTGTAACGGGCCAGGCGGCCGGCCTCTTCGGCGAGGCGCTCGAAGAGGTCGCTAATGCACGAGTCCATGACGTTCACGGCCTGCTGGGACAGGCTGAGGCCGTCGTGGACCAGCTTCAGAACCCTGGGGAAATAGGTGGCGAAACTGTCCTCGCCGCGGCGGCCGCGGCGGCAGCGGGTGTGACGGCGGCTGCGGCGGCGATGGCGCCTGGGCTTCTTCTGTTTCAGGGCCGTCGGAGCGCCCTTCTCAGGCGCCTGGGTGCTGACACCTTCCTCCGGAGACGGGGCAGAGGCAGGCTCCGCCATCCCTCAGGCAACCCCCAAGAGCTAGGAGGCACCGACGATGGCGCTGCTGCCAGGCGGGGAGCCCTTTTTATAGTCGCTGCCTTGCCTCACGTCATGCGTGACCTCGACTTCTGACTGGGTGTCAGGGCACACAGGGAGCGCGTGAGTGAGCCTAGCGGAGTGCGCTGGGACTGCACGGTCCTCCTGCTGGCGGTCCCTCCACCAATCACAGTGAGCGTCTGGAGCCCTGCAAGCTGCCTGTCTGGTCCCATACAGAAATTCACAGCAAGAGAACCCACACAGGAAGGCTGTGGCACGGCCAGCAGAGGGCTCCTGGACGTGGAGATGTGTCGGTCCACCTCCCGCCTCCGGTTCTGATCGAAACCCTCAATGAATCAGGATAACGGAGTAAAAAACTACCGTTTGTAAAGAGTGAAATCAAACACAACTGGGGTATTTAGACCTACATAAGAAAATTCAGCATTTACCAGGTTTGTAGTCACACTCCTAATGATACTTAGATCCGAAAAAGTACCCTACATTCTAGCATTGCTGAATACATAGAACAGCCCTTGATTGAAAGAGAAAAAAGGTATTGGTCTAATTTTGCAGTAAGTCACCCAAAAGGTAAGAGACAGTCAAGAAATAGTTTAAAATCACGTGCTTTTCAAAAATCGGACAGTTCGAGAAAATTTATTCCTTAAATGTATTTGTGGAAAAATGAACCCCAAATACGGAACCAGTACAGAATGAAGAAGAATTAGAGAAATGGAGGTCATCAAGGAACTTGTCACAGAAAGAAAGAAAGAAAAGAAAGAAAGAAAGAAAGAAAGAAAGAAAGAAAGAAAGAAAGAAAGAAAGAAAGAAAGAAAGAAAGAAAGAAAGAAAGAAAGAAAGAAAGAAAGAAAAGACAATAAACAACCATACAGTATAATTCACAGTAAATGAGCCCTCAGGCAAAGAATCACACCCATTCCATCAGGAGCTGCTTCCACCTCAACTCCAAGGCTGAAGAGTCCAGGAAAATTTTGATTGGCTCTCTTGGGAAACCCGGTTCCATGGTGAGCCGGTGGCTATGACTCCGTGGCTACAGGTTCCTCATTGCCTGACTGAGAACAGACTGGGGCTTGAGCTGCTCTGATTGGACCTTCCATCATCCCTATTATGCATAAATGCAAGTCATGAAGGTTTGTGCTTTCTAAACCCAAAGATTATAGACTGGAGAGGAACATAACTGGATAAAACTGAACGAGTTAAAATAGTAACTTCAGTTTCTAGAAAGCCTAGGGATAGGTATTGCTTCTTGAAATTTTCTCCTTAGTTATTTCTGTGATCGGTTGGGTCCTCCTTTGTGTTTCTGTATGTACTCCATAATACTGAGAATGCCGAAAAACGTTTGATGCAGGATGTTTGTCCTGCTCCTACTATGTTCCCCATATGGATGCTTACAGTTCGTTATTTATTCTCCATGAGTTTGAGGATTCCAGCACCGGCCAGAAATTTAAAAAAAAACAAATGTATATATAAATATATATATATATATATATATATATGTATATGTATATATTTGTATGTACACACATATATATTCATTTTTACATGTATACAGACACATATGTATATGTGTATGTGTATATGTGTGTTTGTGTGTGTGTGTATATATACTATGTGTGTGTGTGTGTGTGTGTGTGTGACTATGGATATATATTTGAGGACTGAAACACAGGAGAGAAATAACTGAGTCAAAAATGTCAAGAAACAATATCTAATCCACCTTCTTTAGAAACTGAAGTTACTAGTTTAATTCATTCAGATTTTACCAATTCTGTTCATTGCCAGGCAATATAATGTGTGTGGAAATATATATACATTTTTTTTTTTAGAAAGGTAAAACATCATGTTTTGTGTCTATGTGCAATGGGGATGATGGGAGGGACCTGTTGGATGAGGTGTCCCAGGCTGAACCAATTAGAAGCCTCCTGAAATGTTTGGACTTGCAGTTGAGGGGAATTGTGTCATTAAATAGGTCTGAGTCCTTGACTGCTGTTTGTTGTTTTGTTTGAATGGTTTTATGCTTTTAATCATGTTGATTTACAGATATTATATTAGTTTCTAAAGCTGTCGTAAATAAATTCGAGAGTCTCGGTGACTTAAAAAATATATATTTATCATCTCACAGTTCTGGATGCCAAATAGCCCCTCTTCATAAGCACACCAGTCATATTGGGTTAGGACCGACCCTCACGACTTCACTTTAAACACAGTTACCTCTATAGAGACTATCTCCAAAATAGGGTCACCTCCTGAAGTACTGGGGGGGTCACAAGGTCAACAGAAGAATTTTGAGAGGGTACAATTCAATAAAGAATATTAAGCTTTCTGCCCCTCCAAAAAATTAAGGTACTTCCATGAAAAATACATTCACACCTTCCCTACAGCCCCCAAATCTTAACCCATTGCAGTTCAACTTTAAGTCCAAAATCTCATCTACAAATCTTATATATCTGCTACGGGTGAGACTCCAGTTGTGACTGATGCTGAGGCAGAATTTATCCTTATCCCTGAACCTGCGAAAACAGACAGCAAATTACCAGTTTCCAAAAACAGTAGCGGGACAGGCATAGAATAGACATTACCATTCCAAATGTGAGAAATCAGAAGAAAACTAGAGTTTATGGGCCCTAAGCAGGTTTGCACCATAGTAGGGCTAATTCCATTAGATTTAAGGGATTGAAAACAGTCCTCTTTAATCATTGCTCTGCCCTCTGGACCCTCTGGGATAGCAGCATGAAACTCTCAGCCCTGGGCAGTGGGGACCTCTTCCCCAGCCTGGTTTGTTACAGAAGAGGTGGCACTAGCCATCTAGAATGGAGAAAGCGGCCTCCATCTATGGGATCAAGGAGATGATGGCCTCATCCCCCAGACCTGTGTCCCTGTTCTCAACAAGACTCTGTCTGGATTCTCCTCTTGCCATTGCTGTTTTCTCAGAGTCCTGCTGGAAGAGTGGAATCACCATAGCTTTACTGATGTCTTCCTTGGTTTCCCAGGGTCTGAAAAGTACGTGCAAGTCTGCAGCCACAGGCCGACTGGAAAACAACTTTACATCCACGTAAATACTGTCATCTTGCCCCATAACCACGGTTCAACAGATCACATAACTGTGGGAAAGGAGGGAACCCCAATAAATGCTTACCAAGGAAAAACTGTGTCCTTTTACATTCTTTTACAGCCCATGTGGTTTTAGGTCCCAACATGGCTTTGGTCCTGCTCACTCTAGCGATATTAATGAAATTTGAGAAAGAGAGAAGAAAAGTGGGGTTTGAGGTTCAAGATCCTAAGTGGAATCAAGTGCATCTGATTACTCACTTCAGGAGGGGCGTGAGGAAAAAGGGCACTTACTGAGTGAACATCTAGGATCCAGTGGTGTGGTTTACTACGTAGACAAGCTACGGGAAGTGCCTTTACTGCTTCAATAACACATTACGAGTACCAACGTAGCTAGAAAAAATATTAAGAAGAGAAAATAACCCACCAATTTTTTTTTTAATGGTGGAATAAGCGTTAAGTCAGGTCTTTGCTGAAGAAAGCTGTCATAGCTATATCATATTGCAAAAATAGACTTGAAGTCAACGGAGATTCCTTGAGGATAAAGATAGTCCCCCTGGGATAAAATGTTCAATTCATGTGGGAGGTATTATAAATTTAAGATGACCTATACTGGGTAGGGTAGCTTCAAACTATTTAAGTCAACACTTGACTGAATGACAATAAGGAGTAGCGAAGGTCACCACCAAATATAGACATTTGCAGCCACCTGTAAGCAAGTGGCCGAAACGTAACAAGGACTTAGAAATAAAACACCTACCAAGCTTGCTTGACGAAATGGAGTAATGCGATAATATGAACCCGGAAATTAGAGAATGTGTTTTATCCACCTGATGTATATTTATGCACATAGAACATGTACTCGGCCATCAAGCAAGATTCCAGAAGTATCAAATACATATCACATTCTCTGACTACAGTACATTTAAGAATCAATGACAAACCATGTTGTCAAAACCAAATGTTTGGGATGACACAAATCACTCTAAAGAAATAATGGGCCAAAGGACAAATCATTACAGGGACTGAAAAATATTTATTGATGCGTGAGAATAAAATTTGTGGGGCATGCGTGAGTGCTACTGAGAGAGGATTTTATGGCCCACGTGCTGATTAAAAAGATTAAAAAGAAGGAAGCCTTGATCAGGCATTTTACGGAAGACCAAGCACAAACGATCACAAAGAACAACAAGAAGCACGATTGGAGAGGTGCCACCTCGCTCAAGTCTCCTGGAAAATGCCTACTACAACCACAGTGACATACTATTTCACACCGTCGGAGCAGTGAGAATTAAAAAGGTCAGACCGCATCAAATGTTGGTGACTAGTGGGGACTCACACTCTGGTATTAGGAGGACAAATTGGTCTGACCATCTTGGAGAGCAATCTGGCAATACTAATTAATGCGCAGGATGCACACACTGCTGACAGCAGCAGTTCCATTGCTGGGTACACTACCTAGTGGCCTGAACACAAGGAGACGTGTGTGGGAACATTCTTAGCAGCCCTGTGGTCTGGGTGGGGCCTCTGGAAGATCTGCAGGGACCGAAGAGACAGCTAATGGACCCTGAAGCACTGACCTGGAAGAGGGAGGGATAGCACTAGATGTAGTCTCTCGAAAATGGAAACAGGTGTTCAAACAAAGATTCCTACATGAACGTTCAGAGGTGCCCTATTCTCAATAGCCAAAAGGGGGAAACAACCCAAATGCCCATCAATGGACAAATAGATAAACTAAATGTCGTCCATCCATACCATGGATTATTATTCAGCTGTGAAAAGGAAGGAAGCAAGTACCGATTCACGCTACCACGTAGATGTACCATGAGGAAAACATTACACTATGTGAAAGCCGCCAGACACAGAAGGCCATGCGTTGAGTTCATGGGAGGGAGAGCTCCACATGGGGGAAACCTCTGTCGACAGAAAGCAGATAAGTGGTTGCCAAGAGCTATTTATTGGGAGCGTGTGTATGTGTGTGCTCGGGGGTGGGGGGACGACGAGCATGGGGAGTGAGTGCTTAACGGGTACAGGGGTTTCTTGGCGGGGTGGTGAAAATGCTTTGGAAGCAGACGGTTGTGATTGTTCCACGACATCACGAATGTACTTGACACCATGTCGTACCCGTCCCCCACCCCTCTTTCTTTATCTTGCCTGCGATGCTCGGGTCCTACAGAAGGCGAGCGCTGCCACAGAGGGAGGGCCCAGGGGCGAGAGCGTGCGGGTGCCTTGCACCTGCCCTGGCCGGCCGTTTGTAGGCCCAGGCCCGCTCCCTCGGGGTCAACTGGAGGGCAGTGACGTCACCAGTGTGCGCGGCCACGAGCCTGTTCCGGACCAATGAGGGGCCGGGTCGCGGTAGCTAGGTTACGGAGTACGGGCCAAGTACCGACATCTTGAGAGGCATCCAGTCGAGCCAGACCTCGCAGATTGATCGGTTGTCTCCAAGGCCCGGCATGCCGAGCAGGAGGACGAGCCGTCCACGGTCGTCCGGTCTCAATAGGTGCCGTGCCGCCGCTCTCGCGCCCACCGAGCCGAGCTGACATTCTCCGTGAGCCACCCGGAGCGCCTCCTGCGGGAGGGCCACTACGCCCAGTGCCCGAGTTCGTGTGCGCCGGTCTTTCTAGGTGCCATCGTCGAGTACGTGACGGCCAAGGTCTTGGAGCTGGCGAGCGACGAGGCCCGGAGGAGCAGCAGGAGATGCATCACCTTGGAGCTGTTGGACGTGGCCGTGCACAGCAACGCGCTGCTCAGTGGCTTCTTCGTGACTACAACCATCTCCCAGGTGGCCCCAGCCTAGCTGTGGACGCCTGGCACCCAGGGGGCCTCACCAGCCCACCGATCCTCCGTCTACTCCTGCTAGCCCGGCGCCAGCCCCTTCCGTCACAGCCAGCCGGGACAGCCCTGGCCTGTCTTGTGCCTTCGGCGCCTTGTGTCATTAAAGTGTTTGAAAGTACCCACAGGCTTGCTCTATAAATTTTGTGTCAGAGTGGGGTGTGAGACACCCAATGTTGGACGGACGGGCAGGGAGTGGCGAGGGTCAGGGAACAGGGAGGGCACAGGAGAGCAGACTCTCGTGGTGACAATGGGGGTTGGTGTCCCCGTGTGGGAGGTGCTGTCTGGGGCGGGGGCACAGGAGGCTCCCACGTGGACCCTGAGCTAGTCACCGGAACGATGGTGTTCATTGGGGTGGAGCTCAAGGCCAAGACTGAGGTGCCCTGGTAGGATGAATGTCAAAAGGGGTTATGTTATGGAGGGGGACGGAGCCTCAGGTGGCATGGGAGCTCAAGTCAAGGGCTCAAGTGGGGCAGGGACGTTGACTGCCAGAGAGAGGAGTGATTGATGGGTGGGAACAATGCAGAAATCCCCAAAGGCGGAACTAGGGTCACAGGGGGTCAAGAGTTTAGTTTTGGCCTTGTTCAGAGGGAGAGGCTGGGAGACGCCCTTAGCTACCGGGATACGCAAGCTGTAGCCTAGCAACAGCGCGGTCAGGCCAGGCCCCGCCTCAGATGCCGCTCTCTGCGTATCACCAGGGCGACAGGACCGTGGCAGGTGTCCCGGGGCTGCGCCCAGGAGTGGCTGTCTATGTGGCCTGTTGCCAGCTGGCGGTAGCACGCTTCCAGCAGGCGCTCTTCCACCGGCCATGGAGGAGCTGGCCCTCACTCAGGCTGTCCGCCTCTTCCTGCGACAGGAGAGTGATGCTTGCCAGGGCCTGGTCATGGAGGTGTACCTTGATGTGATTTTTCTAAGAGTTTTTGAGTGTCAGCCCTTAGATCTGTCATCCATTTTGAATGAATTTTTATACATGGTGTGAGATAGAAGTCCAAGTTCACTCTTTTGCATGTGGATATCCAGTTGTCACAGCACCATTTGTGACAGGGATTATTCTTTTCCCCCACTGAATGGTCTTGGAACCTGTACTGAAAATCGACTATACACAGATATCAGGGTTAATTTCTGACTCTAAATCACGCATTTATTATGTTACTTTAATCTACGGACATGTCTACATCAAGGGTCACTTGTGGGCCAAACAAAGTGCTAGGGATTGGAGATATAAAGACGGATAGCCTTAGTAGATTCTCCTGTGGTTATTATCAAGTGACTGTTCTCTTGTTCAGTGGCTGAGAAAGTTGAAAATGTGGCTTTGGCCCAGGAGAGCCTCATTGTCGTAGAGACGTCCAGCTGTGGGAGTGAATGACTCTGAACCACCCACGCTCACCTCCTCCATGACCCGGGCAAGGATTAGAACAGACAGCGCTGAGCAACGCTTCCATACCACTGTTTGGTCATCATGGCCTACTTAGGGTCCGATGGCTATAAACAGTTGTGCGAGCTTGACTACAGCTCATCTGGCTTGGATCTCAGAGTTCCAGACCTTCAAAGGTAACTGGGCAAAATGTGCCTGCTTCTGGTAGAGGCCCCTATTATCTTGGAGGAGTGAGTGTACTCGGGATGAAAGGAATAAGGACCCTCGGGCCTAAAGCAGTGGGAGAGGCAAGGAATGTGAGCCCGCGGTCCCTGAGCCAATCAGAGAGGGCCGTGATGGGGTCTGGGAAGGTGAGTTCGGCTAGGACATCATGAAGCCCCTGTTCCTGGGGTGAGGTCCTAAGTAGAGGGAAGACATGGGGGAACGGGCCTGCAAGGCTAAAGCGGAGGTAGGGGCTGGGAAATGAGGCCCGGTGTAAGAACCCAAATGCCCCAAGGGATCACACCCTGATCACATAAGTCCTTCTCGGCCACACCCCATCATGGCGCTGGTTGCCCTTTCCTTCCGTATTCTCCTTCCTACCGGCGCGAATCGTACACCAATCAGCTCACCCCCCAAGCCCCATGCGGTATGCTAAGTAGGGACTGTATCTTAAGCCAATCAGCTTTCCCTAAAAACCCTATGTATATGTTTGTGTGCCGCCTAATAAACGAGCCCTCTCCGGTGGGTCATCAACTGGTGTCGACTCGTCCTTTCACCCGGACACCTCGGCCAATGATAGGGGTGGGGGCGGGGGCGGGCGGGGCCTGCTCCGGGCCTTGTAAGTGCGGGTTTCTGCGCGGGAACGCACACCACGAAGGCAGTGAGCAGCTCTCTCCACCCCAGGGGCATCCTTCAGGCGTCTTCAAGCCCTCAGGTGAGGTGGTGCGGTCCCGCTGGGGCCAGAGGACGATGGGGACGGGAGCACGCAGGGACTCCGTGGCGGGGCTGTCGCGCCTTCGGGAGCCCTAGGGGCCCGGATTGGGAGTTGGCTTTTCCCGTCAGCGCCGCGGGGCGAGACTCGTGCCTTTGTCTGCCCTCGGCGCGCCTCCTGTGCGAGATGCCGAGCCCTCCCGGGGGTCGGGCCCTGGAAGGCCCAAGGGGCGGACCCCCAAAGCGGCCGGCCGGTCCGCGGAAGAAGTGCAGGTCGGAGGCTTCGAGGACGAAGCGGAGTTGAGGGCTCGCCCGGAATGGGCCCTCTGGGCCTGGCCCCTCGCTCCCTCCCCTCCCGTGGCCCTTCGGCCGGGCGCCCGACCAGGATGACAGTTATTTTCCAATGAAAGCAAGATGCTCCTGTCAAAGTGGCCTGTGCGCCCGGCCCTGTTATTTGTTTGTCCCGGTTTCCCCAGCTTTGAGGTTGGCTTCTGAGCGCTTGGCACGGGAGGGTCATAGGGTAAGGTCAACTGAATGGAGGGGACGTGTTTGAAACTACTGGCCGCTTGGGGGCGTCTCTGTTCTACTCTGGTCGCTAGACGTGTCTCGCCCCACCAGGGTGGGAACAGACATGAGCAGGAGAGCTCCGCCTTCCGGTTTCTGGGGTCTCTTATTCTTTGTTCTGGACAAACCTAGAATGTTCAGAGGCCGCCGCAAGGCATTTCATCAGGTCCACAGCAAGACTCTTCTGAGCCTTGTCTCCTTGCCTCGCCCTTGACAGAGAAAACGTGGTGAAATAAGACTCTGTGTATTTAGCGTATCCCATTCTGCTGAAGTCGTGAGTCTGATCCTAATTAGCTGCCCCTTCTTACAGTGTTTACAAACCGCTGCCACAAGGGGCTAGTATAGGACGAGTAACCAGTTACGACCGGATTAAATCCTCTCCCCTCTCTTATTGCAGCACCTTAATCTACTGTTTGGGGGCATTTAAAATGGAAAGAAATTAGTACAACTTCGGCCACCCCTTTTTGTGTGCTGCTCCCCATCCTCCAAGAAAAATGCCGTCGCCACCCCACCCCCCCCACCCCCCGGTAATTGAACAGACAGCGAAGATTCTTAGATAGTGCTGTCATCTATTAGAAAATCATTGACTGGTTGAACCAAGTTTTTATTATATTCTTCGACCCCTAATTGTTCCTGTGCTTCTCTTACCTCCATTGTACCTTTGCTGTGATTTTAAAAGAGTCGGACATGTTGGCTCCGGGTTTCTAGAGCGTCTTGGTTTCTAGTGTATCCTGATCTAAGGGCATTTTCTGCTTATCAGAATAGGGGTATTGAAGTGAATTTCAAAGTAATGAAAATAGAATTCTTCTAAGATGCGCTGGTGTTTTCCTGTGGAAGATCAGTAGGTAAAATATACATGACTATTACGTTTGAACATTTATGACTGTTACTACTTTGTCTGACGATAGTTCTGCCAGGGAAGTTTCTTAAAAGAAATTGTTTTCGGTCTTTCTTTTAGTCAAGATGAGTGATAAGCCAGACTTGTCGGAGGTGGAGAAGTTTGACAAGTCAAAACTGAAGAAAACTCATACCGAGGAAAAAAATACTCTTCCCTCAAAGGAAAGTAAGTCATGGAGGGTTTCTAGCTGAGACAGACAATGGTGAAAGTTGGTATCTTCAGTGAATAAACCTATCTTCTAGTAATTTTTACTATCGAGGAAGTAATTATTAGAGTACCATTTTATTTTATGCAGCCATGACAACTATCAAAGAGTTGTCTCCTTCTTTGGATTATATAAATGGTTCGCACATGATAGGCCCTAGTAGTAATGGGGAAGTAAAAACCACTTCCCTGTTGGAAAATTACTAAAACACACATTGAAACCAATCTTAAACATTGGACTTAGCACTAGAAAAACCTTACTTCTGTCTACTTTTAGTTATTTGGCATTTTTCTGCATCTAGAAATTTGAGTCCATTATCTCATGCCTAAAGAACCATGCCAGCTCTGCGGTCTGGGCCTTCTCCAATCTGATGACAAGATAGGGATGCAGAACGAGTTTCGATCTTGGGTGCACTTGAGGCTCCCAGACTTAAGGGATCAGTTTTGCCCTCCAGAGTAACAGACAGCTGGAGAAACTCCAAGCATATTCACAACAGCTGAGGGGCATTTTCTGTCATGTGTGCGTTATTTGAGAGTTCCGAAATTAGTGAAAATTATCTCAAAGTGTATAACTTCCAAATGGTATCGTCAGAGATAAACGTGAGCAAAATGCTTCACTTCCTCCTCGGTCTCAAATAATCTATCGAAAAACTGTCAACAACACAAATCTGCCTCTCGAATGAAAGCAAAAACCAAAAAAACTGCAATTGAAGTAGATTCTAATGAATGTTCGAGTGGTAAACATGCACACACGTGCACACATGCACCCCGCTGTGAGCATTTGTGGTTAGTGCCTTAGCATTCTCAATTAAAAGCATGTATGGCAGCCTTCCATGACTTACCTAAAGCTGTTTTGTAAGAAACTGAATTAAATCTTAGGAAAATACTCTTAGTGATATATATATTTTTTGTTTTGTTTTTTTTTTTCCCCTCAGCGATCCAGCAGGAGAAACAGTGTGCTCAGACATCGTAAAACGGGATCTCCTCCCAAGAGGAAATTTCAACATTGCCCGAGAGCCTTGGTTTTATGCTTGTTTTTTGCAAACCGTTGTGTTTGTAGCGATTTTAGGCATCTTCTGCTGTCCTCTCATTTCTATTCCCTGGCTAAAAGGTCAGGTGGAACCAAAGTTTCCTGAAGTGTGCTTTCAAACTTGCCGTTGGTGTGTAAATTCCAGATGGCAGATGTTGCGAATAATCTCACCAGTGTTGACCCTTGTGTGTGTAGCCCTTTCACCCCCAGCAGGATAAGCCAGGTTTAACCTTCTGCAATGGGTGCCTCCATTGCTTCATTATCTTCATGAAGTTGCATGCTTCTGCAGCTTCTCACAGTTTGTTTTTATTTCCAATGTAGTAATGAAATAATAAATACAGTCATTATCTGGCGGCTCTCGACTTCATTTCTTCTAAGGAAGGAAAAGTACACAAGGGTACCCTTTTTCGCCAAACAAAACGGTTGAAGGAAAACCTCTTCAGCAGTGGACTAAGCCCCTTATCTCAGAGTGAAGAAAGACAAACACAGGGTCTGAAGTGACCCACTCAAGCTGAAAAAGAACTGAAATTCAAGCTGGGCTGTCTTGCCTTCTGGAAAGTGTTTTCCGACTGAATGGGAGGGGGCACCTAAGCTTGGGGTTGGATGGAAAGGGCGCGGGAGGCACTTGTTAACACGCACTGTACTGAGCACATCACATCTTCAGTTGAGCGTCAACTCAGATATCTGATGCCCACTGATGACCTGTAACACTGAACCTCTGATCTGGTTCTTCTACTGAACAGAATTTACTGTCTCCTGAAGCAAGCATTTTTGGTTTCATGGTGAGCATAAGTGCTGTGGACCATATGGTGTTCCCCCACCCCCACCACACCAAATTCATATTTTGAAGGTCTACCCCTCAATGCGACTCTACCCGGAGATAGACTTTTTAGGAAGTCATTAAGGTTAAATGAGGCTACAAGGGCTGGGCCCCTCTGTGATCTATTACTATAGGTATCTTCCCACCATAAGGGATTATACCGTCCATACCTATTTGCAACCTCAACTATTATCTTACCTCCCTCTTTCTAGGGGCTCACATCCTTAAATACTCACTGGGGTTACAGAAAGTGGAAGGTGTTTTCTCTGCTCTAGCACAAATTTCCACAAGCAAAACAGTAGGTGGGTCAACTAAGGTAAAGTGTGGTTGAGGTGACACAATCTCAGAGCTTAGGGTAACCAGAAGATTTGAGCCCTGGAGGTCACCATGTTGGTCATCACTACCTTACCATCTGCCTGAAGCAATTGCCCAGTAGAGTCACTCAGTCCCTTACACTGACATGCTGCTTACACGCTTCCCTGCCTGCCTGTAACTTCTATGCCATAATCCTAGGAGAGCATGCTGGAGACCCATACAGCGTGGTTAATCCATCCTCCAGTATTTGAAGTCAGCTGTTGTTTTCCTGCCCCCATACGTCCAAGTCTCCTCCAGCTGACCTTTTCAGAGCATTTGGACCCAAGTTACACAGATGGGGACCCATAACGGTTGCACTTTAGATGGACGGACACAAGTTTAGCCATTATCAGGTCCCTGGATCCCGATTCTGTCATCCAGCCCATTTGCTCTCCTTTCAGTTTGCCATTTGCAGCTTGATAAAGATGCTGTACGTCCACGACAGACTCAGTAACGTGTGCATTAGCACACTAATCCAGCTCAAGATTAGGCCCATTTCAGATGCCTAAAGGAAAGCATGTCAGGTGAGCTGGGGATGGGACGAAAACTCCCAGTTTTTAGTTGCACCTGGTAACCGTCATTTTTTTTTTAAAGGATTGATTCCTCCCAGGGCAGTGTAAATGATAAACTGAGTGGGAGCAAGTGAGAGGTATGTGGTGGGAGGGGAAGTCACATAGTTTCTAAGTGAACGCTCCTACAGAAATAAGACGGGAAGAACGATTGCTCACTGGAAGTAGTTTTGCCCTGCATTTCTCAAGTAAATCACATGGGCCTAATCTTGTAGTGAGTGACTAGGTTCACTTGTCTTTCCAAGCAGAGGGAGGTTTTTTTCCCAAGCATCCGGGATTGAGGTTTCAGAGCCCTGAATCCATTTATTATTTGCAAAACCAACCATCCGAAGGTCTTCTTGTAGCAGTTACATTTACGGGAAAAAAGAAAAGCCTGGAGTTAAGTGGATTTTCTTATGCATGTCTACATCTTTTGAAAATACCTGGTCCATGCTTTGACACCTGTATCCTGTCAGTGTACATAGGCCGACATGTCCTTAATTGCAAAGAACAGAAAATGGCAAAAAGCTGGAAAGCCATAATATATATGCTGCAAGTTAATCCAAAGACAAAAATCAGCCAAATCGTATGTCACGACGACTTCATCTTTGCAAAGGGTCAAAAACCTCATTTAGTGTCATCACTTAAAATTCTCAAGAAACTGCACAGGCAAGTGAGTTTTAGGAATGCCCTAGAATGTAACCATCGCATATTCACACCTGAGAAAAATATCTTGCCCTTCGTCTCTCAAATGCATAGGAATATGTTTGAACCTTGCCTTGGGAAGTTTCAACCGGTATGATCTCGGGCAAGTGACAATCTATTGTGGTTCAGTTTCTTCATCCATAGAAATGGAGATGATAACACTGTTTCCTTCAAGGGGATGTGGTGAAAAGTAGTTGAGGTACTCCCCGTCAAGTGCTTAGCACAATGCTGGCACAGTCGCCAAGCACGCCATGTCCGAGGTCACCAAGGCCAAGCTCAGGTTCCCCATGAGCACCTGAGCTGCCTCCCGCCCCCGAGCATCGCCCCCGAAGGCTGTTTTCAGAGCCACCCCAGTCGGCCCGTAAATCCTGGAGCCCTCCGAAGGTGTGCCCGTGGCAGTTTGAGGGCAGGGGTCAGGGGGCGTGCTGCCAATGTGTATTAGTCTTCCTTTTTTTATTTCTTCCTTCCTTATAGTTAAAGTGTACGACACGATGGCTCTGGCTCGTACGCATATACATAGTGAAGAGATTACTACAGTCAAACAAATGACCATCTTCATCACCTTCTACCCTTGTATGCTAAGAGAATCTAAAATCTACTGTCTTGGTAAAGTTTCAGAATCAAACACAACATTATTAACAATAGTCGTCCTGCTGTACTTTGGATCTCCAGACGTATTCATTGGCCCAATTCCTGATTTGTACCCCTTGACCTCCTTGTTCCCATTTGCTCCTCTCCCTGCAGTGGGTAGTTTTCTGGCAGGTGGCAGGTGGCTTGCTGCTGGCTTCCCAGCATTCTTTACTGTGAACCACATTGTCAACACTAATATAACTGTCCTTCATTGTTTTTATTATACATAACGCTCGAGTTTGTATATCATATAATTGGATCGATTTCTGTAATTTATATGTGCACAAGTGTATGGAAGTCCTGTGATTGAATTAAATTACCACAGAATCTTTTGATTTTAAAACATTGCCACATAATCGATTCCCTTTTCCTCTGTTAGGAGTTTTCATTGAAAAGTAAATTTGAAAGCATTTAGAAAAAGTTTTTTTTTTTACACAGGAGCTCTAATATGTAGTCACCAGTTCTAAAATGTGCTCTCCTTTTCAGCATCTAAGAGTTTTGCATAGATTTATTTTACACTTTACACAGGTTGCATATTTAAAAATATCCCCTATCGGTTAGTTTTCACTATGAAAACCTGGGCTTTTCCACTTTTTGTTCCAGATTCATTGAGGGTTTTAAATAAGGACTGGATGTAGGGGATGGGCAGCCAGGTCCCTTGACGTCCAGGAGCGCTAGTCACCAGTTCGTAGTAACTAGCTGCTAGGAACTAGTTGCTAGTTACTAGTAAAGTAGTGACTTCAGTTTCTAGAAAGCCTAGGAATAAGTACTGTTGTGGAACTCTTGGATTTAATTTTTTCTATGCTGTGTTTTGTTTCCTCACGTGTGTTTCTAATGGGCTAAGTAATAAAGTTAATGCGGAAAAAAAGGTTGACTGGAGTGTTATCGTCCTGTTAATACTCTATTCCGCATATAGATGCTTAGGATGTGTTATTTATTTTAAAGTTTTAATAATATATTTTATTTAATCCAACATAGCAAAATTATAATTTCTATATGTAATGAATATCAACAGTTTGTCAATTACGTAAGCGCTGACTCTTCCCTTCAGTTGGTTTTCTCTGCAAACCGCACCAGGAGGTGCCACATTTTCGTCCATCAACTACTGAAGAAAGTAGTCATGCGTTCTGTTCCCTTCTAGTCCTCAAACCCAGTCGTCCCTTGTCCCACAGACATTTCATCTGTGTCAGTCCCATTTTGTTCCCTGTCTACAATTCCCAACGTCATTTTGGTGCTTTGCTGATGTTTCTACTTGATTTCTGAATTTCCAAACGGAAACCACAAACACCCATAGCGCAGTCATCATTTCCTAATCGTGTTGATTTCTTAAAATCACTTTTCCTTAGAGGATATGTAGGAGATCAGTACTCACGGAAAACTCTAGAAAATTATTTTAGGCCACACAGAACAAAAAGCAACAGAAGAACAGAAAATTTACTCGGATTTTGAGGAAGCCACAAATAGCACGATAAATTAAGTGGTTACAGGTCTTTCGGGTCATCTGAGGCGGCTCTGAAAAGAGCCTTTGGGGGGCCGTGCCCGGGGGCAGGAGGCGGCTCATGTGCTCATGGTGAACCTGAGCACAGCCCTGGTGCCCTCGGTCACGGCATGCTTGCGGAGCTCCCCGGTCAGCAGCAGGTGCACGGCGGCCTGGATGTCCTGTGAGGTGAGGGTGCAGCGCTGGTTGTAACGGGCCAGGCGGCCGGCCTCTTCGGCGAGGCGCTCGAAGAGGTCGCTAATGCACGAGTCCATGACGTTCACGGCCTGCTGGGACAGGCTGAGGCCGTCGTGGACCAGCTTCAGAACCCTGGGGAAATAGGTGGCGAAACTGTCCTCGCCGCGGCGGCCGCGGCGGCAGCGGGTGTGACGGCGGCTGCGG
The DNA here is from genome assembly GCF_027409185.1 of Cynocephalus volans. Taxonomy (NCBI): domain Eukaryota; kingdom Metazoa; phylum Chordata; class Mammalia; order Dermoptera; family Cynocephalidae; genus Cynocephalus; species Cynocephalus volans. The sequence continues at coordinate 114,196,467 of NC_084478.1, forward strand.
CGGCGATGGCGCCTGGGCTTCTTCTGTTTCAGGGCCGTCGGAGCGCCCTTCTCAGGCGCCTGGGTGCTGACACCTTCCTCCGGAGACGGGGCAGAGGCAGGCTCCGCCATCCCTCAGGCAACCCCCAAGAGCTAGGAGGCACCGACGATGGCGCTGCTGCCAGGCGGGGAGCCCTTTTTATAGTCGCTGCCTTGCCTCACGTCATGCGTGACCTCGACTTCTGACTGGGTGTCAGGGCACACAGGGAGCGCGTGAGTGAGCCTAGCGGAGTGCGCTGGGACTGCACGGTCCTCCTGCTGGCGGTCCCTCCACCAATCACAGTGAGCGTCTGGAGCCCTGCAAGCTGCCTGTCTGGTCCCATACAGAAATTCACAGCAAGAGAACCCACACAGGAAGGCTGTGGCACCGCCAGCAGAGGGCTCCTGGACGTGGAGATGTGTCGGTCCACCTCCCGCCTCCGGTTCTGATCGAAACCCTCAATGAATCAGGATAACGGAGTAAAAAACTACCGTTTGTAAAGAGTGAAATCAAACACAACTGGGGTATTTAGACCTACATAAGAAAATTCAGCATTTACCAGGTTTGTAGTCACACTCCTAATGATACTTAGATCCGAAAAAGTACCCTACATTCTAGCATTGCTGAATACATAGAACAGCCCTTGATTGAAAGAGAAAAAAGGTATTGGTCTAATTTTGCAGTAAGTCACCCAAAAGGTAAGAGACAGTCAAGAAATAGTTTAAAATCACGTGCTTTTCAAAAATCGGACAGTTCGAGAAAATTTATTCCTTAAATGTATTTGTGGAAAAATGAACCCCAAATACGGAACCAGTACAGAATGAAGAAGAATTAGAGAAATGGAGGTCATCAAGGAACTTGTCACCATTACAAAGAAAGAAAGAAAGAGAGAGAGAGAGAGAGAGAGAGAGAGAGAGACAGAGAGAGAGAGAAAGAAAGAAAGAAAGAAAGAAAGAAAGAAAGAAAGAAAGAAAGAAAGAAAGAAAGAAAGAAAGAAAGAAAGAAAGAAAGAAAGAAAGAGAAAGAAAGACAATAAACAACCATACAGCACAATTCACAGTAAATGAGCCCTCAGGCAAAGAATCACACCCATTCCATCAGGAGCTGCTTCCACCTCAACTCCAAGGCTGAAGAGTCCAGGAAAATTTTGATTGGCTCTCTTGGGAAACCCGGTTCCATGGTGAGCCGGTGGCTATGACTCCGTGGCTACAGGTTCCTCATTGCCTGACTGAGAACAGACTGGGGCTTGAGCTGCTCTGGTTGGACCTTCCATCATCCCTATTAGGCATAAATGCAAGTCATGAAGGTTTGTGCTTTCTAAACCCAAAGATTATAGACTGGAGAGGAACATAACTGGATAAAACTGAACGAGTTAAAATAGTAACTTCAGTTTCTAGAAAGCCTAGGGATAGGTATTGCTTCTTGAAATTTTCTCCTTAGTTATTTCTGTGATCGGTTGGGTCCTCCTTTGTGTTTCTGTATGTACTCCATAATACTGAGAATGCCGAAAAACGTTTGATGCAGGATGTTTGTCCTGCTCCTACTATGTTCCCCATATGGATGCTTACAGTTCGTTATTTATTCTCCATGAGTTTGAGGATTCCAGCACCGGCCAGAAATTAAAAAAAAAACAAATGTATATATAAATATATATATATATATATATATGTATATATTTGTATGTACACACATATATATTCATTTTTACATGTATACAGACACATATGTATATGTGTATGTGTATATGTGTGTTTGTGTGTGTGTGTATATATACTATGTGTGTGTGTGTGTGTGTGTGTGTGACTGTGGATATATATTTGAGGACTGAAACACAGGAGAGAAATAACTGAGTCAAAAATGTCAAGAAACAATATCTAATCCACCTTCTTTAGAAACTGAAGTTACTAGTTTAATTCATTCAGATTTTACCAATTCTGTTCATTGCCAGGCAATATAATGTGTGTGGAAATATATATACATTTTTTTTTTTTAGAAAGGTAAAACCTCATGTTTTGCGTCTATGTGCAATGGGGATGATGGGAGGGACCTGTTGGATGAGGTGTCCCAGGCTGAACCAATTAGAAGCCTCCTGAAATGTTTGGACTTGCAGTTGAGGGGAATTGTGTCATTAAATAGGTCTGAGTCCTTGACTGCTGTTTGTTGTTTTGTTTGAATGGTTTTATGCTTTTAATCATGTTGATTTACAGATATTATATTAGTTTCTAAAGCTGTCGTAAATAAATTCGAGAGTCTCGGTGACTTAAAAAATATATATTTATCATCTCACAGTTCTGGATGCCAAATAGCCCCTCTTCATAAGCACACCAGTCATATTGGGTTAGGACCGACCCTCACGACTTCACTTTAAACACAGTTACCTCTATAGAGACTATCTCCAAAATAGGGTCACCTCCTGAAGTACTGGGGGGTCACAAGGTCAACACAAGAATTTTGAGAGGGTACAATTCAATAAAGAATACTAAGCTTTCTGCCCCTCCAAAAAATTAATGTACTTCCATGAAAAATACATTCACACCTTCCCTACAGCCCCCAAATCTTAACCCATTGCAGTTCAACTTTAAGTCCAAAATCTCATCTACAAATCTTATATATCTGCTACGGGTGAGACTCCAGTTGTGACTGATGCTGAGGCAGAATTTATCCTTATCCCTGAACCTGCGAAAACAGACAGCAAATTACCAGTTTCCAAAAACAGTAGCGGGACAGGCATAGAATAGACATTACCATTCCAAATGTGAGAAATCAGAAGAAAACTAGAGTTTATGGGCCCTAAGCAGGTTTGCACCATAGTAGGGCTAATTCCATTAGATTTAAGGGATTGAAAACAGTCCTCTTTAATCATTGCTCTGCCCTCTGGACCCTCTGGGATAGCAGCATGAAACTCTCAGCCCTGGGCAGTGGGGACCTCTTCCCCAGCCTGGTTTGTTACAGAAGAGGTGGCACTAGCCATCTAGAATGGAGAAAGTGGCCTCCATCTATGGGATCAAGGAGATCATGGCCTCATCCCCCAGACCTGTGTCCCTGTTCTCAACAAGACTCTGTCTGGATTCTCCTCTTGCCATTGCTGTTTTCTCAGAGTCCTGCTGGAAGAGTGGAATCACCATAGCTTTACTGATGTCTTCCTTGGTTTCCCAGGGTCTGAAAAGTACGTGCAAGTCTGCAGCCACAGGCCGACTGGAAAACAACTTTACATCCACGTAAATACTGTCATCTTGCCCCATAACCACGGTTCAACAGATCACATAACTGTGGGAAAGGAGGGAACCCCGATAAATGCTTACCAAGGAAAAACTGTGTCCTTTTACATTCTTTTACAGCCCATGTGGTTTTAGGTCCCAACATGGCTTTGGTCCTGCTCACTCTAGCGATATTAATGAAATTTGAGAAAGAGAGAAGAAAAGTGGGGTTTGAGGTACAAGATCCTAAGTGGAATCAAGTGCATCTGATTACTCACTTCAGGAGGGACGTGAGGAAAACGGGCACTTACTGAGTGAACATCTAGGATCCAGTGGTGTGGTTTACTACGTAGACAAGCTACGGGAAGTGCCTTTACTGCTTAAATAACACATTACGAGTACCAACGTAGCTAGAAAAAATATTAAGAAGAGAAAATAACCCACCAATTTTTTTTTTAATGGTGGAATAAGCGTTAAGTCAGGTCTTTGCTGAAGAAAGCTGTCATAGCTATATCATATTGCAAAAATAGACTTGAAGTCAACGGAGATTTCTTGAGGATAAAGATAGTCCCCCTGGGATAAAATGTTCAATTCATGTGGGAGGTATTATAAATTTAAGATGACCTATACTGGGTAGGGTAGCTTCAAACTATTTAAGTCAACACTTGACTGAATGACAATAAGGAGTAGCGAAGGTCACCACCAAATATAGACATTTGCAGCCACCTGTAAGCAAGTGGCCGAAACGTAACAAGGACTTAGAAATAAAGCACCTACCAAGCTTGCTTGACGAAATGGAGTAATGCGATAATATGAACCCGGAAATTAGAGAATGTGTTTTATCCACCTGATGTATATTTATGCACATAGAACATGTACTCGGCCATCAAGCAAGATTCCAGAAGTATCAAATACATATCACATTCTCTGACTACAGTACATTTAAGAATCAATGACAAACCATGTTGTCAAAACCAAATGTTTGGGATGACACAAATCACTCTAAAGAAATAATGGGCCAAAGGACAAATCATTACAGGGACTGAAAAATATTTATTGATGCGTGAGAATAAAATTTGTGGGGCATGCGTGAGTGCTACTGAGAGAGGATTTTATGGCCCACGTGCTGATTAAAAAGATTAAAAAGAAGGAAGCCTTGATCAGGCATTTTACGGAAGACCAAGCACAAACGATCACAAAGAACAACAAGAAGCACGATTGAAGAGGTGCCACCTCGCTCAAGTCTCCTGGAAAATGCCTACTACAACCACAGTGACATACTATTTCACACCGTCGGACCAGTGAGAATTAAAAAGGTCAGACCGCATCAAATGTTGGTGACTAGTGGGGACTCACACTCTGGTATTAGGAGGACAAATTGGTCTGACCATCTTGGAGAGCAATCTGGCAATACTAATTAATGCGCAGGATGCACACACTGCTGACAGCAGCAGTTCCATTGCTGGGTACACTACCTAGTGGCCTGAACACAAGGAGACGTGTGTGGGGACATTCTTAGCAGCCCTGTGGTCTGGGTGGGGCCTCTGGAAGATCTGCAGGGACCGAAGAGACAGCTAATGGACCCTGAAGCACTGACCTGGAAGAGGGAGGGATAGCACTAGATGTAGTCTCTCGAAAATGGAAACAGGTGTTCAAACAAAGATAACTACATGAACGTTCAGAGGTGCCCTATTCTCAATAGCCAAAAGGGGGAAACAACCCAAATGCCCATCAATGGACAAATAGATAAACTAAATGTCGTCCATCCATACCATGGATTATTATTCAGCTGTGAAAAGGAAGGAAGCAAGTACCGATTCACGCTACCACGTAGATGTACCATGAGGAAAACATTACACTATGTGAAAGCCGCCAGACACAGAAGGCCATGCGTTGGGTTCCATGGGAGGGAGAGCTCCACATGGGGGAAACCTCTGTCGACAGAAAGCAGATAAGTGGTTGCCAAGAGCTATTTATTGGGAGCGTGTGTATGTGTGTGCTCGGGGGTGGGGGGACGACGAGCATGGGGAGTGAGTGCTTAACGGGTACAGGGGTTTCTTGGCGGGGTGGTGAAAATGCTTTGGAAGCAGACGGTTGTGATTGTTCCACGACATCACGAATGTACTTGACACCATGTCGTACCCGTCCCCCACCCCTCTTTCTTTATCTTGCCTGCGATGCTCGGGTCCTACAGAAGGCGAGCGCTGCCACAGAGGGAGGGCCCAGGGGCGAGAGCGTGCGGGTGCCTTGCACCTGCCCTGGCCGGCCGTTTGTAGGCCCAGGCCCGCTCCCTCGGGGTCAACTGGAGGGCAGTGACGTCACCAGTGTGCGCGGCCACGAGCCTGTTCCGGACCAATGAGGGGCCGGGTCGCGGTAGCTAGGTTACGGAGTACGGGCCAAGTACCGACATCTTGAGAGGCATCCAGTCGAGCCAGACCTCGCAGATTGATCGGTCGTCTCCAAGGCCCGGCATGCCGAGCAGGAGGACGAGCCGTCCACGGTCGTCCGGTCTCAATAGGTGCCGTGCCGCCGCTCTCGCGCCCACCGAGCCGAGCTGACATTCTCCGTGAGCCACCCGGAGCGCCTCCTGCGGGAGGGCCACTACGCCCAGTGCCCGAGTTCGTGTGCGCCGGTCTTTCTAGGTGCCATCGTCGAGTACGTGACGGCCAAGGTCTTGGAGCTGGCGAGCGACGAGGCCCGGAGGAGCAGCAGGAGATGCATCACCTTGGAGCTGTTGGACGTGGCCGTGCACAGCAACGCGCTGCTCAGTGGCTTCTTCGTGACTACAACCATCTCCCAGGTGGCCCCAGCCTAGCTGTGGACGCCTGGCACCCAGGGGGCCTCACCAGCCCACCGATCCTCCGTCTACTCCTGCTAGCCCGGCGCCAGCCCCTTCCGTCACAGCCAGCCGGGACAGCCCTGGCCTGTCTTGTGCCTTCGGCGCCTTGTGTCATTAAAGTGTTTGAAAGTACCCACAGGCTTGCTCTATAAATTTTGTGTCAGAGTGGGGTGTGAGACACCCAATGTTGGACGGACGGGCAGGGAGTGGCGAGGGTCAGGGAACAGGGAGGGCACAGGGGAGCAGACTCTCGTGGTGACAATGGGGGTTGGTGTCCCCGTGTGGGAGGTGCTGTCTGGGGCGGGGGCACAGGAGGCTGCCACGTGGACCCTGAGCTAGTCACCGGAACGATGGTGTTCATTGGGGTGGAGCTCAAGGCCAAGACTGAGGTTTCCTGGTAGGATGAATGTCAAAAGGGGTTATGTTATGGAGGGGGACGGAGCCTCAGGTGGCATGGGAGCTCAAGTCAAGGGCTCAAGTGGGGCAGGGACGTTGACTGCCAGAGAGAGGAGTGATTGATGGGTGGGAACAATGCAGAAATCCCCAAAGGCGGAACTGGGGTCACAGGGGGTCAAGAGTTTAGTTTTGGCCTTGTTCAGAGGGAGAGGCTGGGAGACGCCCTTAGCTACCGGGATACGCAAGCTGTAGCCTAGCAACAGCGCGGTCAGGCCAGGCCCCGCCTCAGATGCCGCTCTCTGCGTATCACCAGGGCGACAGGACCGTGGCAGGTGTCCCGGGGCTGCGCCCAGGAGTGGCTGTCTATGTGGCCTTTTGCCAGCTGGCGGTAGCACCCTTCCAGCAGGCGCTCTTCCACCGGCCATGGAGGAGCTGGCCCTCACTCAGGCTGTCCGCCTCTTCCTGCGACAGGAGAGTGATGCTTGCCAGGGCCTGGTCATGGAGGTGTACCTTGATGTGATTTTTCTAAGAGTTTTTGAGTGTCAGCCCTTAGATCTGTCATCCATTTTGAATGAATTTTTATACATGGTGTGAGATAGAAGTCCAAGTTCACTCTTTTGCATGTGGATATCCAGTTGTCACAGCACCATTTGTGACAGGGATTATTCTTTTCCCCCACTGAATGGTCTTGGAACCTGTACTGAAAATCGACTATACACAGATATCAGGGTTAATTTCTGACTCTAAATCACGCATTTATTATGTTACTTTAATCTACGGACATGTCTACATCGAGGGTCACTTGTGGGCCAAACAAAGTGCTAGGGATTGGAGATATAAAGACGGATAGCCTTAGTAGATTCTCCTGTGGTTATTATCAACTGACTGTTCTCTTGTTCAGTGGCTGAGAAAGTTGAAAATGTGGCTTTGGCCCAGGAGAGCCTCATTGTCGTAGAGACGTCCAGCTGTGGGAGTGAATGACTCTGAACCACCCACGCTCACCTCCTCCATGACCCGGGCAAGGATTAGAACAGACAGCGCTGAGCAACGCTTCCATACCACTGTTTGGTCATCATGGCCTACTTAGGGTCCGATGGCTATAAACAGTTGTGCGAGCTTGACTACAGCTCATCTGGCTTGGATCTCAGAGTTCCAGACCTTCAAAGGTAACTGGGCAAAATGTGCCTGCTTCTGGTAGAGGCCCCTATTATCTTGGAGGAGTGAGTGTACTCGGGATGAAAGGAATAAGGACCCTCGGGCCTAAAGCAGTGGGAGAGGCAAGGAATGTGAGCCCGCGGTCCCTGAGCCAATCAGAGAGGGCCGTGATGGGGTCTGGGAAGGTGAGTTCGGCTAGGACATCATGAAGCCCCTGTTCCTGGGGTGAGGTCCTAAGTAGAGGGAAGACATGGGGGAACGGGCCTGCAAGGCTAAAGCGGAGGTAGGGGCTGGGAAATGAGGCCCGGTGTAAGAACCCAAATGCCCCAAGGGATCACACCCTGATCACATAAGTCCTTCTCGGCCACACCCCATCATGGCGCTGGTTGCCCTTTCCTTCCGTATTCTCCTTCCTACCGGCGCGAATCGTACACCAATCAGCTCACCCCCCAAGCCCCATGCGGTATGCTAAGTAGGGACTGTATCTTAAGCCAATCAGCTTTCCCTAAAAACCCTATGTATATGTTTGTGTGCCGCCTAATAAACGAGCCCTCTCCGGTGGGTCATCAACTGGTGTCGACTCGTCCTTTCACCCGGACACCTCGGCCAATGATAGGGGTGGGGGCGGGGGCGGGCGGGGCCTGCTCCGGGCCTTGTAAGTGCGGGTTTCTGCGCGGGAACGCACACCACGAAGGCAGTGAGCAGCTCTCTCCACCCCAGGGGCATCCTTCAGGCGTCTTCAAGCCCTCAGGTGAGGTGGTGCGGTCCCGCTGGGGCCAGAGGACGATGGGGACGGGAGCACGCAGGGACTCCGTGGCGGGGCTGTCGCGCCTTCGGGAGCCCTAGGGGCCCGGATTGGGAGTTGGCTTTTCCCGTCAGCGCCGCGGGGCGAGACTCGTGCCTTTGTCTGCCCTCGGCGCGCCTCCTGTGCGAGATGCCGAGCCCTCCCGGGGGTCGGGCCCTGGAAGGCCCAAGGGGCGGACCCCCAAAGCGGCCGGCCGGTCCGCGGAAGAAGTGCAGGTCGGAGGCTTCGAGGACGAAGCGGAGTTGAGGGCTCGCCCGGAATGGGCCCTCTGGGCCTGGCCCCTCGCTCCCTCCCCTCCCGTGGCCCTTCGGCCGGGCGCCCGACCAGGATGACAGTTATTTTCCAATGAAAGCAAGATGCTCCTGTCAAAGTGGCCTGTGCGCCCGGCCCTGTTATTTGTTTGTCCCGGTTTCCCCAGCTTTGAGGTTGGCTTCTGAGCGCTTGGCACGGGAGGGTCATAGGGTAAGGTCAACTGAATGGAGGGGACGTGTTTGAAACTACTGGCCGCTTGGGGGCGTCTCTGTTCTACTCTGGTCGCTAGACGTGTCTCGCCCCACCAGGGTGGGAACAGACATGAGCAGGAGAGCTCCGCCTTCCGGTTTCTGGGGTCTCTTATTCTTTGTTCTGGACAAACCTAGAATGTTCAGAGGCCGCCGCAAGGCATTTCATCAGGTCCACAGCAAGACTCTTCTGAGCCTTGTCTCCTTGCCTCGCCCTTGACAGAGAAAACGTGGTGAAATAAGACTCTGTGTATTTAGCGTATCCCATTCTGCTGAAGTCGTGAGTCTGATCCTAATTAGCTGCCCCTTCTTACAGTGTTTACAAACCGCTGCCACAAGGGGCTAGTATAGGACGAGTAACCAGTTACGACCGGATTAAATCCTCTCCCCTCTCTTATTGCAGCACCTTAATCTACTGTTTGGGGGCATTTAAAATGGAAAGAAATTAGTACAACTTCGGCCACCCCTTTTTGTGTGCTGCTCCCCATCCTCCAAGAAAAATGCCGTCGCCACCCCACCCCCCCCCACCCCCCGGTAATTGAACAGACAGCGAAGATTCTTAGATAGTGCTGTCATCTATTAGAAAATCATTGACTGGTTGAACCAAGTTTTTATTATATTCTTCGACCCCTAATTGTTCCTGTGCTTCTCTTACCTCCATTGTACCTTTGCTGTGATTTTAAAAGAGTCGGACATGTTGGCTCCGGGTTTCTAGAGCGTCTTGGTTTCTAGTGTATCCTGATCTAAGGGCATTTTCTGCTTATCAGAATAGGGGTATTGAAGTGAATTTCAAAGTAATGAAAATAGAATTCTTCTAAGATGCGCTGGTGTTTTCCTGTGGAAGATCAGTAGGTAAAATATACATGACTATTACGTTTGAACATTTATGACTGTTACTACTTTGTCTGACGATAGTTCTGCCAGGGAAGTTTCTTAAAAGAAATTGTTTTCGGTCTTTCTTTTAGTCAAGATGAGTGATAAGCCAGACTTGTCGGAGGTGGAGAAGTTTGACAAGTCAAAACTGAAGAAAACTCATACCGAGGAAAAAAATACTCTTCCCTCAAAGGAAAGTAAGTCATGGAGGGTTTCTAGCTGAGACAGACAATGGTGAAAGTTGGTATCTTCAGTGAATAAACCTATCTTCTAGTAATTTTTACTATCGAGGAAGTAATTATTAGAGTACCATTTTATTTTATGCAGCCATGACAACTATCAAAGAGTTGTCTCCTTCTTTGGATTATATAAATGGTTCGCACATGATAGGCCCTAGTAGTAATGGGGAAGTAAAAACCACTTCCCTGTTGGAAAATTACTAAAACACACATTGAAACCAATCTTAAACATTGGACTTAGCACTAGAAAAACCTTACTTCTGTCTACTTTTAGTTATTTGGCATTTTTCTGCATCTAGAAATTTGAGTCCATTATCTCATGCCTAAAGAACCATGCCAGCTCTGCGGTCTGGGCCTTCTCCAATCTGATGACAAGATAGGGATGCAGAACGAGTTTCGATCTTGGGTGCACTTGAGGCTCCCAGACTTAAGGGATCAGTTTTGCCCTCCAGAGTAACAGACAGCTGGAGAAACTCCAAGCATATTCACAACAGCTGAGGGGCATTTTCTGTCATGTGTGCGTTATTTGAGAGTTCCGAAATTAGTGAAAATTATCTCAAAGTGTATAACTTCCAAATGGTATCGTCAGAGATAAACGTGAGCAAAATGCTTCACTTCCTCCTCGGTCTCAAATAATCTATCGAAAAACTGTCAACAACACAAATCTGCCTCTCGAATGAAAGCAAAAACCAAAAAAACTGCAATTGAAGTAGATTCTAATGAATGTTCGAGTGGTAAACATGCACACACGTGCACACATGCACCCCGCTGTGAGCATTTGTGGTTAGTGCCTTAGCATTCTCAATTAAAAGCATGTATGGCAGCCTTCCATGACTTACCTAAAGCTGTTTTGTAAGAAACTGAATTAAATCTTAGGAAAATACTCTTAGTGATATATATATTTTTTGTTTTGTTTTTTTTTTTCCCCTCAGCGATCCAGCAGGAGAAACAGTGTGCTCAGACATCGTAAAACGGGATCTCCTCCCAAGAGGAAATTTCAACATTGCCCGAGAGCCTTGGTTTTATGCTTGTTTTTTGCAAACCGTTGTGTTTGTAGCGATTTTAGGCATCTTCTGCTGTCCTCTCATTTCTATTCCCTGGCTAAAAGGTCAGGTGGAACCAAAGTTTCCTGAAGTGTGCTTTCAAACTTGCCGTTGGTGTGTAAATTCCAGATGGCAGATGTTGCGAATAATCTCACCAGTGTTGACCCTTGTGTGTGTAGCCCTTTCACCCCCAGCAGGATAAGCCAGGTTTAACCTTCTGCAATGGGTGCCTCCATTGCTTCATTATCTTCATGAAGTTGCATGCTTCTGCAGCTTCTCACAGTTTGTTTTTATTTCCAATGTAGTAATGAAATAATAAATACAGTCATTATCTGGCGGCTCTCGACTTCATTTCTTCTAAGGAAGGAAAAGTACACAAGGGTACCCTTTTTCGCCAAACAAAACGGTTGAAGGAAAACCTCTTCAGCAGTGGACTAAGCCCCTTATCTCAGAGTGAAGAAAGACAAACACAGGGTCTGAAGTGACCCACTCAAGCTGAAAAAGAACTGAAATTCAAGCTGGGCTGTCTTGCCTTCTGGAAAGTGTTTTCCGACTGAATGGGAGGGGGCACCTAAGCTTGGGGTTGGATGGAAAGGGCGCGGGAGGCACTTGTTAACACGCACTGTACTGAGCACATCACATCTTCAGTTGAGCGTCAACTCAGATATCTGATGCCCACTGATGACCTGTAACACTGAACCTCTGATCTGGTTCTTCTACTGAACAGAATTTACTGTCTCCTGAAGCAAGCATTTTTGGTTTCATGGTGAGCATAAGTGCTGTGGACCATATGGTGTTCCCCCACCCCCACCACACCAAATTCATATTTTGAAGGTCTACCCCTCAATGCGACTCTACCCGGAGATAGACTTTTTAGGAAGTCATTAAGGTTAAATGAGGCTACAAGGGCTGGGCCCCTCTGTGATCTATTACTATAGGTATCTTCCCACCATAAGGGATTATACCGTCCATACCTATTTGCAACCTCAACTATTATCTTACCTCCCTCTTTCTAGGGGCTCACATCCTTAAATACTCACTGGGGTTACAGAAAGTGGAAGGTGTTTTCTCTGCTCTAGCACAAATTTCCACAAGCAAAACAGTAGGTGGGTCAACTAAGGTAAAGTGTGGTTGAGGTGACACAATCTCAGAGCTTACGGTAACCAGAAGATTTGAGCCCTGGAGGTCACCATGTTGGTCATCACTACCTTACCATCTGCCTGAAGCAATTGCCCAGTAGAGTCACTCAGTCCCTTACACTGACATGCTGCTTACACGCTTCCCTGCCTGCCTGTAACTTCTATGCCATAATCCTAGGAGAGCATGCTGGAGACCCATACAGCGTGGTTAATCCATCCTCCAGTATTTGAAGTCAGCTGTTGTTTTCCTGCCCCCATACGTCCAAGTCTCCTCCAGCTGACCTTTTCAGAGCATTTGGACCCAAGTTACACAGATGGGGACCCATAACGGTTGCACTTTAGATGGACGGACACAAGTTTAGCCATTATCAGGTCCCTGGATCCCGATTCTGTCATCCAGCCCATTTGCTCTCCTTTCAGTTTGCCATTTGCAGCTTGATAAAGATGCTGTACGTCCACGACAGACTCAGTAACGTGTGCATTAGCACACTAATCCAGCTCAAGATTAGGCCCATTTCAGATGCCTAAAGGAAAGCATGTCAGGTGAGCTGGGGATGGGACGAAAACTCCCAGTTTTTAGTTGCACCTGGTAACCGTCATTTTTTTTTTAAAGGATTGATTCCTCCCAGGGCAGTGTAAATGATAAACTGAGTGGGAGCAAGTGAGAGGTATGTGGTGGGAGGGGAAGTCACATAGTTTCTAAGTGAACGCTCCTACAGAAATAAGACGGGAAGAACGATTGCTCACTGGAAGTAGTTTTGCCCTGCATTTCTCAAGTAAATCACATGGGCCTAATCTTGTAGTGAGTGACTAGGTTCACTTGTCTTTCCAAGCAGAGGGAGGTTTTTTTCCCAAGCATCCGGGATTGAGGTTTCAGAGCCCTGAATCCATTTATTATTTGCAAAACCAACCATCCGAAGGTCTTCTTGTAGCAGTTACATTTACGGGAAAAAAGAAAAGCCTGGAGTTAAGTGGATTTTCTTATGCATGTCTACATCTTTTGAAAATACCTGGTCCATGCTTTGACACCTGTATCCTGTCAGTGTACATAGGCCGACATGTCCTTAATTGCAAAGAACAGAAAATGGCAAAAAGCTGGAAAGCCATAATATATATGCTGCAAGTTAATCCAAAGACAAAAATCAGCCAAATCGTATGTCACGACGACTTCATCTTTGCAAAGGGTCAAAAACCTCATTTAGTGTCATCACTTAAAATTCTCAAGAAACTGCACAGGCAAGTGAGTTTTAGGAATGCCCGAGAATGTAACCATCGCATATTCACACCTGAGAAAAATATCTTGCCCTTCGTCTCTCAAATGCATAGGAATATGTTTGAACCTTGCCTTGGGAAGTTTCAACCGGTATGATCTCGGGCAAGTGACAATCTATTGTGGTTCAGTTTCTTCATCCATAGAAATGGAGATGATAACACTGTTTCCTTCAAGGGGATGTGGTGAAAAGTAGTTGAGGTACTCCCCGTCAAGTGCTTAGCACAATGCTGGCACAGTCGCCAAGCACGCCATGTCCGAGGTCACCAAGGCCAAGCTCAGGTTCCCCATGAGCACCTGAGCTGCCTCCCGCCCCCGAGCATCGCCCCCGAAGGCTGTTTTCAGAGCCACCCCAGTCGGCCCGTAAATCCTGGAGCCCTCCGAAGGTGTGCCCGTGGCAGTTTGAGGGCAGGGGTCAGGGGGCGTGCTGCCAATGTGTATTAGTCTTCCTTTTTTTATTTCTTCCTTCCTTATAGTTAAAGTGTACGACACGATGGCTCTGGCTCGTACGCATATACATAGTGAAGAGATTACTACAGTCAAACAAATGACCATCTTCATCACCTTCTACCCTTGTATGCTAAGAGAATCTAAAATCTACTGTCTTGGTAAAGTTTCAGAATCAAACACAACATTATTAACAATAGTCGTCCTGCTGTACTTTGGATCTCCAGACGTATTCATTGGCCCAATTCCTGATTTGTACCCCTTGACCTCCTTGTTCCCATTTGCTCCTCTCCCTGCAGTGGGTAGTTTTCTGGCAGGTGGCAGGTGGCTTGCTGCTGGCTTCCCAGCATTCTTTACTGTGAACCACATTGTCAACACTAATATAACTGTCCTTCATTGTTTTTATTATACATAACGCTCGAGTTTGTATATCATATAATTGGATCGATTTCTGTAATTTATATGTGCACAAGTGTATGGAAGTCCTGTGATTGAATTAAATTACCACAGAATCTTTTGATTTTAAAACATTGCCACATAATCGATTCCCTTTTCCTCTGTTAGGAGTTTTCATTGAAAAGTAAATTTGAAAGCATTTAGAAAAAGTTTTTTTTTTTACACAGGAGCTCTAATATGTAGTCACCAGTTCTAAAATGTGCTCTCCTTTTCAGCATCTAAGAGTTTTGCATAGATTTATTTTACACTTTACACAGGTTGCATATTTAAAAATATCCCCTATCGGTTAGTTTTCACTATGAAAACCTGGGCTTTTCCACTTTTTGTTCCAGATTCATTGAGGGTTTTAAATAAGGACTGGATGTAGGGGATGGGCAGCCAGGTCCCTTGACGTCCAGGAGCGCTAGTCACCAGTTCGTAGTAACTAGCTGCTAGGAACTAGTTGCTAGTTACTAGTAAAGTAGTGACTTCAGTTTCTAGAAAGCCTAGGAATAAGTACTGTTGTGGAACTCTTGGATTTAATTTTTTCTATGCTGTGTTTTGTTTCCTCACGTGTGTTTCTAATGGGCTAAGTAATAAAGTTAATGCGGAAAAAAAGGTTGACTGGAGTGTTATCGTCCTGTTAATACTCTATTCCGCATATAGATGCTTAGGATGTGTTATTTATTTTAAAGTTTTAATAATATATTTTATTTAATCCAACATAGCAAAATTATAATTTCTATATGTAATGAATATCAACAGTTTGTCAATTACGTAAGCGCTGACTCTTCCCTTCAGTTGGTTTTCTCTGCAAACCGCACCAGGAGGTGCCACATTTTCGTCCATCAACTACTGAAGAAAGTAGTCATGCGTTCTGTTCCCTTCTAGTCCTCAAACCCAGTCGTCCCTTGTCCCACAGACATTTCATCTGTGTCAGTCCCATTTTGTTCCCTGTCTACAATTCCCAACGTCATTTTGGTGCTTTGCTGATGTTTCTACTTGATTTCTGAATTTCCAAACGGAAACCACAAACACCCATAGCGCAGTCATCATTTCCTAATCGTGTTGATTTCTTAAAATCACTTTTCCTTAGAGGATATGTAGGAGATCAGTACTCACGGAAAACTCTAGAAAATTATTTTAGGCCACACAGAACAAAAAGCAACAGAAGAACAGAAAATTTACTCGGATTTTGAGGAAGCCACAAATAGCACGATAAATTAAGTGGTTACAGGTCTTTCGGGTCATCTGAGGCGGCTCTGAAAAGAGCCTTTGGGGGGCCGTGCCCGGGGGCAGGAGGCGGCTCATGTGCTCATGGTGAACCTGAGCACAGCCCTGGTGCCCTCGGTCACGGCATGCTTGCGGAGCTCCCCGGTCAGCAGCAGGTGCACGGCGGCCTGGATGTCCTGTGAGGTGAGGGTGCAGCGCTGGTTGTAACGGGCCAGGCGGCCGGCCTCTTCGGCGAGGCGCTCGAAGAGGTCGCTAATGCACGAGTCCATGACGTTCACGGCCTGCTGGGACAGGCTGAGGCCGTCGTGGACCAGCTTCAGAACCCTGGGGAAATAGGTGGCGAAACTGTCCTCGCCGCGGCGGCCGCGGCGGCAGCGGGTGTGACGGCGGCTGCGGCGGCGATGGCGCCTGGGCTTCTTCTGTTTCAGGGCCGTCGGAGCGCCCTTCTCAGGCGCCTGGGTGCTGACACCTTCCTCCGGAGACGGGGCAGAGGCAGGCTCCGCCATCCCTCAGGCAACCCCCAAGAGCTAGGAGGCACCGACGATGGCGCTGCTGCCAGGCGGGGAGCCCTTTTTATAGTCGCTGCCTTGCCTCACGTCATGCGTGACCTCGACTTCTGACTGGGTGTCAGGGCACACAGGGAGCGCGTGAGTGAGCCTAGCGGAGTGCGCTGGGACTGCACGGTCCTCCTGCTGGCGGTCCCTCCACCAATCACAGTGAGCGTCTGGAGCCCTGCAAGCTGCCTGTCTGGTCCCATACAGAAATTCACAGCAAGAGAACCCACACAGGAAGGCTGTGGCACGGCCAGCAGAGGGCTCCTGGACGTGGAGATGTGTCGGTCCACCTCCCGCCTCCGGTTCTGATCGAAACCCTCAATGAATCAGGATAACGGAGTAAAAAACTACCGTTTGTAAAGAGTGAAATCAAACACAACTGGGGTATTTAGACCTACATAAGAAAATTCAGCATTTACCAGGTTTGTAGTCACACTCCTAATGATACTTAGATCCGAAAAAGTACCCTACATTCTAGCATTGCTGAATACATAGAACAGCCCTTGATTGAAAGAGAAAAAAGGTATTGGTCTAATTTTGCAGTAAGTCACCCAAAAGGTAAGAGACAGTCAAGAAATAGTTTAAAATCACGTGCTTTTCAAAAATCGGACAGTTCGAGAAAATTTATTCCTTAAATGTATTTGTGCAAAAATGAACCCCAAATACGGAACCAGTACAGAATGAAGAAGAATTAGAGAAATGGAGGTCATCAAGGAACTTGTCACCATTACAAAGAAAGAAAGAAAGAAAGAGAGAGAGAGAGAGAGAGAGAGAGAGAGACAGAGAGAGAGAGAAAGAAAGAAAGAAAGAAAGAAAGAAAGAAAGAAAGAAAGAAAGAAAGAAAGAAAGAAAGAAAGAAAGAAAGAAAGAAAGAAAGAAAGAAAGAAAGAAAGAAAGAAAGAGAAAGAAAGACAATAAACAACCATACAGCACAATTCACAGTAAATGAGCCCTCAGGCAAAGAATCACACCCATTCCATCAGGAGCTGCTTCCACCTCAACTCCAAGGCTGAAGAGTCCAGGAAAATTTTGATTGGCTCTCTTGGGAAACCCGGTTCCATGGTGAGCCGGTGGCTATGACTCCGTGGCTACAGGTTCCTCATTGCCTGACTGAGAACAGACTGGGGCTTGAGCTGCTCTGGTTGGACCTTCCATCATCCCTATTATGCATAAATGCAAGTCATGAAGGTTTGTGCTTTCTAAACCCAAAGATTATAGACTGGAGAGGAACATAACTGGATAAAACTGAACGAGTTAAAATAGTAACTTCAGTTTCTAGAAAGCCTAGGGATAGGTATTGCTTCTTGAAATTTTCTCCTTAGTTATTTCTGTGATCGGTTGGGTCCTCCTTTGTGTTTCTGTATGTACTCCATAATACTGAGAATGCCGAAAAACGTTTGATGCAGGATGTTTGTCCTGCTCCTACTATGTTCCCCATATGGATGCTTACAGTTCGTTATTTATTCTCCATGAGTTTGAGGATTCCAGCACCGGCCAGAAATTAAAAAAAAAACAAATGTATATATAAATATATATATATATATATATATATGTATATATTTGTATGTACACACATATATATTCATTTTTACATGTATACAGACACATATGTATATGTGTATGTGTATATGTGTGTTTGTGTGTGTGTGTATATATACTGTGTGTGTGTGTGTGTGTGTGTGTGTGTGTGTGTGTGTGTGTGTGTGTGTGTGTGTGTGTGTGTGACTGTGGATATATATTTGAGGACTGAAACACAGGAGAGAAATAACTGAGTCAAAAATGTCAAGAAACAATATCTAATCCACCTTCTTTAGAAACTGAAGTTACTAGTTTAATTCATTCAGATTTTACCAATTCTGTTCATTGCCAGGCAATATAATGTGTGTGGAAATATATATACATTTTTTTTTTTTAGAAAGGTAAAACCTCATGTTTTGCGTCTATGTGCAATGGGGATGATGGGAGGGACCTGTTGGATGAGGTGTCCCAGGCTGAACCAATTAGAAGCCTCCTGAAATGTTTGGACTTGCAGTTGAGGGGAATTGTGTCATTAAATAGGTCTGAGTCCTTGACTGCTGTTTGTTGTTTTGTTTGAATGGTTTTATGCTTTTAATCATGTTGATTTACAGATATTATATTAGTTTCTAAAGCTGTCGTAAATAAATTCGAGAGTCTCGGTGACTTAAAAAATATATATTTATCATCTCACAGTTCTGGATGCCAAATAGCCCCTCTTCATAAGCACACCAGTCATATTGGGTTAGGACCGACCCTCACGACTTCACTTTAAACACAGTTACCTCTATAGAGACTATCTCCAAAATAGGGTCACCTCCTGAAGTACTGGGGGGTCACAAGGTCAACACAAGAATTTTGAGAGGGTACAATTCAATAAAGAATACTAAGCTTTCTGCCCCTCCAAAAAATTAATGTACTTCCATGAAAAATACATTCACACCTTCCCTACAGCCCCCAAATCTTAACCCATTGCAGTTCAACTTTAAGTCCAAAATCTCATCTACAAATCTTATATATCTGCTACGGGTGAGACTCCAGTTGTGACTGATGCTGAGGCAGAATTTATCCTTATCCCTGAACCTGCGAAAACAGACAGCAAATTACCAGTTTCCAAAAACAGTAGCGGGACAGGCATAGAATAGACATTACCATTCCAAATGTGGGAAATCAGAAGAAAACTAGAGTTTATGGGCCCTAAGCAGGTTTGCACCATAGTAGGGCTAATTCCATTAGATTTAAGGGATTGAAAACAGTCCTCTTTAATCATTGCTCTGCCCTCTGGACCCTCTGGGATAGCAGCATGAAACTCTCAGCCCTGGGCAGTGGGGACCTCTTCCCCAGCCTGGTTTGTTACAGAAGAGGTGGCACTAGCCATCTAGAATGGAGAAAGTGGCCTCCATCTATGGGATCAAGGAGATCATGGCCTCATCCCCCAGACCTGTGTCCCTGTTCTCAACAAGACTCTGTCTGGATTCTCCTCTTGCCATTGCTGTTTTCTCAGAGTCCTGCTGGAAGAGTGGAATCACCATAGCTTTACTGATGTCTTCCTTGGTTTCCCAGGGTCTGAAAAGTACGTGCAAGTCTGCAGCCACAGGCCGACTGGAAAACAACTTTACATCCACGTAAATACTGTCATCTTGCCCCATAACCACGGTTCAACAGATCACATAACTGTGGGAAAGGAGGGAACCCCGATAAATGCTTACCAAGGAAAAACTGTGTCCTTTTACATTCTTTTACAGCCCATGTGGTTTTAGGTCCCAACATGGCTTTGGTCCTGCTCACTCTAGCGATATTAATGAAATTTGAGAAAGAGAGAAGAAAAGTGGGGTTTGAGGTACAAGATCCTAAGTGGAATCAAGTGCATCTGATTACTCACTTCAGGAGGGACGTGAGGAAAACGGGCACTTACTGAGTGAACATCTAGGATCCAGTGGTGTGGTTTACTACGTAGACAAGCTACGGGAAGTGCCTTTACTGCTTAAATAACACATTACGAGTACCAACGTAGCTAGAAAAAATATTAAGAAGAGAAAATAACCCACCAATTTTTTTTTTAATGGTGGAATAAGCGTTAAGTCAGGTCTTTGCTGAAGAAAGCTGTCATAGCTATATCATATTGCAAAAATAGACTTGAAGTCAACGGAGATTTCTTGAGGATAAAGATAGTCCCCCTGGGATAAAATGTTCAATTCATGTGGGAGGTATTATAAATTTAAGATGACCTATACTGGGTAGGGTAGCTTCAAACTATTTAAGTCAACACTTGACTGAATGACAATAAGGAGTAGCGAAGGTCACCACCAAATATAGACATTTGCAGCCACCTGTAAGCAAGTGGCCGAAACGTAACAAGGACTTAGAAATAAAGCACCTACCAAGCTTGCT
This sequence comes from Cynocephalus volans, assembly GCF_027409185.1. Taxonomy (NCBI): domain Eukaryota; kingdom Metazoa; phylum Chordata; class Mammalia; order Dermoptera; family Cynocephalidae; genus Cynocephalus; species Cynocephalus volans. The sequence goes on from NC_084478.1 coordinate 114,216,516, forward strand.
TGACGAAATGGAGTAATGCGATAATATGAACCCGGAAATTAGAGAATGTGTTTTATCCACCTGATGTATATTTATGCACATAGAACATGTACTCGGCCATCAAGCAAGATTCCAGAAGTATCAAATACATATCACATTCTCTGACTACAGTACATTTAAGAATCAATGACAAACCATGTTGTCAAAACCAAATGTTTGGGATGACACAAATCACTCTAAAGAAATAATGGGCCAAAGGACAAATCATTACAGGGACTGAAAAATATTTATTGATGCGTGAGAATAAAATTTGTGGGGCATGCGTGAGTGCTACTGAGAGAGGATTTTATGGCCCACGTGCTGATTAAAAAGATTAAAAAGAAGGAAGCCTTGATCAGGCATTTTACGGAAGACCAAGCACAAACGATCACAAAGAACAACAAGAAGCACGATTGAAGAGGTGCCACCTCGCTCAAGTCTCCTGGAAAATGCCTACTACAACCACAGTGACATACTATTTCACACCGTCGGACCAGTGAGAATTAAAAAGGTCAGACCGCATCAAATGTTGGTGACTAGTGGGGACTCACACTCTGGTATTAGGAGGACAAATTGGTCTGACCATCTTGGAGAGCAATCTGGCAATACTAATTAATGCGCAGGATGCACACACTGCTGACAGCAGCAGTTCCATTGCTGGGTACACTACCTAGTGGCCTGAACACAAGGAGACGTGTGTGGGGACATTCTTAGCAGCCCTGTGGTCTGGGTGGGGCCTCTGGAAGATCTGCAGGGACCGAAGAGACAGCTAATGGACCCTGAAGCACTGACCTGGAAGAGGGAGGGATAGCACTAGATGTAGTCTCTCGAAAATGGAAACAGGTGTTCAAACAAAGATAACTACATGAACGTTCAGAGGTGCCCTATTCTCAATAGCCAAAAGGGGGAAACAACCCAAATGCCCATCAATGGACAAATAGATAAACTAAACGTCGTCCATCCATACCATGGATTATTATTCAGCTGTGAAAAGGAAGGAAGCAAGTACCGATTCACGCTACCACGTAGATGTACCATGAGGAAAACATTACACTATGTGAAAGCCGCCAGACACAGAAGGCCATGCGTTGGGTTCCATGGGAGGGAGAGCTCCACATGGGGGAAACCTCTGTCGACAGAAAGCAGATAAGTGGTTGCCAAGAGCTATTTATTGGGAGCGTGTGTATGTGTGTGCTCGGGGGTGGGGGGACGACGAGCATGGGGAGTGAGTGCTTAACGGGTACAGGGGTTTCTTGGCGGGGTGGTGAAAATGCTTTGGAAGCAGACGGTTGTGATTGTTCCACGACATCACGAATGTACTTGACACCATGTCGTACCCGTCCCCCACCCCTCTTTCTTTATCTTGCCTGCGATGCTCGGGTCCTACAGAAGGCGAGCGCTGCCACAGAGGGAGGGCCCAGGGGCGAGAGCGTGCGGGTGCCTTGCACCTGCCCTGGCCGGCCGTTTGTAGGCCCAGGCCCGCTCCCTCGGGGTCAACTGGAGGGCAGTGACGTCACCAGTGTGCGCGGCCACGAGCCTGTTCCGGACCAATGAGGGGCCGGGTCGCGGTAGCTAGGTTACGGAGTACGGGCCAAGTACCGACATCTTGAGAGGCATCCAGTCGAGCCAGACCTCGCAGATTGATCGGTCGTCTCCAAGGCCCGGCATGCCGAGCAGGAGGACGAGCCGTCCACGGTCGTCCGGTCTCAATAGGTGCCGTGCCGCCGCTCTCGCGCCCACCGAGCCGAGCTGACATTCTCTGTGAGCCACCCGGAGCGCCTCCTGCGGGAGGGCCACTACGCCCAGTGCCCGAGTTCGTGTGCGCCGGTCTTTCTAGGTGCCATCGTCGAGTACGTGACGGCCAAGGTCTTGGAGCTGGCGAGCGACGAGGCCCGGAGGAGCAGCAGGAGATGCATCACCTTGGAGCTGTTGGACGTGGCCGTGCACAGCAACGCGCTGCTCAGTGGCTTCTTCGTGACTACAACCATCTCCCAGGTGGCCCCAGCCTAGCTGTGGACGCCTGGCACCCAGGGGGCCTCACCAGCCCACCGATCCTCCGTCTACTCCTGCTAGCCCGGCGCCAGCCCCTTCCGTCACAGCCAGCCGGGACAGCCCTGGCCTGTCTTGTGCCTTCGGCGCCTTGTGTCATTAAAGTGTTTGAAAGTACCCACAGGCTTGCTCTATAAATTTTGTGTCAGAGTGGGGTGTGAGACACCCAATGTTGGACGGACGGGCAGGGAGTGGCGAGGGTCAGGGAACAGGGAGGGCACAGGGGAGCAGACTCTCGTGGTGACAATGGGGGTTGGTGTCCCCGTGTGGGAGGTGCTGTCTGGGGCGGGGGCACAGGAGGCTGCCACGTGGACCCTGAGCTAGTCACCGGAACGATGGTGTTCATTGGGGTGGAGCTCAAGGCCAAGACTGAGGTTTCCTGGTAGGATGAATGTCAAAAGGGGTTATGTTATGGAGGGGGACGGAGCCTCAGGTGGCATGGGAGCTCAAGTCAAGGGCTCAAGTGGGGCAGGGACGTTGACTGCCAGAGAGAGGAGTGATTGATGGGTGGGAACAATGCAGAAATCCCCAAAGGCGGAACTGGGGTCACAGGGGGTCAAGAGTTTAGTTTTGGCCTTGTTCAGAGGGAGAGGCTGGGAGACGCCCTTAGCTACCGGGATACGCAAGCTGTAGCCTAGCAACAGCGCGGTCAGGCCAGGCCCCGCCTCAGATGCCGCTCTCTGCGTATCACCAGGGCGACAGGACCGTGGCAGGTGTCCCGGGGCTGCGCCCAGGAGTGGCTGTCTATGTGGCCTGTTGCCAGCTGGCGGTAGCACGCTTCCAGCAGGCGCTCTTCCACCGGCCATGGAGGAGCTGGCCCTCACTCAGGCTGTCCGCCTCTTCCTGCGACAGGAGAGTGATGCTTGCCAGGGCCTGGTCATGGAGGTGTACCTTGATGTGATTTTTCTAAGAGTTTTTGAGTGTCAGCCCTTAGATCTGTCATCCATTTTGAATGAATTTTTATACATGGTGTGAGATAGAAGTCCAAGTTCACTCTTTTGCATGTGGATATCCAGTTGTCACAGCACCATTTGTGACAGGGATTATTCTTTTCCCCCACTGAATGGTCTTGGAACCTGTACTGAAAATCGACTATACACAGATATCAGGGTTAATTTCTGACTCTAAATCACGCATTTATTATGTTACTTTAATCTACGGACATGTCTACATCGAGGGTCACTTGTGGGCCAAACAAAGTGCTAGGGATTGGAGATATAAAGACGGATAGCCTTAGTAGATTCTCCTGTGGTTATTATCAAGTGACTGTTCTCTTGTTCAGTGGCTGAGAAAGTTGAAAATGTGGCTTTGGCCCAGGAGAGCCTCATTGTCGTAGAGACGTCCAGCTGTGGGAGTGAATGACTCTGAACCACCCACGCTCACCTCCTCCATGACCCGGGCAAGGATTAGAACAGACAGCGCTGAGCAACGCTTCCATACCACTGTTTGGTCATCATGGCCTACTTAGGGTCCGATGGCTATAAACAGTTGTGCGAGCTTGACTACAGCTCATCTGGCTTGGATCTCAGAGTTCCAGACCTTCAAAGGTAACTGGGCAAAATGTGCCTGCTTCTGGTAGAGGCCCCTATTATCTTGGAGGAGTGAGTGTACTCGGGATGAAAGGAATAAGGACCCTCGGGCCTAAAGCAGTGGGAGAGGCAAGGAATGTGAGCCCGCGGTCCCTGAGCCAATCAGAGAGGGCCGTGATGGGGTCTGGGAAGGTGAGGTCGGCTAGGACATCATGAAGCCCCTGTTCCTGGGGTGAGGTCCTAAGTAGAGGGAAGACATGGGGGAACGGGCCTGCAAGGCTAAAGCGGAGGTAGGGGCTGGGAAATGAGGCCCGGTGTAAGAACCCAAATGCCCCAAGGGATCACACCCTGATCACATAAGTCCTTCTCGGCCACACCCCATCATGGCGCTGGTTGCCCTTTCCTTCCGTATTCTCCTTCCTACCGGCGCGAATCGTACACCAATCGGCTCACCCCCCAAGCCCCATGCGGTATGCTAAGTAGGGACTGTATCTTAAGCCAATCAGCTTTCCCTAAAAACCCTATGTATATGTTTGTGTGCCGCCTAATAAACGAGCCCTCTCCGGTGGATCATCAACTGGTGTCGACTCGTCCTTTCACCCGGACACCTCGGCCAATGATAGGGGTGGGGGCGGGGGCGGGCGGGGCCTGCTCCGGGCCTTGTAAGTGCGGGTTTCTGCGCGGGAACGCACACCACGAAGGCAGTGAGCAGCTCTCTCCACCCCAGGGGCATCCTTCAGGCGTCTTCAAGCCCTCAGGTGAGGTGGTGCGGTCCCGCTGGGGCCAGAGGACGATGGGGACGGGAGCACGCAGGGACTCCGTGGCGGGGCTGTCGCGCCTTCGGGAGCCCTAGGGGCCCGGATTGGGGTTGGCTTTTCCCGTCAGCGCCGCGGGGCGAGACTCGTGCCTTTGTCTGCCCTCGGCGCGCCTCCTGTGCGAGATGCCGAGCCCTCCCGGGGGTCGGGCCCTGGAAGGCCCGAGGGGCAGACCCCCAAAGCGGCCGGCCGGTCCGCGGAAGAAGTGCAGGTCGGAGGCTTCGAGGACGAAGCGGAGTTGAGGGCTCGCCCGGAATGGGCCCTCTGGGCCTGGCCCCTCGCTCCCTCCCCTCCCGTGGCCCTTCGGCTGGGCGCCCGACCAGGATGACAGTTATTTTCCAATGAAAGCAAGATGCTCCTGTCAAAGTGGCTTGTGCGCCCGGCCCTGTTATTTGTTTGTCCCGGTTTCCCCAGCTTTGAGGTTGGCTTCTGAGCGCTTGGCACGGGAGGGTCATAGGGTAAGGTCAACTGAATGGAGGGGACGTGTTTGAAACTACTGGCCGCTTGGGGGCGTCTCTGTTCTACTCTGGTCGCTAGACGTGTCTCGCCCCACCAGGGTGGGAACAGACATGAGCAGGAGAGCTCCGCCTTCCGGTTTCTGGGGTCTCTTATTCTTTGTTCTGGACGAACCTAGAATGTTCAGAGGCCGCCGCAAGGCATTTCATCAGGTCCACAGCAAGACTCTTCTGAGCCTTGTCTCCTTGCCTCGCCCTTGACAGAGAAAACGTGGTGAAATAAGACTCTGTGTATTTAGCGTATCCCATTCTGCTGAAGTCGTGAGTCTGATCCTAATTAGCTGCCCCTTCTTACAGTGTTTACAAACCGCTGCCACAAGGGGCTAGTATAAGACGAGTAACCAGTTACGACCGGATTAAATCCTCTCCCCTCTCTTATTGCAGCACCTTAATCTACTGTTTGGGGGCATTTAAAATGGAAAGAAATTAGTACAACTTCGGCCACCCCTTTTTGTGTGCTGCTCCCCATCCTCCAAGAAAAATGCCGTCGCCACCCCACCCCACCCCCACCCCCCGGTAATTGAACAGACAGCGAAGATTCTTAGATAGTGCTGTGATCTATTAGAAAATCATTGACTGGTTGAACCAAGTTTTTATTATATTCTTCGACCCCTAATTGTTCCTGTGCTTCTCTTACCTCCATTGTACCTTTGCTGTGATTTTAAAAGAGTCGGACATGTTGGCTCCGGGTTTCTAGAGCGTCTTGGTTTCTAGTGTATCCTGATCTCAGGGCATTTTCTGCTTATCAGAATAGGGGTATTGAAGTGAATTTCAAAGTAATGAAAATAGAATTCTTCTAAGATGCGCTGGTGTTTTCCTGTGGAAGATCAGTAGGTAAAATATACATGACTATTACGTTTGAACATTTATGACTGTTACTACTTTGTCTGACGATAGTTCTGCCAGGGAAGTTTCTTAAAAGAAATTGTTTTCGGTCTTTCTTTTAGTCAAGATGAGTGATAAGCCAGACTTGTCGGAGGTGGAGAAGTTTGACAAGTCAAAACTGAAGAAAACTCATACCGAGGAAAAAAATACTCTTCCCTCAAAGGAAAGTAAGTCATGGAGGGTTTCTAGCTGAGACAGACAATGGTGAAAGTTGGTATCTTCAGTGAATAAACCTATCTTCTAGTAATTTTTACTATCGAGGAAGTAATTATTAGAGTACCATTTTATTTTATGCAGCCATGACAACTATCAAAGAGTTGTCTCCTTCTTTGGATTATATAAATGGTTCGCACATGATAGGCCCTAGTAGTAATGGGGAAGTAAAAACCACTTCCCTGTTGGAAAATTACTAAAACACACATTGAAACCAATCTTAAACATTGGACTTAGCACTAGAAAAACCTTACTTCTGTCTACTTTTAGTTATTTGGCATTTTTATGCATCTAGAAATTTGAGTCCATTATCTCATGCCTAAAGAACCATGCCAGCTCTGCGGTCTGGGCCTTCTCCAATCTGGTGACAAGATAGGGATGCAGAACGAGTTTCGATCTTGGGTGCACTTGAGGCTCCCAGACTTAAGGGATCAGTTTTGCCCTCCAGAGTAACAGACAGCTGGAGAAACTCCAAGCATATTCACAACAGCTGAGGGGCATTTTCTGTCATGTGTGCGTTATTTGAGAGTTCCGAAATTAGTGAAAATTATCTCAAAGTGTATAACTTCCAAATGGTATCGTCAGAGATAAACGTGAGCAAAATGCTTCACTTCCTCCTCGGTCTCAAATAATCTATCGAAAAACTGTCAACAACACAAATCTGCCTCTCGAATGAAAGCAAAAACCAAAAAAACTGCAATTGAAGTAGATTCTAATGAATGTTCGAGTGGTAAACATGCACACACGTGCACACATGCACCCCGCTGTGAGCATTTGTGGTTAGTGCCTTAGCATTCTCAATTAAAAGCATGTATGGCAGCCTTCCATGACTTACCTAAAGCTGTTTTGTAAGAAACTGAATTAAATCTTAGGAAAATACTCTTAGTGATATATATTTTTTTTGTTTTGTTTTGTTTTTCCCCTCAGCGATCCAGCAGGAGAAACAGTGTGCTCAGACATCGTAAAACGGGATCTCCTCCCAAGAGGAAATTTCAACATTGCCCGAGAGCCTTGGTTTTATGCTTGTTTTTTGCAAACCGTTGTGTTTGTAGCGATTTTAGGCATCTTCTGCTGTCCTCTCATTTCTATTCCCTGGCTAAAAGGTCAGGTGGAACCAAAGTTTCCTGAAGTGTGCTTTCAAACTTGCCGTTGGTGTGTAAATTCCAGATGGCAGATGTTGCGAATAATCTCACCAGTGTTGACCCTTGTGTGTGTAGCCCTTTCACCCCCAGCAGGATAAGCCAGGTTTAACCTTCTGCAATGGGTGCCTCCATTGCTTCATTATCTTCATGAAGTTGCATGCTTCTGCAACTTCTCACAGTTTGTTTTTATTTCCAATGTAGTAATGAAATAATAAATACAGTCATTATCTGGCGGCTCTCGACTTCATTTCTTCTAAGGAAGGAAAAGTACACAAGGGTACCCTTTTTCGCCAAACAAAACGGTTGAAGGAAAACCTCTTCAGCAGTGGACTAAGCCCCTTATCTCAGAGTGAAGAAAGACAAACACAGGGTCTGAAGTGACCCACTCAAGCTGAATAAGAACTGAAATTCAAGCTGGGCTGTCTTGCCTTCTGGAAAGTGTTTTCCGACTGAATGGGAGGGGGCACCTAAGCTTGGGGTTGGATGGAAAGGGCGCGGGAGGCACTTGTTAACACGCACTGTACTGAGCACATCACATCTTCAGTTGAGCGTCAACTCAGATATCTGATGCCCACTGATGACCTGTAACACTGAACCTCTGATCTGGTTCTTCTACTGAACAGAATTTACTGTCTCCTGAAGCAAGCATTTTTGGTTTCATGGTGAGCATAAGTGCTGTGGACCGTATGGTGTTCCCCCACCCCCACCACACCAAATTCATATTTTGAAGGTCTACCCCTCAATGCGACTCTACCTGGAGATAGACTTTTTAGGAAGTCATTAAGGTTAAATGAGGCTACAAGGGCTGGGCCCCTCTGTGATCTATTACTATAGGTATCTTCCCACCATAAGGGATTATACCGTCCATACCTATTTGCAACCTCAACTATTATCTTACCTCCCTCTTTCTAGGGGCTCACATCCTTAAATACTCACTGGGGTTACAGAAAGTGGAAGGTGTTTTCTCTGCTCTAGCACAAATTTCCACAAGCAAAACAGCAGGTGGGTCAACTAAGGTAAAGTGTGGTTGAGGTGACACAATCTCAGAGCTTAGGGTAACCAGAAGATTTGAGCCCTGGAGGTCACCATGTTGGTCATCACTACCTTACCATCTGCCTGAAGCAATTGCCCAGTAGAGTTACTCAGTCCCTTACACTGACATGCTGCTTACACGCTTCCCTGCCTGCCTGTAACTTCTATGCCATAATCCTAGGAGAGCATGCTGGAGACCCATACAGCGTGGTTAATCCATCCTCCAGTATTTGAAGTCAGCTGTTGTTTTCCTGCCCCCATACGTCCAAGTCTTCTCCAGCTGACCTTTTCAGAGCATTTGGACCCAAGTTACACAGATGGGGACCCATAACGGTTGCACTTTAGACGGACGGACACAAGTTTAGCCATTATCAGGTCCCTGGATCCCGATTCTGTCATCCAGCCCATTTGCTCTCCTTTCAGTTTGCCATTTGCAGCTTGATAAAGATGCTGTACGTCCACGACAGACTCAGTAACGTGTGCATTAGCACACTAATCCAGCTCAAGATTAGGCCCATTTCAGATGCCTAAAGGAAAGCATGTCAGGTGAGCTGGGGATGGGACGAAAACTCCCAGTTTTTAGTTGCACCTGGTAACCGTCATTTTTTTTTTTAAAGGATTGATTCCTCCCAGGGCAGTGTAAATGATAAACTGAGTGGGAGCAAGTGAGAGGTATGTGGTGGGAGGGGAAGTCACATAGTTTCTAAGTGAACGCTCCTACAGAAATAAGACGGGAAGAACGATTGCTCACTGGAAGTAGTTTTGCCCTGCATTTCTCAAGTAAATCACATGGGCCTAATCTTGTAGTGAGTGACTAGGTTCACTTGTCTTTCCAAGCAGAGGGAGGTTTTTTTCCCAAGCATCCGGGATTGAGGTTTCAGAGCCCTGAATCCATTTATTATTTGCAAAACCAACCATCCGAAGGTCTTCTTGTAGCAGTTACATTTACGGGAAAAAAGAAAAGCCTGGAGTTAAGTGGATTTTCTTATGCATGTCTACATCTTTTGAAAATACCTGGTCCATGCTTTGACACCTGTATCCTGTCAGTGTACATAGGCCGACATGTCCTTAATTGCAAAGAACAGAAAATGGCAAAAAGCTGGAAAGCCATAATATATATGCTGCAAGTTAATCCAAAGACAAAAATCAGCCAAATCGTATGTCACGACGACTTCATCTTTGCAAAGGGTCAAAAACCTCATTTAGTGTCATCACTTAAAATTCTCAAGAAACTGCACAGGCAAGTGAGTTTTAGGAATGCCCTAGAATGTAACCATCGCATATTCACACCTGAGAAAAATATCTTGCCCTTCGTCTCTCAAATGCATAGGAATATGTTTGATCCTTGCCTTGGGAAGTTTCAACCGGTATGATCTCGGGCAAGTGACAATCTATTGTGGTTCAGTTTCTTCATCCATGGAAATGGAGATGATAACACTGTTTCCTTCAAGGGGATGTGGTGAAAAGTAGTTGAGGTACTCCCCGTCAAGTGCTTAGCACAATGCTGGCACAGTCGCCAAGCACGCCATGTCCGAGGTCACCAAGGCCAAGCTCAGGTTCCCCATGAGCACCTGAGCTGCCTCCCGCCCCCGAGCATCGCCCCCGAAGGCTGTTTTCAGAGCCACCCCAGTCGGCCCGTAAATCCTGGAGCCCTCCGAAGGTGTGCCCGTGGCAGTTTGAGGGCAGGGGTCAGGGGGCGTGCTGCCAATGTGTATTAGTCTTCCTTTTTTTATTTCTTTCTTCCTTATAGTTAAAGTGTACGACACGATGGCTCTGGCTCGTACGCATATACATAGTGAAGAGATTACTACAGTCAAACAAATGACCATCTTCATCACCTTCTACCCTTGTATGCTAAGAGAATCTAAAATCTACTGTCTTGGTAAAGTTTCAGAATCAAACACAACATTATTAACAATAGTCGTCCTGCTGTACTTTGGATCTCCAGACGTATTCATTGGCCCAATTCCTGATTTGTACCCCTTGACCTCCTTGTTCCCATTTGCTCCTCTCCCTGCAGTGGGTAGTTTTCTGGCAGGTGGCAGGTGGCTTGCTGCTGGCTTCCCAGCATTCTTTACTGTGAACCACATTGTCAACACTAATATAACTGTCCTTCATTGTTTTTATTATACATAACGCTCGAGTTTGTATATCATATAATTGGATCGATTTCTGTAATTTATATGTGCACAAGTGTATGGAAGTCCTGTGATTGAATTAAATTACCACAGAATCTTTTGATTTTAAAACATTGCCACATAATCGATTCCCTTTTCCTCTGTTAGGAGTTTTCATTGAAAAGTAAATTTGAAAGCATTTAGAAAAAGTTTATTTTTACACAGGAGCTCTAATATGTAGTCACCAGTTCTAAAATGTGCTCTCCTTTTCAGCATCTAAGAGTTTTGAATAGATTTATTTTACACTTTACACAGGTTGCATATTTTAAAATATCCCCTATCGGTTAGTTTTCACTATGAAAACCTGGGCTTTTCCACTTTTTGTTCCAGATTCATTGAGGGTTTTAAATAAGGACTGGATGTAGGGGATGGGCAGCCAGGTCCCTTGACGTCCAGGAGCGCTAGTCACCAGTTCGTAGTAACTAGCTGCTAGGAACTAGTTGCTAGTTACTAGTAAAGTAGTGACTTCAGTTTCTAGAAAGCCTAGGAATAAGTACTGTTGTGGAACTCTTGGATTTAATTTTTTCTATGCTGTGTTTTGTTTCCTCACGTGTGTTTCTAATGGGCTAAGTAATAAAGTTAATGCGGAAAAAAAGGTTGACTGGAGTGTTATCGTCCTGTTAATACTCTATTCCGCATATAGATGCTTAGGATGTGTTATTTATTTTAAAGTTTTAATAATATATTTTATTTAATCCAACATAGCAAAATTATAATTTCTATATGTAATGAATATCAACAGTTTGTCAATTACGTAAGCGCTGACTCTTCCCTTCAGTTGGTTTTCTCTGCAAACCGCACCAGGAGGTGCCACATTTTCGTCCATCAACTACTGAAGAAAGTAGTCATGCGTTCTGTTCCCTTCTAGTCCTCAAACCCAGTCGTCCCTTGTCCCACAGACATTTCATCTGTGTCAGTCCCATTTTGTTCCCTGTCTACAATTCCCAACGTCATTTTGGTGCTTTGCTGATGTTTCTACTTGATTTCTGAATTTCCAAACGGAAACCACAAACACCCATAGCGCAGTCATCATTTCCTAATCGTGTTGATTTCTTAAAATCACTTTTCCTTAGAGGATATGTAGGAGATCAGTACTCACGGAAAACTTTAGAAAATTATTTTAGGTCACACAGAACAAAAAGCAACAGAAGAACAGAAAATTTACTCGGATTTTGAGGAAGCCACAAATAGCACGATAAATTAAGTGGTTACAGGTCTTTCGGGTCATCTGAGGCGGCTCTGAAAAGAGCCTTTGGGGGGCCGTGCCCGCGAGCAGGAGGCGGCTCATGTGCTCATGGTGAACCTGAGCACAGCCCTGGTGCCCTCGGTCACGGCATGCTTGCGGAGCTCCCCGGTCAGCAGCAGGTGCACGGCGGCCTGGATGTCCTGTGAGGTGAGGGTGCAGCGCTGGTTGTAACGGGCCAGGCGGCCGGCCTCTTCGGCGAGGCGCTCGAAGAGGTCGCTAATGCACGAGTCCATGACGTTCACGGCCTGCTGGGACAGGCTGAGGCCGTCGTGGACCAGCTTCAGAACCCTGGGGAAATAGGTGGCGAAACTGTCCTCGCCGCGGCGGCCGCGGCGGCAGCGGGTGTGACGGCGGCTGCGGCGGCGATGGCGCCTGGGCTTCTTCTGTTTCAGGGCCGTCGGAGCGCCCTTCTCAGGCGCCTGGGTGCTGACACCTTCCTCCGGAGACGGGGCAGAGGCAGGCTCCGCCATCCCTCAGGCAACCCCCAAGAGCTAGGAGGCACCGACGATGGCGCTGCTGCCAGGCGGGGAGCCCTTTTTATAGTCGCTGCCTTGCCTCACGTCATGCGTGACCTCGACTTCTGACTGGGTGTCAGGGCACACAGGGAGCGCGTGAGTGAGCCTAGCGGAGTGCGCTGGGACTGCACGGTCCTCCTGCTGGCGGTCCCTCCACCAATCACAGTGAGCGTCTGGAGCCCTGCAAGCTGCCTGTCTGGTCCCATACAGAAATTCACAGCAAGAGAACCCACACAGGAAGGCTGTGGCACGGCCAGCAGAGGGCTCCTGGACGTGGAGATGTGTCGGTCCACCTCCCGCCTCCGGTTCTGATTGAAACCCTCAATGAATCAGGATAACGGAGTAAAAAACTACCGTTTGTAAAGAGTGAAATCAAACACAACTGGGGTATTTAGACCTACATAAGAAAATTCAGCATTTACCAGGTTTGTAGTCACACTCCTAATGATACTTAGATCCGAAAAAGTACCCTACATTCTAGCATTGCTGAATACATAGAACAGCCCTTGATTGAAAGAGAAAAAAGGTATTGGTCTAATTTTGCAGTAAGTCACCCAAAAGGTAAGAGACAGTCAAGAAATAGTTTAAAATCACGTGCTTTTCAAAAATCGGACAGTTCGAGAAAATTTATTCCTTAAATGTATTTGTGGAAAAATGAACCCCAAATACGGAACCAGTACAGAATGAAGAAGAATTAGAGAAATGGAGGTCATCAAGGAACTTGTCACAGAAAGAAAGAAAGAAAAGAAAGAAAGAAAGAAAGAAAGAGAGAGAGAAAGAAAGAAAGAAAGAAAGAAAGAAAGAAAGAAAGAAAGAAAGAAAGAAAGAAAGAAAGAAAGAAAGAAAGAAAGAAAGAAAGAAAGAAAGAAAGAAAGAAAGAAAAGACAATAAACAACCATATAGTACAATTCACAGTAAATGAGCCCTCAGGCAAAGAATCACACCCATTCCATCAGGAGCTGCTTCCACCTCAACTCCAAGGCTGAAGAGTCCAGGAAAATTTTGATTGGCTCTCTTGGGAAACCCGGTTCCATGGTGAGCCGGTGGCTATGACTCCGTGGCTACAGGTTCCTCATTGCCTGACTGAGAACAGACTGGGGCTTGAGCTGCTCTGATTGGACCTTCCATCATCCCTATTATGCATAAATGCAAGTCATGAAGGTTTGTGCTTTCTAAACCCAAAGATTATAGACTGGAGAGGAACATAACTGGATAAAACTGAACGAGTTAAAATAGTAACTTCAGTTTCTAGAAAGCCTAGGGATAGGTATTGCTTCTTGAAATTTTCTCCTTAGTTATTTCTGTGATCGGTTGGGTCCTCCTTTGTGTTTCTGTATGTACTCCATAATACTGAGAATGCCGAAAAACGTTTGATGCAGGATGTTTGTCCTGCTCCTACTATGTTCCCCATATGGATGCTTACAGTTCGTTATTTATTCTCCATGAGTTTGAGGATTCCAGCACCGGCCAGAAATTAAAAAAAAAACACATGTATATATAAATATAAATATATATATATATATATATATGTATATGTATATATTTGTATGTACACACATATATATTCATTTTTACATGTATACAGACACATATGTATATGTGTATGTGTATATGTGTGTTTGTGTGTGTGTGTATAAATACTATGTGTGTGTGTGTGTGTGTGTGTGTGTGTGACTGTGGATATATATTTGAGGACTGAAACACAGGAGAGAAATAACTGAGTCAAAAATGTCAAGAAACAATATCTAATCCACCTTCTTTAGAAACTGAAGTTACTAGTTTAATTCATTCAGATTTTACCAATTCTGTTCATTGCCAGGCAATATAATGTGTGTGGAAATATATATACATTTTTTTTTTTTAGAAAGGTAAAACCTCATGTTTTGCGTCTATGTGCAATGGGGATGATGGGAGGGACCTGTTGGATGAGGTGTCCCAGGCTGAACCAATTAGAAGCCTCCTGAAATGTTTGGACTTGCAGTTGAGGGGAATTGTGTCATTAAATAGGTCTGAGTCCTTGACTGCTGTTTGTTGTTTTGTTTGAATGGTTTTATGCTTTTAATCATGTTGATTTACAGATATTATATTAGTTTCTAAAGCTGTCGTAAATAAATTTGAGAGTCTCGGTGACTTAAAAAATATATATTTATCATCTCACAGTTCTGGATGCCAAATAGCCCCTCTTCATAAGCACACCAGTCATATTGGGTTAGGACCGACCCTCACGACTTCACTTTAAACACAGTTACCTCTATAGAGACTATCTCCAAAATAGGGTCACCTCCTGAAGTACTGGGGGGTCACAAGGTCAACACAAGAATTTTGAGAGGGTACAATTCAATAAAGAATATTAAGCTTTCTGCCCCTCCAAAAAATTAATGTACTTCCATGAAAAATACATTCACACCTTCCCTACAGCCCCCAAATCTTAACCCATTGCAGTTCAACTTTAAGTCCAAAATCTCATCTACAAATCTTATATATCTGCTACGGGTGAGACTCCAGTTGTGACTGATGCTGAGGCAGAATTTATCCTTATCCCTGAACCTGCGAAAACAGACAGCAAATTACCAGTTTCCAAAAACAGTAGCGGGACAGGCATAGAATAGACATTACCATTCCAAATGTGAGAAATCAGAAGAAAACTAGAGTTTATGGGCCCTAAGCAGGTTTGCACCATAGTAGGGCTAATTCCATTAGATTTAAGGGATTGAAAACAGTCCTCTTTAATCATTGCTCTGCCCTCTGGACCCTCTGGGATAGCAGCATGAAACTCTCAGCCCTGGGCAGTGGGGACCTCTTCCCCAGCCTGGTTTGTTACAGAAGAGGTGGCACTAGCCATCTAGAATGGAGAAAGCGGCCTCCATCTATGGGATCAAGGAGATGATGGCCTCATCCCCCAGACCTGTGTCCCTGTTCTCAAAAAGACTCTGTCTGGATTCTCCTCTTGCCATTGCTGTTTTCTCAGAGTCCTGCTGGAAGAGTGGAATCACCATAGCTTTACTGATGTCTTCCTTGGTTTCCCAGGGTCTGAAAAGTACGTGCAAGTCTGCAGCCACAGGCCGACTGGAAAACAACTTTACATCCACGTAAATACTGTCATCTTGCCCCATAACCACAGTTCAACAGATCACATAACTGTGGGAAAGGAGGGAACCCCAATAAATGCTTACCAAGGAAAAACTGTGTCCTTTTACATTCTTTTACAGCCCATGTGGTTTTAGGTCCCAACATGGCTTTGGTCCTGCTCACTCTAGCGATATTAATGAAATTTGAGAAAGAGAGAAGAAAAGTGGGGTTTGAGGTTCAAGATCCTAAGTGGAATCAAGTGCATCTGATTACTCACTTCAGGAGGGGCGTGAGGAAAAAGGGCACTTACTGAGTGAACATCTAGGATCCAGTGGTGTGGTTTACTACGTAGACAAGCTACGGGAAGTGCCTTTACTGCTTAAATAACACATTACGAGTACCAACGTAGCTAGAAAAAATATTAAGAAGAGAAAATAACCCACCAATTTTTTTTTTAATGGTGGAATAAGCGTTAAGTCAGGTCTTTGCTGAAGAAAGCTGTCATAGCTATATCATATTGCAAAAATAGACTTGAAGTCAACGGAGATTCCTTGAGGATAAAGATAGTCCCCCTGGGATAAAATGTTCAATTCATGTGGGAGGTATTATAAATTTAAGATGACCTATACTGGGTAGGGTAGCTTCAAACTATTTAAGTCAACACTTGACTGAATGACAATAAGGAGTAGCGAAGGTCACCACCAAATATAGACATTTGCAGCCACCTGTAAGCAAGTGGCCGAAACGTAACAAGGACTTAGAAATAAAACACCTACCAAGCTTGCTTGACGAAATGGAGTAATGCGATAATATGAACCCGGAAATTAGAGAATGTGTTTTATCCACCTGATGTATATTTATGCACATAGAACATGTACTCGGCCATCAAGCAAGATTCCAGAAGTATCAAATACATATCACATTCTCTGACTACAGTACATTTAAGAATCAATGACAAACCATGTTGTCAAAACCAAATGTTTGGGATGACACAAATCACTCTAAAGAAATAATGGGCCAAAGGACAAATCATTACAGGGACTGAAAAATATTTATTGATGCGTGAGAATAAAATTTGTGGGGCATGTGTGAGTGCTACTGAGAGAGGATTTTATGGCCCACGTGCTGATTAAAAAGATTAAAAAGAAGGAAGCCTTGATCAGGCATTTTACAGAAGACCAAGCACAAACGATCACAAAGAACAACAAGAAGCACGATTGGAGAGGTGCCACCTCGCTCAAGTCTCCTGGAAAATGCCTACTACAACCACAGTGACATACTATTTCACACCGTCGGAGCAGTGAGAATTAAAAAGGTCAGACCGCATCAAATGTTGGTGACTAGTGGGGACTCACACTCTGGTATTAGGAGGACAAATTGGTCTGACCATCTTGGAGAGCAATCTGGCAATACTAATTAATGCGCAGGATGCACACACTGCTGACAGCAGCAGTTCCATTGCTGGGTACACTACCTAGTGGCCTGAACACAAGGAGACGTGTGTGGGAACATTCTTAGCAGCCCTGTGGTCTGGGTGGGGCCTCTGGAAGATCTGCAGGGACCGAAGAGACAGCTAATGGACCCTGAAGCACTGACCTGGAAGAGGGAGGGATAGCACTAGATGTAGTCTCTCGAAAATGGAAACAGGTGTTCAAACAAAGATTCCTACATGAACGTTCAGAGGTGCCCTATTCTCAATAGCCAAAAGGGGGAAACAACCCAAATGCCCATCAATGGACAAATAGATAAACTAAATGTCGTCCATCCATACCATGGATTATTATTCAGCTGTGAAAAGGAAGGAAGCAAGTACCGATTCACGCTACCACGTAGATGTACCATGAGGAAAACATTACACTATGTGAAAGCCGCCAGACACAGAAGGCCATGCGTTGAGTTCCATGGGAGGGAGAGCTCCACATGGGGGAAACCTCTGTCGACAGAAAGCAGATAAGTGGTTGCCAAGAGCTATTTATTGGGAGCGTGTGTATGTGTGTGCTCGGGGGTGGGGGGACGACGAGCATGGGGAGTGAGTGCTTAACGGGTACAGGGGTTTCTTGGCGGGGTGGTGAAAATGCTTTGGAAGCAGACGGTTGTGATTGTTCCACGACATCACGAATGTACTTGACACCATGTCGTACCCGTCCCCCACCCCTCTTTCTTTATCTTGCCTGCGATGCTCGGGTCCTACAGAAGGCGAGCGCTGCCACAGAGGGAGGGCCCAGGGGCGAGAGCGTGCGGGTGCCTTGCACCTGCCCTGGCCGGCCGTTTGTAGGCCCAGGCCCGCTCCCTCGGGGTCAACTGGAGGGCAGTGACGTCACCAGTGTGCGCGGCCACGAGCCTGTTCCGGACCAATGAGGGGCCGGGTCGCGGTAGCTAGGTTACGGAGTACGGGCCAAGTACCGACATCTTGAGAGGCATCCAGTCGAGCCAGACCTCGCAGATTGATCGGTCGTCTCCAAGGCCCGGCATGCCGAGCAGGAGGACGAGCCGTCCACGGTCGTCCGGTCTCAATAGGTGCCGTGCTGCCGCTCTCGCGCCCACCGAGCCGAGCTGACATTCTCCGTGAGCCACACGGAGCGCCTCCTGCGGGAGGGCCACTACGCCCAGTGCCAGAGTTCGTGTGCGCCGGTCTTTCTAGGTGCCATCGTCGAGTACGTGACGGCCAAGGTCTTGGAGCTGGCGAGCGACGAGGCCCGGAGGAGCAGCAGGAGATGCATCACCTTGGAGCTGTTGGACGTGGCCGTGCACAGCAACGCGCTGCTCAGTGGCTTCTTCGTGACTACAACCATCTCCCAGGTGGCCCCAGCCTAGCTGTGGACGCCTGGCACCCAGGGGGCCTCACCAGCCCACCGATCCTCCGTCTACTCCTGCTAGCCCGGCGCC